>NW_026020285.1:491689-862013 GCF_900185275.1 Solanum verrucosum
ATGAGCTGGCCAGTATCAGACAAACATCTGATTTTTTGGTGATGCTTCTCTCTGAAGCTTAACCTAAGAATTTTCATTTCCTCCAACTTTGTAGTAGTCACTGCTAAAGTTCCTCACGGATTCCTTCTTCTTCTCCGTCGATGAACTTTATGAAGCTATACTTATCTAGCTACACCAATGTTCGTCTTTCATCTAGCCGATTATGATCTTCACCCCATGATGATGAAGTATACTGCTTAGCTCTCGGAGTGAAAAAGCAAATTGACCTTCATGTTAGATTAGAGGATGAAACAACTTTATTTTTTACCAACAACCTAGGTAATGTTAGCTTTCCATTTTTTAAATCCAAATTCGATAGATTGAAACCTATAAATGGTATTAATTTCACCATCAAGATCTGGATCCATGAAAAGGGAACTCTAATCAATTGTTTTCTTAGGTTCTCTTGTCTCATTGCGCTGCTTCACTTTTGAAGTCAACCAAGTATCACTCTCTATAGGTTTGCATATCTAGCAATCAAGTATCAATATCTACTTTTAAGACGTTTTTGATATGCAAACAAAATCTAAGATAACAAAGAAAAACAGTTCAGTCACTTAATTTTTTTATCATATCAGACATCTTAAACCGTCAGCCAATTTCAGAAAAATGAGAAATTGATTCGACTGGACGACTAAGACCGGTAATACCGTATACTACGACCGGAAAAAAGAATTGACCTCTAGAAAACTCATTTTTAAGGTCTCTTTATGACCTTAAGGACTCTTTTAAAGTGGGTTAAAACCTCATTTCTTATAATAGAAATAGGATTGTGATCCTCTTGCCTTTTTTGTTGTGTGCTCTATTACTGCTTTCTCAAGTTCATGATACTTAACCAACTGAATCTAATTCAGGCAAATGAAAAGCAAATATTGCTCACACCATAGATAGTTATTAACATCTATAAGTCTATAAACTAGTAGTGACTGATTGAACTTTTGAAATGCACAAAATCAAACACAAATTGGTAGGAGCCTAAATTCGAGATTTGCTTCAACATGGTACTAAATTTCAAACTTTGCCAGAAAAGGGAAGAAGAAAACAATTATGTGGTATCCAAATTCTGAATCTATGGTTATTCAAGTCAATTTCATTCACACTTTTATCCCTAATTAGTTGAAATGGATGGCGAATGGGGGCACAAGTTTTCCTATACAATGCTGAAAAAATTATATTAAGTCATCTGCATTACTACTCCGACTTGGAATCATTTTCTCTAGTGTGCAACCGTTTTCTTGTTTCACCAATTGTGCACGCCTCAGTTCATCTTTGATCAACTCCCCTATGCTCATCCAGAGTACCAAATCTAAACTCATTCACCAGTATTTTATTATTAATTCCATTGATCTTAGTAATTTCAGCGATGAGCTTGATTTGTTTTCTTGTTGATCTATCCAATCACGTCTCATATACACCCAATCTTGAATAATTTGATATCTTGAATCACAAAATATTATCCTTTTAAGTGGTTGGAGTTTAGGCGAAAATTAAAGGGATTTAAGTTTTGACCTGTATGAATCTCACTCTTTTGCATGACTCTAATTTTTATGTTATAACAAAGTTGTTTCTATTTTGGAAAGAGCTATGTATTAGCTATACAAGTATCGATTATGTTTTGGATTCTTTATATATTTCTTCAGAGGCTAGCAATTTGGTCGTTACTAATTATGGGGTCGAGGTTTTGTCAGTGAATTTGAGTAGCTTGCGTAAGATAAATGGGGTTGAGGTTTTGGGAATCATCAGCTTACTGATAGGAAGTCCTAAACATCATTGTTCTTAAATATGTGAAGGAGGAGGAAGTAATTGAAGATCCTCTTAAGTAAGTATATATCTAGGCTTTCTTGTACAACTGATTTATGATTTTTTCTATGGTTGAAATGTTTGTTCGGCCATTGCTTTGAGTTGTAAATTTACTGTATGATTGGTGATTTTATGGTCCTAACTTTAATTGGAAGCATTTAAGAGATTTCTTGATGTTAATTCCTTCATATAAGAATGTCTTTGTGACTAATAGACTTGTAAAAAATATTAACAGTCTCTCTACCTTTGCAAGGCATTGAGATGGAGAATTTCACTTTTATTACCCTAAAAGGGATCCTCTCTATACTACGTAGAGTGTTGCTTTGAGTTGAAGTTCAGTGTCTAAGATTCACATTGCTCAATGGAGCTTTGGTTTTGAATGTTTGTGTACCTCTTGATGAACATTACTGCTACTCGAGGTTTACAACTTGATTATCTCGGATGAATCCTTGTTCATGGGGGCCAATGCTTTTCTCCAGCTGTACGCACTTTCACATTTTTGGCATAAAGATTTAAGGTTAAAGTTCTTATCTTTGGTTCAAGTAGATTTTTTTTGCTGTTTAGTGCATACCCATCACTAAAGTTCTTATCTTTGATTCAAGTTGATTTTTTGACATAGGATTTTATCCGAATATCAGTATGTCTTGTTACTATTGATCTTAGCGGTTGTGTGTGAATGACCATTTTGACGTTCTTCACACTTTCAAGATATTTTCCTTCAATAGAGGAGGTTCACATTGAAAATTCTTGTTTTAGGACGAAGGATTTCTTTCATAATGGTGTAAAGAACCCGAGAATCACGATCGCTAATTTTTCTAGTAACATGTATCTAGATGATAAATCTCTCATGAACATTGCCGTTATGTGCCTGAACATGGAGATTCTTGATGTTTCATCATGTACTAATTATACTGAGGCGGGTATTATTTCTACTCTTGAGGTGTGCAATCAGATAAGATATTTGTAATTTGATAACTTTCCATTGATTAACCATATCGGAGAAGGGGTGGGATTGTATAATCTTGAGGCAATTAGTGCAATTGGTTCAACATTAAATGATGGGCTTGGCCATGATTGGAAATATATGTTCTCTCCATATGAAATTAAACTGGGAGAATTGAGGAGTGACAACAGAGGGCTTACGTGCAATGGTGATTTTTTTTTTGGTGTTTTCGTATATGGAGATTATGCCTTCTTTGATGGAGAACTGACCTCAAGTTATTATCAATTCTCTGAAAAGTTTGATATTCCGTATTCATCACTAAGTAGAGTTATTCTTAGCCATGTTGCTCTTCTTTAATCAATAGCTTAAGGGGATTTTAGTTGCACCACAGATGTCAAGTGTCCTCTAGTGTAAATTTTGAAAATTTGTCAAGTGTCCTTAGGTTTCCTCAGGGGATTTTAGTTGCACCACCAATAGCCGTGTTTCCCTGTTGTAAATTTTGATGTAAATTTAAATGGTAGTGCAATTGTTCGACATAATGTGCAATACATGTTCACGATTGTTTTACAACTCCACATTGCAATCAAACCCTCTACGCTCATAAGAAAAAGGAAAACATGACATATAATTGCTTCACATTATTGAAAGATGGAGTTTCGGTCTTCAACAGACCAATGACACAGAGAGAGTTTTAAGTTTTTGTTAAACTTTAAAACTCTCAAACTTGATCTCGACATACATTCCAATGCTTTCTAGATCTTCCTTCTTGATAACCATTAGAAAGTAAACATTTTAGATGATATTACAGTCAAACTTTGATCAACTAGACTTTGAACTCTTTCATTAATACATAGAACTAGATCTCGACATGCAATTCAATTCTTCTATACTTCATGCACAAATACCCCCTAGACTATGACCGATCCCAGAGACACACCTTAACTAAACTAAGGTCCTATTTGTAACACCCCAGAGAATTTTTCGAACTAAGACTCGAGCCGTCCTTCATGTGGAGTGAGATTTTTTACCGAGGAATAAAATATCTTGAGTGTTAATTTAAGGTCCCTAGATGTAGCACATTGAGTTCCAAGAAGAGTTGAATTGGAAATAGTCATTTTGGAAAGAAGGTGAGTTTTTGGTCAACTTTGAGCAGTCGTAACTCCTAGCTCAGAATGATTTAGGCGAATTTCTAGTTATTTCTGGAAAGCCCTTGGAATGATCTTTCCAACGCCACCTAGTTTGCTTGATTCCATGTTCGTATGTGTGAGTTATGCCCTTTGGAAGTTGGGCTGTTGGCACAGTCGCACAGGGCAGTTTGTTTAGTCCGAAAATTTTAAGGGTATCTTGGTCTTTTCCCTAATCATTTCTTTGGGTTATATTGAGGTGTTAGACTGATTTTTGGATCATTTTTGTCCCATTTTAAAGAGTGAGAGTTAGGGCTTGGAAGATAAGAGAGAAAGAAGAGGAGAAGAAGAGGAGAAAGGGAAGATCAAGCAAGGAGATCATCGTGGATTTCGTCGGGGGTGATCCCTATCAAGGTATGTGAGTTCTTAGTGATGGGTTGATCCTTTCCCCCACACAACAAACTCGTTTTATTTTTGAGAAAAGATTGGTCATGTTTTTGAAGTTGTTGGGTTGTGTTGTTGGTGTTGTTGAGGTTGTTGGAAGTTCTTGTTGGTTTAGTACATGATTTGATTGTGTTTTTGAGTTGAATCTCTTGTTTGTTGAGGGATTTTATGATCCTTAGTGTTGGAGTTGAAACCCTTGAAGTTAGGGTGGTTTAGAGATGGAGAAACAAGAGAGGAAAGTTGAATTTCGGGGAAAAAGGGGCTGGGGCGTCGCACCAGCCAGCGCACCACAGCAGGAGCTCTGAAGTTTCCCCTATGGGGCACCGCGCCTAGCAGTGCGCCCCAGCAGATCCTCTGAGCTCCAAGGTCTGGCGCCCCGCGCCTCGCAGAGCGCCAAGGACGCCAAGTTTTTCCCATTCCTTCCCCACTTTCTCATGCATGTTCCTAGGTATTATACCTATGTTTCCTAGTTGTTTCCGACACTCCACAGTACGTCTAAACTTCAAGAATCCCTCCATAACATGTGATCAAAAACCTTGAATTCATAATTCCAATTCAAGGAAAGTTAGATTCCAATTCAAGGAAAGTTAGTTTCCAAGTCAAGTGAAGTTAGTTTCCAAGTCAAGTGAAGTTAGTTTCCAAGTCTAGTGAAGTTAGATTCCAAGTCAAGTAAAGTTAGTTCCCAAGTCAAGTGAAGTTAGTTTCCAAGTCAAGTGAAGTTAGTTTCCAAGTCAAGTGAAGTCAAGCTTAGAAGTAAGTAAGTCAAAGCAAGTATTTAAGGTTTTCCAAGAGTCTTCATTGAACGTTTTAACTTCTTTTTAAGGCTCGAGTTCCAAGTTAAGTATAGAGTTCCAAGTTAAGTATAGAGTTCCAAGTCAAGCAAAGAGTCTCAAGTTTCAAGTCAAGTAAATAGTATCGAGTTTCAAGTTAAGTTAAGAGTTTCAAGATAAGTCAAGAGTCAAGAGTTGAGTTCATTTATCAAAAGTTATTAGGGAACTAAGTATTTCCAAAGAAGTTTATAAATGTTTTCACATTTAAGATGAGAGGAAACTGAGATTTCCAAAAGAGTTTTGAGCAGTTGAGTACTATCTCTTTTTGATAAAAGATGAGTTTTGCGAAAGAGTTTCTAAAACATGATTAGTATGACAAATCGAGTATGTCATCAATGTTTAAACAGTATGGTCTCTAGATATACCATCAATGTTTAAGCAGTATGAATATCCCGAGTCATCAATGATCATATTAAAAATATGGTTTTGATTTGTTGTTTTTAGAAAGAGTTTTCAAGAGCCTTTGGGCTAAGTTTTGAGTAATTATCTCAACTAAAGAAAGATGTGTTTAAAACACTAATGAGCTAAAGTATTTTTGGGAGTAGTCTTGAGCACCGAATTGGGGACATGATTTCATATTAACTCAACTCTCCATAAGCGCCATGTAGCTAAACATGGGATTTCTCGGATCATACTTTTTAGATGATCACGAAAGTTAAGCTAGTGGATCCATTAAGCAAAAGTTAAAGTTAGCTTCCTATATCACGGCAAGGTATAGGATGGTCCTTGGGCAACGTGAGGTAAAACGTTGTATCACTACTTAAGCATGTAGTGGTGGTTATCGGTTAGAGAACTCCCACAGTAGAGAGAGCTTGGTTCCTCGAGAAGTTCTGCTTAGTGTGGATGGGGGTATGGGACTTCATTCATGCATTGCACAAGTAGACTTCGAAAGGAAACATGGTATTTTCATGATATTATAAATATGATTTTTACGTCATGTTTTAAATAGTTGTGCAAGCTTTATATATATTGCATGTGTCTCATTGCTTTATATTGAGTTCAGTTATTCGTCAGTTGTACAGAGCCAAGGTAAGTTCTCTTTTGTACTCTTTTCAAGCTTAAGTTGTTGTTTAGCGGTCCAGCTCGCATACTCGTACATTCCATGTACTGATGCCAGTTGGCCTACATCTTGTTATGATGTAGACGCAGGTACCCAGGATCAGCATCCAGTACGCCGTTGATCCAGCTAAGCACTCCAGAGTCAGTGGTGAGCCTCCTTGCATTCTAGAGGACTCAATTATTTATGTTCTTAAGTTTTGTTTTATTAGGATGTTGCGAGGTCTGTTCCAACATCCATCTTAGTATTTTAGAGGCTTCATACACAGACAGTCAGTCAGTCAGTTAGTTTGAGTCTCATTTTGTGTATATATATGTAAATATTCTATTTTGAGACTCGAGTTGCCGTTTTGGCCAGATTTTATCCGTTGGTTGTTTTATAACCTTTCATTGCATTGAGTTATGCTTTTGAGATAAGTTTCCGCTGAGTTAAGAAAGCCAGGCGAAGGGTTCGCTTGGGCCCATCAATGGTCTCCGAGTGCCGGTCCCGCCCAGGGTGTAGGCTCGGGGCGTGACACTATTACCCCCTTGAACTTATTTCTTTTGTAATGTTGTACCCTCTTTGTCTTACGTGACACACTCCGTTATTACACGCAATTGAAGCGCGTGGGAAATATTTGGATTCCATGTAAGCCAAAAAGGTGCACAAAATTACAAAACAAAAACATGGGTTCAGGGGGGTAATAGGACCTTAGTTTAGTTACTTTACTTAGGGTGTGTCTCTGGAGTTTCGGTCATAGTCTAGGGGGGTACTTGTACCTTTTCCATTTCATTTACAGTAAGTTTAACTACAAAATACACAACCTTAATTATCCATTCTGTCAACTTTTTCCATTTTGCAGTAACTTTCCTCAAGTTAGTATCAATTCTCTAAATAGTTTAGTGTTTTCGTCTTCATCACCAAGGAGGGTTATTCTCAGCCATGTTGCTCTGCTTTAAAACCGATAACTTGAGGGGATTTTACTTAGACCACAGATTTCAAGTGTCCTAAGGCTAATTTTTTCTTGGTATGTTATAAATTGTGTCCCTTTGATTTCAAGAATTTTCTATTCTCTTTTTATTTGTGTCAAACTTGTCATATATATAAGTAATCAAAAAAAATTTCTCTGTTTTAATTCTGATGTGATTGTTTGACTTAGAATGTGCAGTATTTGCTCACATTTTTTTTAAAGTAGCCTGCTACAATCAAACTCCCTCCCGTCATCAGCTCATAAGAAAAAGGAAAATTGGAAAAATAATTGTTTCATACTATTTAACGATGGTATTTTGGTCTATAATAGACAAATGACGTAAAGAAGGTTTTATGTTTTTGTTAAACTGTCAAACTTGATCTCGACATACAATCCAATTGTCCACTTCTCTTCCTTCTTGTAAACCACTAGAGACTTGATTTTTTAGATGATACTTCAGTCAAACTTTGATCAATTAGCTTTTGAAATCTAATTTGGTTAGAAAATAGAACTGGATTTCGACATACAATCCAATTCTTTCTAAATTTCAATTTATGGTAATGGTAGAATCACCAACCCAAGCTTGAGTGATTGGTACCTTATGATTGATATCTCACTTTCGGCTCTAGATAAACTACTACCACTGCACCGGTTCCTGAGTGTAATGACCCTCTTGGTCATTTCTGTGTCTTGCCTTCTGTGTGTCGTTTAGAGCGTTCCTATAGCGACCCCAAGTCATTTATGACTTGCTGGGACTGATAGTTCGGACACCTAGTCGTTCGTTTGGTCTTGGTGCGAGTTTTTGTGTTTTGGAGCTTATGAACCTTGAACGATCATTTTCGATCAAAAGTTCAAGAAGATGACATTGGAATCCAATTTTGACGATTCCATCAGCTCCGGAAGGGTCATTTTAGGCTAGTAGCATGGTCGACATGACTCCCGAGGTTTTCAGTGTGAGTCGGTGCGTTTAGATGTTTTAAGTTTAAGTTTAAGCCTAAGTTTGACTTTGGTCAACATTCTGAGTAAACACGCTCGGATGAGAATTCCGTCAGCGTGGTTAGCTCCGGAATGTTGAGTTTGGTCTAGATTGACCCTTCTTTTGTGTCTGGAGGATTTCGATATCTTTTCGAGTCCTTTTGTGGGTTTTGACTTAAAATGGTTTTTGGAAGTGGGACCCATTTTTTATCGAAATGACCTCTGATGGAAATTTCGACTGCGCCGTTGAGTCTGGAATGTCAAATTTGGTATGGTTGCATATCTAGTTTGCATGTACGAGGTTCCGAACGAGATCGGAGCACCCCATCGGAGTTTAAAATTTTGGAAATTATTGCAGATTTTTTGCAATAAATTGCAGAAAATCAGCAACATTTCCCAAACTTCAAACCCTCATAACTCTCTCATCTCTCAACCGATTTGGGCGATTCAAAAAGAAAAGTTGTGAGATTTTTTTAGGACAACGCGTTGGTGATCTCGGATAGTGATTTGGATCCCCGTTTGAGGTAATTTTCGTAAAATACCTGCTGCCACACCCTTTTTGTGAGCTTGATTTTGGAAGATTTTGAGACTTGTTTTCTCAGCCTTTCTTGGTCCGATTTCAGTATTTTTAAGGCTATCTTGAATGGGTTTTTCGAGGAGAACATCATGGTGTTTTCGCATTTCACTGTAGACCTTCAGTTTCTGGTAAAATACACTGATTCAACTACTGTCCTATTTTTATTTTTTGAGAAAATTTGGGTTTTAGTTGCATCTTGTTATTGTGTTGTTCCCGATCCCCGAATTGTATCCCATTTTGGGACATGAGCTGGGGGAACTGGTTAGGACCCACTTTTGGGGTAATTTCGGAATTTACTGCGCGGGTCCCACGATTCCTGTTTTGACTCCAAAATTGACCCGTCCCGTTTGTTGGGATTTTGGTGTCTAAACAACCGTATTAACGTTGTGATTCTATTTTTGATAGCGGGGCAAGCATTTCGAGAACGTTCGGAAAGGGAAAGCTCCGAAGAAGGGATTTTGGAGCGCGTGTGATTGGCCTACAGGTAGGCTACGGTTTTCCTCTCTTAGATTGAGCTCGAGAATGTAATGCATGTCGATTAGTTGGGATTTGGGTTGGGTAGTTATTGAATCTTGCATAGGTGTTAAGAAATCATGTTTTCGGCCTATTGCATGAATTATCGGGTAACTGTGAGAATGCTTTGTGTTATTAACAGACCTCCTCGCTATGTGGAGTGCTTGCATGCTTAATTATTGTTTATTTGAAGCATGTTGGGCCTTAGTTTAGGTTTGACTAGGGCTTGCCTTAGAAATACATGATTCGGATCCAATAGGCCTTAGTTTTGCCCCTGATGTCACTCGGCCGGCTTAGACCCTGTAGACTGGTGTAGCAGACTTGAGTCTGAAAGTTTGGGCCTTAGTTAGGCGATACTCTTTCTCTGACTATAGTTATCCCTTATTTTCCCCATGTTACGGCTTCACGAGTTACATCGGCGACACTAGTTCTACTTCGCGGTTTGAATTTGATTTTTCGATTTGGTTCCAAGGACTTACATTGATTGGCTAAGTATGGACGGCGTTCCACGGACATTTATGAGTGTGGATCGATTAGGACTCATTCAGCAGCTACATTGGCACTTTTATAGAGCATCCGGTTTAAGTTCCGGCCTCTATTGCTCAGATACTTAATAGAGCATCCGGTTAGAGTTCCGGCCTCTATTTGCCCAGATACTTATATAGAGCATCCAGTTAAGTTCCGGCCTCATATACTTGATACTTGTGATTCGTTACTTGGGTACTTCTAGTGAGCATCCGGTTCGAGGTCCGACCTCCGTACTGTCAATTCTACTAATTTGGGTTGAGGTTCTGGTTCGATGTTCTTCGTTCTTGGGTTCTTTTATGCAATTCTCTTTAGTTTATAGTTATTCTGTGTACTCGTCAGGCATTTGGGGGTCCGTTCGCGTTTTTATTTAACTTGCGCACGAGTGTACCTTCTGGGCTTATGGGGGTCCCAGTTAGGTGTAGTTAGCTTATAGATTACTTTAGTTAGTTCTTTCTACACTCGTGTGCATTCCCATTGTTACTTAGATTTCCGCTCTTGACCCTCAGTTTGTATTATTCCTTCTTTTCATATTCTCTTTACTTTTCAAGTTCAGTCGCCTATGATGCCTACTAGGGTACCTGTTGTTTTGGTACTCATGCTACACTCTGCATCTATTTCGTGATGCAGGTCCGGGCACTAGTAGCCAGCGTCGATCGAGCTTGGAGCAGACTGATCCGGAGACGGGAGTGAGCACACGACGTTTTGTACTATTTCAGTCTCCATCTGTATATATAAACTTGTCTTTTTCCTTTCGAGACAGTCCAGCTTGTTGTCCACTTTTGGGACTTGTACTCATTTTGTTAGTAGCTCTGTACTAGTGACTTACAGGTTCTAGGAGGGATCTTTATTTGTATATATGTTTTTGGTTTGCTTCCGCCAGTTTATATTGTTATTTGTCTACTCTTGTTTAGTTTCTACCCTCAGACCCATTACTTATTGTTCGGGTTACGGGTTGGCTTACCTACTGGTAGGTTATAGTAGGTGTCATCATGACTTGAGAAATCGGGTCGTGAAAGTTGGTATCATAGCCCCAGGTTTATCGGTCTCACTTGTACAAGCTAACGTCTAGTAGAGTCCTGCGGATCGGTGCGGAGACGTCCGTAACTTATCTTCGGAGGCTAGAGGATGTTCTTAGGAAAATTTCCTCTTTTGTTCGCTTTCGTGCATCGTGTGTCTTATTGGTTTCTGGAAATCTCACTTGTTTCACTCTTTCGCAGGATGGCTCGCTCGCGAGGTGGCGCGGCCAGGGGTGGCGCACCCGGGTCTGCAGGCAGAGCCTCATCTTGGGGTAGACGCTGACCCCGAGGTCGAGCAGGGCCGTAGCACCAGCCCGAGATAGGGAGGAGGAGCCTCAGGCAGCATATGTACCTCCACAGCCGGTGGGGCCGGGGCCAGCCCAGCCACCACTGCATCAGCTGCAGCTGCAGCTCCTGATCTTCATGCTCTACTGACTCAGATACTAGCAGCTATTAGGGATATACGACAGGCACCAGCACCAGCACCAGCTCCAGCGCCGCAGGGTCAGCCTGCCCAGCGGCACCAGAGGTTTAGCCGCCACCAGTTCATGTGGCTGTCATGTCAGACTTAAGGACGGGGAGATGCCACTGCGCGAGCATAAGATGCTCGGAGTATTCCAGAGGTTGGCACCGCCGATATTCTCAGGGGAGATTGGGGAGGATGCCTACGAGTTCCAGCTCATTTGTCAGGAGCAACTACAGTCATTAGGCCTCTTGGAGTCGAGAGGAGCCGACTTCACTGCTCATCAGTTTCGTGGGCCAGCCAGGCAGTGGTGGCGCTCGTATCGAGAGTCCAGGCAAGTTGGATCGCCTCATGTATCTTGGAGTGAGTTCTCAAAGGCTTTCTTGGCCCGGTTCATGCCACAGAGCGTCAGGTATAGGCTTCGTGATCAGTTCTCCAGATTGGAGCAGGGCCCTATGGCCGTCTCAGAGTACGAGATGAGGTTCCATGAGTTATCTCGACATGCTACCATGATCCTACCCACGGAGGAGGAGAGAGTTCATTGTTTTGTATGTGGATTGCGGTACCCTCTTGGTCATTTCTGTGTCTTGCCTTCTGTGTGTCATTTAGAGCGTGCCTATAGTGACCCCAAGTCAATTATGACTTGCTGGGACTGACAGTTCGGTCACCTGGTCGTTCGTTTGGTCTTGGTGTGAGTTTTTGTGTTTTGGAGCTTATGAACCTTGAACGATCATTTTCGATGAAAAGTTCAAGAAGATGACATCGGAATCCAATTTTCACGATTCCATCAGCTCCGAAAGGATCATTTTAGGCTAGAAGCATGGTCGGCATGATTTCTGAGGTTTTCAGTGTGAGTCGGTGCGATTAGGCGTTTTAACTTTTTAAGTTTAAGCCCAAGTTTGACTTTGGTCAACATTCTGAGTAAACGCGCTCGGATGAGAATTCCGTCAGTGTGGTTATCTCCGAAATGTCGAGTTTGGTCTAGATTGACCCTTCTTTTGTGTTTGGAGGATTTCGATATCTTTCCGAGCCCTTTTGTGGGTTTTGACTTAAAATGGCTTCTGGAAGTGGGACCCATTTTTTATCGAAATGACCTCTGATGGAAATTTCGACTGCGCCGTTGAGTCTGGAATGTCGAATTTGGTATGGTTGTATATCTCGTTTTCATGCACGGGGTTCCGAACGAGATCGGAGCACCCCATCGGAGTTTTAAGTTTTGGAAATTATTGCAGATTTTTTGCAATAAATTGTAGAAAATCAGCAACATTTCCCAAACTTCAAACCCTTAACTCTCTCATCTCTCAACCGATTTGGGCGATTCAATAGGCAAAGTTGTGAGAATTTTCGAGGACAACGAGTTGGTGATCTCGGATAGTGATTTGGATTCCCCGTTTGAGGTAATTTTCGTAAAATACCTGCTGCCACACCCTTTTTGTGAGCTTGATTTTGGAAGATTTTGAGACTTGTTTTCTCAGCCTTTCTAGGTCCGATTTCAGTGATTTTTAAGGCTATCTTGAGTGGTTTTTCGAGGAGAACGTCGTGGTGTTGTCGCATTTCACTGTAGACCTTCAGTTTCTGGTAAATACACTGATTCAACTGTTATCCCATTTCTAATTTTTGAGAAAATTTGGGTTTTAGTTGCATGTTGATATTGTGTTGTTCCCGAGCCCCGAATTGTATCCCATTTTGGGACATGAGCTGGGGGAACTGGTTAGGACCCATTTTTGAGGTTAATTTCAGAATTTCCTGCGCGGGTCCCACGATTCCTGTTTTGACTCCAAAATTGACCCGTCTCCGTTTGTTGTGATTTTGGTGTCTAAACGACCGTATTAACGTTGTGATTCTATTTTTGATAGCGGGGCAGCGTTTCAAGGACGTTCGGAAAGGATAAGCTCCGAAGAAGTGATTTTGGAGCGCGTGTGATTGGCCTACAGGTAGGCTACGGTTTTCCTCTCTTAGATTGAGCTCGAGAATGTAAATGCATGTTGATTAGTTGGGATTTGGGTTGGGTAGTTATTGAATCTTGCATAGGTGTTAAGAAATCATGTTTTCGGTCTATTTCGGGAATTATCGAGTAACTATGAGCATGCTTTGTGTTATTAATGGACCCTCCTCGCTATGTGGAGTGCTTGCATGCTTAATTATTGTTTATTTGAAGCATATTGGGCCTTAGTTTAGGTTTTACTAGGGCTTGCCTTAGAAATACATGATTTGGATCCAATAGGCCTTAGATCCCTGCAGACTTGAGTCTGATTGTTTGGGCCTTAGGTAGGCGATACTCTTTCTCCGACTATAGTTATCCTTATTTTTCCCGATGTTACGGCTTCACGAGTTACATTGGCGACAATAGTTCTACTTCGCGGTTTGAATTTGATTTTCAATTTGGTTCCAAGGACTTACATTGATTGGCTAAGTATGGACGACATTCCACGGACATTTATGAGTGTGGATCGATTAGGACTCTTTCAGCAGCTACATTGGCACCTTAATAGAGCATCCGGTTTAAGTTCCGGCCTCTATTGCCCATATACTTTTATAGAGCATCCGGTTAGAGTTCCGGCCTCTATTGCCCAGATACTTATATAGAGCATCCGGTTAGAGTTCCGACCTCATATACTTGATACTTGTGATTGGTTACTTGGGTACTTCTGGTGAGCATTTAGTTCGAGGTCCGGCCTTCGTACTGTCAGATTCTACTAATTAGGGTTGAGGTTCTGGTTCGATGTTCTTCGTTCTTGGGTTCTTTTATGCAATTCTCTTTAGTTATAGTTATTCTGTGTACTCGTCGGGCTTTTGGGGGTCCATTCGCGTTTTTATTTAACTTGCGCACGAGTGTACCTTCTGGGCTTATGGGGGCCCAGTTAGGTGTAGTTAGCTTATAGATTACTTTAGTTAGTTCTTTCTACACTCGTGTGCATTCCATTGTTACTTAGATTTCCGCACTTGACCCTCGGTTTGTATTATTCCTTCTTTTCATATTGCCTTTAATTTTCAAGTTCAGTCGGCCTTTGATGCCTACTGGGTACTTGTTGTTTTGGTACTCATGCTACGCTCTGCATCTATTTCGTGATGCAGGTCTGGGCAATAGTAGCCAGCGTTGATCGAGCTTGGAGCAGACTGATCCGGAGACGGGAGTGAGCACACGACATTTTGTACTATTTCAGTCTCCATCTGTATATATACACTTGTCTTTTTCCTTTCGAGATAGTCCAGTCTCTGTTGTCCACTTTTGGGACTTGTACTCATTTTGTTAGTAGCCCTGTACTAGTGACTTCCAGCTTCTGTGAGGGATCTTTATTTGTATATATGTTTTTGGTTTGCTTCCGCCTGTTTATATTGTTATTTGTCTACTCTTGTTTAGTTTTTACCCTCAGACCCATTACTTTTTTCCGGGTTACGGGTTGGCTTACCTACTGGTGGGTTATAGTAGGTGTCATCATGACTTGAGAAATCGGGTCGTGACAGTGAGTCACATATGCCACCTATTCCAAGTGTCACTTTCAAAGTTGTCCATGTATCAAGCCCAATTTTCACCCTTCTCCTGCTTTTTGGATGATTTGCTAAACTGTAACTTTGAAGTGGAAGAGCTTTTAAATTCGTGGTGGGAAAGCAAGCAAAAGGTTTTCTGACATGCAATGTAACATCTGTCCCGTTGCATTTAATACTTCAGCAATGTATAATGATATTATGATTGACCTAGAACTAACGTAGATTTTCAACTTAATGATGACCATTTATTTTCCAAATTTATATTAGATTCCTCTCTACACTTCATTCTTCCCTATAACGAATTGCTTTTTTGAAGTTGGTCCTCCTTTCTAACCTACATATATATCTTCATCAAAAAAGTTTTAAAAATATATGGTCATCATTGTGTAAAGAGAAAGCTTAGATAGATTTTAAAATAAATGGTCAGCATTGTGTTGACAGCTGAAGTTACTTCTAGGTCAATGAAAATATTATGACATGTGGATGAAGTATTAAATGCAACGGAACACATATCACATCACGTGTTAGAAAACATTTCCCTTGCTTTCCACCAAGAATTGAAAAACACTTCCCCTTCCAAGTTACAATTTGGCAAAGCATCTGAAAAGTGAGAGAACTATTTGTATGGGATGAAAATTGGATTTGATACAAAGACGAATTGGAATGTGATACTTGGAATAGCTGAGAGATTATATTAGACGTGACTCGGGAAATAGTACAGTGCTAGGAGCTCGTCTATATCTTAAAGCAAGATACCATTCATAAGGTATTGACCGATCAAGCTTGGTTGGGGATTCAACCATTATAGAGGATTCCGAGATCTCCACCAGTCGTCAATTTGTAATATTGTACGTTTAATGTGTTTTATTAGGGAACTATTCGGGGATTTTGTCCCAAGTTGGTCGGCATAGTGCTTGTATTCTTTATTGAAGCAGAATTTTTTCATTCATTCACAAGTACAAGGCAAACAATTTCTCAAAGATGAAAGTTCTTTATGAGTTCAAATTTTCTTGTTCTTAGCTATCCGAAGATATTGAAAGTTAGTTGTTCCTAGATCCAGGATGTTTCTTTTCATTGTTTTTAGTTAACCTATAGTCATGACATTAACTGTACCTACTATAGGGTAAACAAAAATCAAGAAATTTTTTTATCAAAGTTTTGATGTTTAAAATATTATAAACAATGGAAGAGGTAAGGAGTTAGGAGGAAGAAAGAGACTAGATGTCATAAAAAATATTATAAAGTGTTGATCTAGATGGATTTGGATTTGTGTTGTGTAGGTAATATGGAGTAACTTTGGAATAGGACCTTCCAGTTTATGTTGTTTTAGCGTAACTGTGATTAACAGTATTAGTGGCTCTCTTTCGTTGTCTGATTTTGGATAATCGTGAAAATGTCGTCACCCCATCTTCATTCAATTCGAAAATTTTCTATGTCCATTTCTTAGTAATCTTTCTATTTGAAAAAAACGCTTTCCATTTAAAGGAAATGTACTTTTCCATTCTATATAATAGTAACAACATTTGGTATCATTTTGAATATCCATTTCATTTCTTTCCTCCCTACACCCTAATTGTGGGGTTATATTGTGTATGTTGTTGTTGACTCGTTGTAGTTATTTCTTTCGGATGTGAAAAGATGGCGATTGTGTTGAACTAAGTATTAAATTCAAAACAAACACTTCTAGATTATAAATCTAAAGTTTAATTAATCCTTTATTTAAACGGGATCCTACACATACAATTAGGTAGTACTACAATTCATACTTATTTTTACATTTTAAGCAAACCTTTTGCGTTTAAGGGACTTGGTCTGACCCGCCAATTTTTGTCAACATCATCATATGATGTTTTTTCATTAAAGGTTTGAGTTTTAGGAGTTCCATCTTGTGTAAATTTGTGTTATTAATTCATAATCAATCATGTTGTAACCCCCATATCATTCTCCTATTCTTTTTTCCTCCCTCCTCCTCCTCCTCCTTTACTCTTTCTTTTCATTCATAAACATAGTACGGTGTAGGATTTCTTCTTCAACTCTACTGACTCTATTCTTTTGTTATAACCACATTGAACCTCCTGTTCTTAGTGGATGTTATTATAAAATAAAATTGGTACATCACGAGGACTTAATATCTTGAATAGAGGGATTTTTGTGCAGATTTAAGGTGAATTTACTTGACTTTTCAAATAAAAATTCAAGTTTGAATATGAATAATTGAAGTTGTCTAGCATGGCTTTATGAACAATCAACTTGTATTCATGAATTAAAAGATATACTTGCATTCATGTATTTAAAAATAATCATGAACGGTAGCAACGATGTTTTCAGATATCACAACCGCCGCGAGTGAGAAGATGAAACCCAATGCTCAAAACTCCCTTGTTTTTTTCTATGTTTCTATAACATTTTGTTGTTGTTTTTCAATGGCATATAATGCTCTCTATCCATATTTGGAAAGCGAGTGTATCTGAATGTTTATATCTAAATGAACTTCCTCCAATTGAATGTTTTTTATCTAAAAATATTTATGTGTTGTATCAAGGAATCTAGTGAATATTTAAGTTGTAGCTAGATTGTATACATAATGTTTCTTGTTTGAGATCTGAATTTATGGTGATGGTGGAGTAATTTTTCTTGTATAGTGAAGATTTAAGTTGTAGCTAGATTGTATACATAATGTTTCTGGTTTGAGTTCTGAATTTGTGGTGATGGTTGAGTGATTTTTCTAACGATGATACAAATTCATGTCATAAAATAATATAAGTGATTCACTGAAATATACATGATGCATATAGTCGAATTAAAAAATTTGAAAATACACTGATTCAAAGCAGCTCTCCCTAAAATCAACGTATCCAACAAGTTGAGAAAGTGTGGATACATCTTGGTTGAGCAAAAAAATACAATGTATCCACCTAAATTAACTGAACTGAATGACAGACTAACATAATTCAACTGAAGTAAATCATGAAATATGAAACTAAATCATTCAAAGCTTTACAAATAGGTATGCAATGATAGCAAAATACTGAAACAAAATACATTACTTTCTGGAAGAGTTTCTCTAACTGATAGCCATCACTAGGAGTTTCGTGATGATACAATGTCTTAAACATGTTGCCAGAACCTCCCTATACCTTACCAGGATATAGGACGCAAATTAACTTTTGGATCCATCTAAAAGACTTCTTGAGGTTGGTGAGGAGTCACCCAAATTACAGTACGATCCTATCTGCATTACTAGCGCAAGTTATGGGGTTTAAGTTGTCTTAACTCATATCCAAATCGGTGCTCATATAATAATACTCATTAGATTGAGTTAGTACTAAAAAGGCAATCCTTCAGGGGACAACTGATCTTCAGACTGAAAATTCTTTTGAAAAACTAAATATGCTCTTCTTAAAATAGGATCACTTTTCTCAATGCAAAAATAATACATTTGGAACCAATACAGATCCCTTAAAACACTTCTCAAATGAGGCTTAAAATATACTTTGACATACGTTAAATTTTGAAATCTATGTATGGAAATAATTACACAAAGGCTTTCACAAGTTTGATGAGAGTGTTCGGGGCTGAACTAAACTGAAAAGAACGTTAATTAGGTGTAAAACCATTGGGATCAAGGCTTAGAAAGAGTGGGGAAAAGACTGAATTAAACCCACTTAAAATTGGAAGGACCGTCCACAAAGGGGCTTCTACTGTCCGTACTCCCATCTACAGACGTACTATGGACTCGTGGTTCCCACTAATGGAGAACGAGTCTCTGAGTTGAACTACGAACCAAGAACTGTGACATGTACCACAAACCACGAACTCTACTGCTTCTCGTACACTAACCCCTTGCCAAAGGCTAGGATCCTTAAGCCTACAAACCACGATGGCCAAGAATGATCCATACATCCTTTGATGGGCCGTACTAGCAAGTCGTAATCAAATCATTGGAGACTCAATTTTCTAAAGATCAACTACGAATAGACTTCTATGATCCATACAAGTCGTCGCTAGAACTTAAAATGACAATTTCATCAATTCTAAACTCTATTCAACGAGCCACATCCACAACCCATAGACTCATCCACGAGCCATACTGCTAGCTCGTGGAATCCCATATAAGACTTAACCTTTTCCTAAACTTCAGGATAGTAACAACAATTGGTTCATACGGCCCGTAAAATCTTCTACGGGTTGTACAAGGGATCGTGGAACCAGTGCACCAACAACTTTTCAACTTCTAATTGACGTTTACAGTTCTGAACTGTTACATTTATGTAGCACAACCCGAAGGTTTTTTTGTTCAAGGAAATGAAGGCAAGGTGTATAAGCTTCAACTAGTGTCATTCCATCCACAACCCATGTTGGTAGTCTATTTTGCAAGTAAATCGATGTGTTTACTTCCTTTGCCCAAAAATACTTTGACAACTTTATCTTTATAGAGCTCGGTTGCTTCTTGTTCCCTACAGGAAGAAGTTTTAGAATATCTAGGATGAACTATTCTTGGTGAACTAACAGAAGCAACAATTGTAGTTATGTATGACTCAATACCTACTATTGATTCTTCACGCATGTCAACTTCTATTCTTATTCTTCAGAATTTAGAACATCATCACAAAAAATCTGCAAGCCATGATTTTGTGTGATGATGTTCAAAATGCTAATACGAGCAAAAATTGACACGCATGAAGAATCAATAGTAGGTATTGAGTCAAATATAATTACATGGTTTACTTCTGTTAGTGCACCATGAATAGTTCATCCAAGATATGCTAAACCTTTTTTCTGTTAGGAACAAAAACAACCGACCTCTGTAAAGAAAAAGTTTCCAAAGTCTTTTTTGGCCAGAGGCGGTAAACACATCGATTTACTTCCAAAATAGACAAAAAACAAAGGCAGTGGATGGAATGAGACTAGTTGAATCTTGAAATTGAATAAAACCATCAATAAGATATCTAAAGGTGTTTTGCTCATTGTGATATATTCATGTACCAGCTGTCAAACGAAGCAAGCTTGATGAAAAAACTGAGAAAACAAATTTTTGTTGGTTATAACTCTATCCCTAAGGGCTATAAAATTTACAATATAGAATCTAGGAATGTTTTTATAAGTACAGATGTAAAGGTGGATGAAGATGCTTATTGGGATTGGAATATCTCTCAAGTCAGAAGGATGGATGTTCAACCTTCTTTAGAAGATCCAAATGATGACATGAAAGCAAAGAATGATAAGGATTTTTTTGTTAGAGGTAGTAGACCTTTTACAGAAATTTATGGAAGATGTAATCTTGTTTTCCCTGAACCTTAAAACTTTCAAGATGCCAGTGGGATTGATGAATGGATGAGATCAATGAAGGAGGAAATAGGCATGATTGAGAAAAACGAGACATGGAAACTCATTCAAAAACCTGGAACTAAGCAATTTACTGGGTTTAAATGGGTGTACAGAGTGAAGTTGATTGCGGATGGATCTATCAACAAGCACACATCTAAGCTTGTTGTTTAAGGTTATTCTCAACAACCTGGAGTTAATTACTTTTGCACATGTTGCAAGAATGCAGACCATCACAATTTTGATTGCATTGGCAGCACAAATGAAGTGAAAAATCAGGCATTAACATGTCAAATCTGCTTTCTAGAATAATTTTCGAGAAGAGGATATTCATGTAGCTCAACTTGAAGGTTTTGTAGTTCAAGGAAGTCGTGAAGGTAAGGTGTATAAGATTCAACTGGTGTCATTCCATTCACGGCCCTTGTTGGTAATCTATTTTGCAACTAATTGATGTGTTTACCACCTCTGCTCAAAAGACCTTGGCAAGTTTCTCTTTATAGAGCTCGGTAGCTTCTTGTTCCTTACAGGAAGAAGTTATTTTAGCATATCCGGGATGAACTATTCTTGGAGAATTAACAAAAGCAACACATAAAATTATGTCTAACTCAATACCTATCATTGATTTATCATGCGAGTCTATTTTTGCTCTTATTTCTTCTGAATTTTGAACATCATTACACAAAATGTGAAAAACCATGATTCTGTGTGATGATGATCTGAATTATATATAAATAAAAGCAGAAATTGACACACATGAAGAATCAATGGTAGGTATTGAGGTAGATGTATCCTCATGTTTTGCTTTTTTCAGTGCACCGAGAATACTTTAACCTAGATATGCTAAAACTTTTGCCTGCAAGGAACAGAAGCAATCAAGCTCTCTAAGGAAAAAAATTGCCAAAACATTATTTTTGGCAGAGGCAGTAAACACATCGACTTACTTGCAAAATCAAGGATCGTGGATGGATGGACACCAATTGAAGCTTGGCATTTCATAAAACCATCAATAAGGCATCTAAAGGCATTTAGTTCATTGTATGATACTCGTGTACCACCTGACAAAAAGAGTAAGCTTGATGAAAATTCTAATAAAACATTTTTTGTTGGTTAGAGCTCTATCTCTAAGGGTTATAAAATTTACAATATTGAATATGGGAATGCGTTTATAAATAGAAATCTGAAGGTGGATGAAGATGCTTGTTGGAATTGGAATATCTCTCAAATCGGAAGGATAGATGTTAAACCTGCATTAGAAGTTTCAAATGAAAACTTAGAAGGAGAAAATGGTGAAGAGTTTTTTGTTAGAGGTACTAGACCTTTTGTAGAAATTTATGGATGACGTAATCTTGTTATCCTGGAACCTTCAAAATTTAAATGTGTCAGGAGGATTGAAGAATGGAAGCAAGAAATAAAGGAGGACTTAGCCATGATTGAGAAGAATGAGACCTGGAAACTCATTGAAAAACTTGAAACTATGCAAGTTATTGGAGTTAGATATATTTGTAGAGTGAAGTTCAATAGATTGATATATCAACAAGCACATAAGGAAGATGGTTGTTAAAGGTTATTGTCAACATCCTGGAATTGTATATTTAGATACTTTTGCACTTGTTGCAAGGATGGACACCATCAGAATTTTGATTTCATTGGAAGCACAAATGAAGTGGAAAATCTAGCATTTAGATGTTAAATCGGCCTTCTTGAATAGTTTTCTAGATGAGAAGATTTGTGTAGCTCAACCTGAAGGTTTTGTAGTTCGAGAAAGTGAAGGTAAGGTGTATAAGGTTCAACAGGTGTCATCCCATCCACATACCTTGTTGGTAGTCTAGTTTGCAAGTAAATTGATGTGATTACTGCTTCTTCCCAAAAAGGCATTGGCAAATTTCTGTTATAGAGCTCGGTTGCTACTTGTTCCTTATAGGCATAGGTTTTAGCATATCTAGGATGGACTGTTCGTCGTGCAGTGTCACAAGCAACACATGTACTTATATCTGACTAATATCTACCATCGATTCTTAACGCATGTTACTACTCTTATTTCTTTAGAATTTAGACCATTTTTTTTAGAATATAGAGCATCATCACACACAATCTACAAAACATTATTTTGTCTGATGATGTTCTAAATTTTAAAGAAATAAGAGCAAAAATTTATATGCATGAAGATTCGATAATAGGTATAGAGTTAGATATATGTACAAGTATTGCTTTAGTCAGTGCACCAAGAATATTTTATCCCAGATATACTAAAATTTCTTCTTCTAAGGAACAAGAAGCAACTGAGATCTGTAAAGAAAAAGTTTCCATAGTCTCTTTTGGGCAGATGCGGTAAGCACATCGATGTACCTGGAAAATAGACTACCAACAAGGGATGTGGATGAAATAACACCAGTTGAAGCTTGGAATTGCATAAGACATCTAAAGGTGTTTGGTTCATTGTGTTATACCCATGTACCAACTTTCAAACAGAGCAAGCTTGATAAAAAAGCAGAAAAAGGATTTTTTGTTGGTTATAATTTTGTCTCTAAGGGCTATAGAATTTACAATATTGAATCTGCGAAATTTTGCATAAGTAGAGATGTGAATGTGGATGAAGATTTTTATTGTGATTTGAATATCTCTCAAGTCAGAAGGATGGATGTTGAACCGGTTTCAAAAGATTCAAATGAAGACTTGGAACCAGAGAATCATGAAGATTTTTCTATTAGAGGTAGTAGACCTTTTGGTAGAAATTTATGAAAGAATGAGCAAATGGAGAAATTGTGTGCCATTCTTTTAGAAAGTAACTTGGTAGTAAATTTTAAGGAATGATGGATTGATTCAGGAGCCACTCGTCCTGTTTGTTGAACAAAGGGTTTTTTCTTCTTATGCTACATTAGGTCCAGATGATTCTATCTTCACGGGAAATTCCTTCACTGCTAAAATCAAAGGAGTTTGAAAGATATGTCTAAATATGACTTCAGAAAAATATGATTCTTAATAATGTTCTCTGATCCATGCAAGAATTTAATTTTTACGGCACTTCTCATTAAAAACAAGTTTAAGTGCATTTTTGTTTATGAAAAAAGTTGTAATTATCAAAAATTAAATGTATGTAAGAAAAGGATACCTGATTGAGGGACTTTTAAAAATCAATATAATACCAATTGAAATGAATAAAGTAGAAGTTTCTTCTTATTTTCTTGTGTCAAATTCTTTATGATATTCATATTTAGGTAACCTCAATTTCAAAACATTATGTAAAATGATTAACTTAGTGGTCTTGTCGAAGTTTGAATGTGATAAAATCTAAATTTTAAATATGTATAAAATCAAAGTATGGTCAACTACCTTATACGTTAGTTGAAAGAAATTCAAATCCTTTAGAGTTTATTCACGCATGAAAATAATACCATCTCGTGGTGGAAAAAATATTTCATAACTCTTATTGAAGGCAATACTAGATATTGCTAATTTATTTACATAATAGTAAATATTAAGTAATTAATGCGTTAAAACAATACTAAAATAGGTTGAAATGCAACTAAGCAAAAAGATTAAAATGATAAGAAGTTATAGGGATGGCGAATATGAATATCCTTTTGAAGAAATATTCTTAAAATATGACATTATTCAGCAAACAACACCCCTTTCTCAACACAATCTAATGGAGTTGTGGAAAAAAAATAAACTTTAAAGGAGATGATGAATGTCTTATTGATTAGTTCTGATTCATCCCAGAATAGGTGTGGGCAAACTATTTTAGTGGAACATACAATACTAATAGAGTTCTCCATAGCAAATCACAACCCATTTCGTATAAAAAAAATTGAAAAGAGTTCCAAACGTAGAATATTTCAATGTCTGGGGGTGTTGACTAAAGTGCAAGTTCCTAAACTTAAAAGCGTTCAACTAGGACTGAAACTGATGATTGTATTTTCATTGGATATGCCACAGCTAACAAGACATACCAGTTTTCCGTTCACAAATATTCACACATATTTAATAATTAAAAACTTAAGTTGAAGGGTTTGTTCTTATGTTCTTAATCTGGGGTTAGGTGAAGAAAAAAAATATGGCCTCCAAAACAAATGAAGGTGTTGATTCTTCAGTTGTTCTTACTCCAATTTTTGATGGAACTGATTTTGAATACGGGAAGATAAGAATGAGAACACATTTGAAAGCTGAAGGTTTGTGGACTATTGTTGCAAATGGCTTTGAAGAGCCAGAAAACAATAGTGAACTAACAGCTGCAAAGATGAAAAATGTTGAGGCTAAGAATCGTGAAGATGCAAAAGCCTTAAGAAAAATCCAAATGGGAGTCTCAAGAGCATATTTTGCAAAAATTGCTACTTGTGAGACTGCAAAACAAGCTTGGATTCTCTGGAAACTGAGGTGTATGGTGACGAAAAGGTACGCACTATAAATCTTCAAACTCTTAGAAGAGAGTTTCAAAATTTGAAGATGATAGAATCTGAAAAATTAGATGAATATTGCACAAGAGTCATGAATATTGTTAATGAAATGAGAAATCATGGTTATATAGTTTTTGACCAACAAGTTGTAGAAAAGATTCTAATTAGTGTCACAGAAAAGTATGAGTACATTGTTGCTATCACTGAGGAGTCGAAAGATCTTTCCAAGCTTTCTATCAAAGAGCTAGTGGTAAGAAAATTCATGATGTTCTTTATGTTCCTCTTGGAAGAAAATTTGCTTAGTGTTGGTCAACACATGGAAAATGGTTATTCTCTTGTGTTTAGAGATAATTATTGCAGGAATTATGATAAAATTAAGCCAAATCAAGTCATTGTTGCAGTAAAGATGATAAAAACAAACTTTCCTTTTCAATTTCATTACAATGCATTAAAAATGAAGTTATAGATGATTCATGTCTTTGGCACAAAAGATTTTGTCACTTGAATTTTCATGGTTTGAAGCTTCTCAAGCAAAACGACATGGTGCAAGGCCATTCTGAGATATATACTGAGGTGGATCCATGTGAAAGTTGTATAATGGGAAAACAACATAGAAAGTGTTTTCCAAAAGGGATGTCTTGGAGAGAAAGTGTACTTTTGGAACTAATCCATACTGACATTTGCGGACCAATGAAGACTACATCTCTTGGAAGTCAAAGGTACTTTCTAATCTTTATTGATGATTTTTCAAGAATGACTTGGGTTTATTTCTTGAAAGAATAGTTAGAAGCATTTGCTACATTCAAGAAATTTAAATCCCTTGTTGAAGAAGCAAAGAGGTTGCAGCATCAAAACCATTCGCAGTGACATTTATTAGAGATGTAACTTTGTCGGTGTTGAGCCAGAAAATTATGAGGAGGCAATAAAGCATGATGTTTGGAAGATAGCTTTGGAAGAAGTAATTCAGATGATTGAAAAAAAAAATACTTGGGAGCTTGTGGCAATACCCAAATAAAGAGAAGTTGTAAGTCTAAAATGGATTTACAAAATCAAACTCAATCATGAAGGAGACATTCAAAAGCAAAAAGCAAGGTTGGTTCCTAGAGGCTACACGCAAAAACCAGGCATTGATTTTTATGAAACTTTCCCTCCAGTTGCTCGTCTTGAGACAATTAGAACTGTAATTGTTGTTGCTGCACAAAAGAAATGGAAGATATTTCAACTTGATGTTAAATCTGCATTTCTTAATGGAAAACTTGATGAAGAGATTTATGTTCAGCAACCTCCGGGATTTTTTATTCAAGGGGGAGAAGAGAAGGTGTACAGGCTAAAAAAAACTCTTTATGGGCTGAAGCAAGCTCCAAGAGCCTGGGACAATGAAATTGATACATAGTTTCTAAAAAATAAATTTTCAGAGAAGTAAAATAAATTATCTGCTTCCACATAATTCTTTCTAGTTGCTTATTGTTTTCCACTTTGGATTTTGTCCTTCCTACTTGGGGAGAGGGGGTTATAGTAGGTGTCATCATAGCTCGAATTTGAGTCTTGAGTGCATGGTATCAAAGCTCTATGTTCAACGGTCTTACCAGTACAAGATCAAGTGATGTAAAGTCTCACATATTGGTACAATGATGTTTGTATCCAATCTTCGAATGATTATAGAGAATTCTTAGGAAATATTTTACTTTTCTTGTTCCTTATTGTAAATTCTTGACTACAACAACTTCTAAGATTCGTTTGTTTCATTCTTCCTCATATGGCTAGGAAGATATCATTCATGGGTGGGTGGGAGCCTCTTGCACATGCAAATGGAGCTCCAGCAAGTGGTAGAGGCCAAGGTCGACCTAGAGGTCAAGGAAGAGCAAAAGTTAGAGTAAAAGATTGAGATCGCAAGAGGGCATTGTCAGCAGAGCCTATTATAAAGGTTAAGTAGGTTCACCGTCAATCAGATGGTGTGGGGCCATCCCAGCCTGCGCGAAGATTTATTACCATGCAAATTTTACATAACACTCTAGCAAAGATCCTCAACTTCATTGATGCTACGTCTCAGGTGGGGAATTAGACTGACTTAGACTGGTACTTCCGCTAGACGAGGCTCACACTTTAGCGTAGGCAGGGGAACTAGGTGCATATGGTACAAGGGTGAAGTTTTTTACTATGGTTCCTCACTTAGTGGTTTAGTCGGTTCTGAGAATTGCACCGCCTAAGGCAGCTAGGCCTATCATGTCTTCTGAGGAGCAAAATATGTTAGGACGAATCATTAGATTAGGTCCTCCAATGTTCTCCGGTTTACATGCGAGGATGCCCACAAGTTTCTAATGAATTTCTAAGAGAGGTTGCACCACACTAGGTGCAACCGTGGTAGCAAGAGAGGCTAGGCGGTGACAATTGAGAGGTTGTCACTGAGCATTCCTAGTCACACGGGAAATAACCTTGGTCTAGTTGAGTCACAAATAATTGATAGCAACTGCTTTCTTTATTGATGGGCCAGCGAAGCAGTAGTGGAGGTCTTCTCTTGAGTGTAGACAAGTTGGGTCACCTCCTATGTTATTAGCTTAGTTCTCTAAGGCTTTTTTGGACAAGTATGTACCTCGTAGCTTCAGAGAGAGGTTGCGGGATGACTTCACAGATCTGTTGTAGAAAATAATGTCAATTTTAGAGTATAATACACGGCTCCATGAGCTATCCAATCATGCAACTACGCTTATGGAAATAGAGCATAATTGAGTGTGTAGGTTGGACAGAAGGTTGGCATTTTCCCCTGACTTTCTACAGAGTAGATGGTAGTGTTGGAATATTAATTCAATCAGATAGTTTATCATGTGCACACCATCGAGGGGATAAGTCGTGAGGCATATGGAGGTAACAACAAGAGGCCCCATTGTGAGGGTGGTTTCACCTAGTAATTAAGTTAGGGTCTAATAAAAATTAGATCAGTTACACTTTTACCAAAATACGCTAGGGCTTGGAGAAAAGAGAAAAGAAGAGAAAGGAGAAGGGGAAAAGCAACATTCGCCAAGAACGATCGATTTTGGTTGTGGATTTCGCCAAGGAATTGATCCTACAAGGTATGTGAGTGTTTCATAGCGTTGGGTTCGTTCACCCATGCACCAAACATACTTAGTTCAATGATATTCGTCGTAAAAGAGTTTGAAAGTTGATGTTCTTGATACGTATTTCTTGAATTTGAATGTCATTCTTGAATTGGGATGAATTGTAGAGTTTTTGAGATCTTTACGTTGAGTTTTAGAGTTGTTTTGAATTAGGCTCTTGAGTACATATGCTGGGTGTCGGAATCTAAAATGAATTTGAGAATAATAGTCGAGATTAGGCGAATTGGGGCTAGAAAACGAAGAGGGGAAAAGTCTAGTGGGATCTGGCACACAAGTTCGTGTCGCGGACTTGCTCGCCCAGTGAACAAAAATTTGCTCCGCGTCACGATTAGGATGCGGACTCCTCTGTCTCAAAATTTAATTTCGCGAACAAATATTTTAATGCAACTCCGCGTCGTGGACTTGTTCAAAGACGGTGATTTCTTGATCTTTTCTAATGTTTAGCTATCTAAAAACACTCCTAAACATCATGAGATCTTCCCTATCACAAATCACAATCCTTGAATCCATAATTCAATTCAAGAAAAGTTAAGAGTCAAGTCAAGTGAAGTTCAAAGTCAAGTTAAGAAAAGTTTATAAAGTTTTCAAAAGTCTTTCACAAACGTTTTAACTTTGTTCTGAGACTTAAGTTTCAAGTTAAGCAAAGAGTAAAGGGTTAAGTTCATTTCTCAAAAAGAAATAGGGGAACTAGGTATTCCCAAGAGTTTAGAAATGTTTTCACAATTGAGAAAGAAAGGGAACATCGATTCCAAAAGAGCTTTTAAGCTATGTTTTGAGTAATTATCTCAAACCAAAGAAAGAAGTTTGTTTTAAAAACATATGAGCTAAGTATATTTTAGGAGTAGTATTGAGTAACGACATGGGCATGTGAGTTCATGTTAACTCAAGTCTCCATAAACCATGTAGCCATCATGGGTAGTAAAGGATCATACTTTTTAGATGACTCCTTAAGATGCATTTAGCATAGACTAGTGGATTCACTAAGTTAAGTAGTTCTATATGACGGCAAAGTATAGGATTGTTTTGGCAGCGTGGGCAAGACGAAGTATCACCACTTAGGCTCATAGTGGTGGTTGTCGGTAGTGATACTCCCACATAAACTATATTACTTTATTTTATGAGTAAAGTTGAGTTGTTATTCACTATAAGAAAAACAGTCTCTAAGGAAGGGAAATCTAGTCCCTAAAAATCTATATTTGGTCCCAAATGCGAAGTAGAGACCAGAAAAGGCTGGTCGCCACTCGTCGCAACCGCCTTATTCGCAATTGGTCTTTAGTGACGATGAGAAAAGGCTGGTCGTTACAGGGCATTGGAGATGGGGAAAAATCTTCTCGTGAAATGCTTTTAGAGACAACATATCTGGTCTCAAATAGACCATATATATCTTGGGATTTTAGGTCGTTAAATCACTTTAGCGACCATCAACAACCTGGTCCTAGAAATCGTTAGAGACGAACATTCTAGTGCTTGATTAGTTTAATTTAGAGACGATAATAACCTGGTCCTTGATTAGTTTTAGAGATGAGAATGATCTGGTCCTTGATTAGTTTTAGAGATGAGAATGATCTGGTCCTAGATTATGTTTAGAGACAAGAATGATCTGGTCCTTTATTAGTTTTTGAGACAAGAATATTACAGGTCCTAGATTATTCCTTAGAGACGAGACATTTGTGGTCTTAAATTGTCCTTTAGAGACGACCAACATTTCTGGCCCTAGATTGAACATCAATGGTCCTAGTTAAATTGATACCACAATAAATAAAGCGCTTTAACAAACACTAAACCTCTACTAAAACTCTCGATTAAAAAAATGATATAGAAAGACAAAACAAAGAAGATAGAGATTAATATTGCAATTAATTATAATAAATTGGTTAACATCCCATGATGTTAGTTGCAATATTTTCTTCAAAAAACTTATCTAACATCCGAGTTAGACTATACTATTGAGTTTTGCATAACATTCGTAGAAAACTAATAACAAGCGTGTGCGTTACTTCCAAACTTGTATCTTTACTTGAAACTTCAATCTTCAAAATCTGCTGGTTCAAAATTTAAAAAAACGATAAATAACTATTGTATACATGTAAATTTCATACTAGAATTAGGTTGATCACTCACCCCAAAAGCAGTTCAAATTTCAACAAGTGTTATCTAGAAACATCAACCAAAACTGCAGAACATAAGAAAAAATGATTAGAAAAACATTGAGATGCATTTATCAAGAATCCAAATACTATTTGTGCATAGAGAATTTAATAAATATAGTGTGGAAATTAACTACTGATGGAAAGTTTACATGTTCTTCTGCATGGAATGAAATCAGGGAAAAAAGAACCAAAACTCAAGGCAACTCATTTACTTGGCATAGAAGCATCCCCTTCAAATGTTCTTTCCTTTTGTGGAGAATGTTAAGAGGTAAAATACCCACTAATGAAAAAACTGCCAGGTTTTGTAGTGAACCTGCTGCTTGCTCTTGTTGAATTTCTCCAGGCTGGGACACTATTGAGCACACCTTCAACAATGGATATTTTGCAACTTATGTGTGGAAATACTTTGCTGCAACTACAAGAATTAGTACAGATCACACACCCGTCATTTATTTAATAAGGAGATGGTGGTCTACTAAATACAAAAATGAGGCTCATAAGTTGATTCTCCAGGCCACTCCAATATTCATTTGTTGGAACCTTTGGAAGAATAGGTGTGCTAGTAAGTATGGGGGCATACAGTCCAATGCTTCTAGAGTAATGTATGCTATTTACAAGGACAACTATAAGCTTATGACTACTGTGTTTCCTCACATCAAGTGGCCTTCTAATTGGAAAGACCTGATAATGCTAGTAGAGAGGTGTGATCATGAGACCAAGGTAACTATGGTACTCTGGAAAAAACCTCCTGATCAATGGAGTAAACTCAACACTGATGGCAGTGCTCTGAGTAATCCAGGCAAGATAGGGGCTGGTGGTATCTTAAGAGGTCATAAAGGTCAGATGACTTAAGCATTTGCCACTCCTTTGGGGGAAGACACTAATAATCAGGCTGAAATGGAGGCTGCTATATTTGGCATGACATGATCCTTACAGGTAGGCTACAGGAATGTCATTCAAGAGGTGGACTCCCAGCTCTTAGTGGATTGGATAATGATCAAAACCAAGCCACCATGGAGTATTAGCAAACAAGCTCAACAACTTCAAGAACTCATCAGGCAAACAAACAACTTCAAATGCAAAAATATCTACAGAGAGGCCAATTTTGCTGCAGATTCTCTTTCAAAACACAGTCATACAATTACAAGTCCCCAAATCTATTTCAATGAGCAGCAATTACCAAAGGAAGCAAGAAGTTATTATAAACTGGATATGCTGGAAATGGCAAATTTCAGAAGAAGGAAGATTAGGTCAATAAAAGAACCACCTTAATGGCTCCCTGTTAGTTAGTAATTAGTTAGATTTTTTGCCTTTTCTTTTTACTTGTAAAGGGAGAATCTCCCTGATTTATGCTTCCTAGAATCTCTGTATTGAGATGAGTCCTCTCTTTAGTTGCATAGAAGCTAGGTAGCATCTTTCTTGTATGGGATGAGTTGGCTATCCTTAGTAGGAAGGTCGACTTATCTACCACCATAAGCATGGAGGTAAGGTTTATGTCCCCCTCTATGTATTTTGCTTTGTTTATCTATAAAGTAATATATTTCCTTGTTCAGCGAAAATAAAAGAATGCAGCAGTGCAGAACATGGAGAAGAAAGGCACACTGATGATAAACTTTGCAGGTTCAAAATACATGGTTCGTCTAGATGCCATTGTTGCAGAGTGCACAAAAATGAACACATTGAACACATTATTAGAGAAGGAGACATGACAAAGGAAGTCTGGCAGTTTTTCGCAGGAAGCTGTGGTATCATCAACAATAACACACATATCAGATCCACTTTGATTAACTTGTGGTTGCACAAATCAAAATACAAAGTACATGACGATTCTACAATGCTTTCCTAATGGGTAATGTTTGTGCAATCCCATATCGACTCGAAGCAGCATATTGTCAAGGAAAAAGGTTATGGGGAATGCACTAACCCCATTCCATAGTTTCTCATGGCTACTTAATTATACATGCATACAGAAAAACCTTGAACAACCCAGCCAACATGACATCAGTTTCTACTTTCTAAGGACACTACGAATACTTCTGCTCGATTGAGTTTAAATTCTAAGACAATCAGAACAAGAAAACTTGTAGAGATGAGGATGGATTCAGCCAAATCTAGTTTCTATCTTTTAGCTAGAAAGTATTAGCTACCATCATTTTTTGCCAGAATTAGTCTAACTAGAAAGTGACTATATGCAAATCAACAAAATAAACTAAAAAGTTAGGTATTTGTTGCTTACTTGGACAACAAAAAAGTAGAGGTCATTCAGTTGAAACAAAAGATGTCGCAGATTGAACATGTGACTGTTGAGCAGCGAAGAGTTCCTTCATTTTCATTATTTCTTTCATCTCATTTTCTAAGGTAGACAATCGATCGTTCAAGGATTTGTTTTCCTCATTCAAGAATTTGTTTTCTTCATTCAAGGATTTGTTATCCTCTCGATATGAACGTAGAGCAGAAAATAGTTTAGCCTTTGAAGAAGTTCCACCTTTTAAATCGTTCGCCTTTACTCCACCCCCAAATCCAAATACATGGCTACGAGTTTGAGGTCCACAACATTTTTCAACAATCTCTATGCTAGGTAGAGATGGATCTGTTTGAACAATTTCTTGGAGTTGAGCCTACGAAATATATAAAAGAACATTTTCTATCAAAACACATAACAATTTCAAGTAATAAACATATTGAATTTACCAAACGTACATGTTTTTCAATTGCTTTTGGTTCAACAAGCTTGTTATCTTTCTTACAAGTCTCAAAGAAAATGGTAGCCAAATCTGGTGGACTGCCATCTTTCCCTCCCCTTTCATCATAGGCAAACATGTCAAAGAACTCAAACCTTGAAAATATTCCATTTATGAAATAGTTTTATGATAATACCTTTTGATAAATAATCTCTCGAATAGGCTTGCTACCAATATGATGAAGCATCGTCAACTTAGCTCTATTTGCCACATTCCTACTGCTTCTTGCTTGAATACAAAATTGTCTTAGTTGGTAGAATTTACTTTGTTTGGAAAGAAAGAAACTAGAAGATTTTCCAAAAGAAACAAATGCAATATTGAGGTACTGCTGCAATCTGTTACTGGAAATCATCCTGGAAATCCATCAGAAGGGGAATTCCCTTATCCCTTCAATACTACTGCTGCAACAATTTACAGAACTACTTCTAACATTACTACCTCTATTTTACATATCACTAAGAAGCAGTTCAACAAAGTGAGATTGAGGTACACGTGGAGCAGTCTGTGGAGCAGTCTATACCAAATGGGTGATGCAGCAATTCAAAGCACAATTACTATTTCAGCAACATGGATCAACATATTTTGCATACCTGGAAACTTTCAGAAGCAAAATGTTCCTTTACTAACCATTCCCATTCTTTTTTGTCTAGTTGATGCATCATAAGTCTCAATACCAACTTCCCACAACTCCTTCAATTCATCTATTAATGGCTGGAGATATGTATCTATTGCATCTCCAGGACCATTTGGACCAGGAATAATCATTGGCAGAATGAATTTTCTTGTTTCATACACAACCAAGGTAGTAAATTATAAGGAATAAGAACCACAGGCCAAATGCTATGTGAGGTTTTTGAATTCCGAAATGGTTGGAATCCATCACTAGCAAGTCCAAGTCGAACATTACGACGGTCAAGTGCAAATGAAGGATGAAGTTCATCAAATGACTTCCATGCCATTGAATCAGCTGGGTGCCTCATTATTCCGTCATCAACTCTTTCATCCTTATGCCATGTCATTAGAGTAGATGTCTTTGTAGACATAAACAATCTCTGAAGTCTAGGCTTTAAGGGAAAATAGCGTAAGCTCTTTGAAGCTATCTTTTTACCTTTCTTATTACTTGTTTCCCCTCTATGTGTATTTATTTTCCATTTGGACGCACCACAAACTTTGCAAGAATCGAGTAAGCTATCCTCCTTCCAATATAACATGCAATCATTAGTACAAGCATCAATTTTGTCATAAGAAAGCCCAAGTTCTTTAATTATCTTCTTTGCCTCATAATATGAGTTTGGCAAATTAGTGTCATCAGGCAACAACTCCTCTTTCAATAATTTCAATAACATTGTAAATGACGCATTACTCTAATGACCCATACTTTTGATATGAAGCAATTTGATCAAAGAGGAAAGCTTTGAAGCTTTTGAATTTTGGTACAGTGGCTGCTCGAAATCCTTCAATAGGCTGGAAAAAAAAATTGCTTCAACATTTGGTTCCTCCTTTGGTAAATCATCACAATCTCTGTGTGTACTTCCTCCATTAAGATTAGGATATAAATCTCTCAACAATTCTTCTACTTCATCCTCACTCTAACATGCTTCTACAACATTACCATCTTCATCATTAGATTCTGAATTTGATTCTGACAATGGCTCACCCAAACGTTCTCCATGATGATACCAAAAAGTATAGTTTCGAATTATTCCATGCACTATCAAATGTGTCTCAACTATTTTATGAGTTCCAAAAATTGTATTGAAACATTTGATACATGGACATCGTATTTCTTTTTGTTCTCCTGTTCTTTGAAAGGCATAATTCAAAAACTTCTGCACACCGTCTAAGTAGATTTCATCGAGTCGATTTTCAACAAGTTGCATCCATTGCTTACTAGGTGCCATACCTTATAGTATACATAAAAATAAGATTTAGAAAAATAAAGGAAAATAAAAATCAAAATATGTGCACAACTTGTTACAATTAGTTTTACACAACTAAGTTGAACTCTAAGATCGCACTTTCTAGTGGACCTTAGCTACTTGTTCAGTTAATAAATAGTGGTATACTATCATATGACAAAGAATGACACAAATATAATTTTTCATGCCAATATGTTGACATACCAAACTTAAACAACAAAAATGAGTAAACATAAAAAATATACAGAAAAGAACACCATATACAAAGCAAAATAGCTAGAATGTCTTTCTATGAACTTGAAGGTTTTCTTTGGGTTATCCTTAGCTTTTCACTCATGCTTTAATTCTTGTCTATCATTTATGATTATTTTCTATGATAATCTTATTTGTTGACGTGATTTCAATATTTTTTTTTAAAAGCTAGTAGTTCCTTGTTGACCAGACAACGACATAAATGACTGTTCAAATTGACTTGTCTATTGTAAAAAATAGATCTTGGTGGACTATTTTTAGTTTATTGTTCAAAGACTACAAAGTGTAGTAAATAAGTGATGTTAACAGATGTGTAGATTAACGACATGTAACTAATTAATGAAAGAAAACAATTACTTAACTCAATCAAGACTCCAATATAAAGAATCTTTAGGTTGGACACTTGACATGCCTAAAACAGGGAACTCAGATTCAAGCGAGTTTCAGCCCCCTTTCTAATAATTAAACTATCTATGTGAACAACAAAATGATCACTCCATAGTCATCGTTAAGGATTAATAACAAAAGTTGTTCATTCTAATTCCAGAAATTCTATTAAAAAGTATTTTAAGTCTCTTATCTTTGGCTCCTAAAGTTCATTAAGCAAAGAGAACAAGAATCTGATTATAGTATAAGCTTTGATGAACATTATATGGATATAAAAGTTCATGAAACCATGGACTTGTTATACGAGGATCAGATGACAGTACCAAAAAAACCATTGAATCGTAAACCATTTATTCGAAATGATGGATCTGGTGAAACTAATAGGTCAGGAAAACATGCTACAGTTGTCAAGAATGATGCAGAGGAGACTGCTGCTGATTCAATGATTAGAGTTCTCAATTAAAGTGCAAATGAGGTTCTTGAAGAAACCATGAACCTTATTCTGGCAGTGATCAGAATGGTGGATTTCAAGCGCAGGACAGAGAAAAATCAAGCTTTAGAACAGACTAATATTAAATTAAACAAAGAAAATTTCTTGTCGTGAAATCCTTTGATGAACATTATATGGATACAAGAAAAACATATCAACAAAAGTTGTTCATCATATGGATACAAGAAAAATGATCACTCCATAGTCATCGTTAAGGATTAATACGAAAATAGCAGTTCAACAAAAGTTTTTCATTCTAATTGCAAAAATTCCATTAAAAAGTGTTTTAACTCGCTTATCTTTAGCTCGTAAAGTACATTAAGCTAAGAGAACAAGAATCTGATTATAGTATGAGCTTTGATGAACATTATATGAATACAACAGTTGATGAAATCATGGACTTGTTATACGAGGATCAGAAGACTTTACCAAAATAGCCATTGAATCTTAAACCATTTATTTGAAATGATGGATCTGGTGAAACTAATAGGTCAAGAAAACATGCTACAATTGTCAAGAATGATACAGAGGAGACTGCTGATGATTCAATGATGAGAGTTCTCAATGAAAATGCAAATGAGGTTCTTGAAGAAATCATGAACCTTATTCTGGCAGCGACCATAACGATGGATTTCAAGCGCATATGGGAGAAAAATTGAGCTTCAAAACAAACTACTATTAAATTAAACAAAGAATAAGAGACAAATGCTAATGAATACACAATCCTTAAGAATGCACAAGGAAAGAGTTCTCAAACTGTTGTAGCTAAGAATTCTACTGATAAGCCATTCAAGCATAGAAAGCTTGAGTGTCCAACATTTGATGAAAATAACTGTAGGAGTGATTTGAATAACCATCTTCCTTCTCAAACACTTACCACGCCTAAAATAGGGAACTCATATTCAAGCGAGTTTCAGCCTGCTCTCTAATAATTAAACTATCTAGATGAACAACAAAATGATCACTCCATAGTCATCGTTAATGATGAATATGAGAACAGCATATAAACAAAAGTAGTTCATTCTGATTTCAGAAATTCCAGAAAAGTGTTTTTAGTCGATTATCTTTGGCTCCTAAAGTACGTAAGCTAAGTGAACAAGAATTTGATTATAGTATGAGATTTGATTAACATTATATGGATAGGGACACCATAGTGAGTGAATTATACAGAATACTAGAGGAGTTCAAAAAGTGGCCATGTATTCAAAATTATATACTATAAACTCATCAAATGGATTAAAAGGAACTCGAGCAGATTTGAAGGAAGATTTAACTAGAATATGGGCAAGCATTGCGAATGAGGCTTCCTACATTGCTTGTGTGAGAACACCTACTACGATAAGAGGCGAAGTACATAGAAGATTCATTAGATCAAACAGGTTAAGTCTTAAGCCTGCTTTGGTGGTTAATACAGATTAATTACTGAAACAAAATTGACTTATCAATCGTCGAGTATAAAACATAGTAATCACTATCTTTAATTCACTGGTCAAAGACTCCAAATACAAGTGAATCAGTCAAGTTAAGATAATTATCGATTCATGACCCGCAACACACAATTAAAGAAGATAATTACTTGTGTTGTAGTATATAGAAAATAATCAGTTTTGTTACTACAAGTAGATAAAGACTCCAATATAAAGAATTTGTGTTTTATAATCATCAACTAATCAAACGACAATCAGATATTCATTCATACAAGGGACTTTGGTGTCCATTGAATAAGGGAATTCACGAAGCAGAGAATAACAGAAGCAAGGTGTCCTCTTAGTTATTTTTCAGAAAAAAAAAGCTTTACTTTATGGGTTATGTGATTTTTCGAACATACAATATACTACAAACTTGAATACACTTCAACAAATTAAACCATCAATTAGAATCTGAACTCAATAAATCCAGAAAACTGGGCAAAGTTGAATGACATAGCAGAGAACAAGAAGAAAAAGAAAAGAAATCTTACTAGAATTTCGTAGTAGAGAAAAGCAAACAGAGATGTTGTTGATCGATAGAAAGTCTTTGAGGAAGATCTGAATAACTCTAGGTAGAACCTGCAGATGATCGAGATGAAAAAGAGATAGCGTGCGTTCTTGAGAATACGTAAAGGCTAAGTTAGGACCATGGGTATTGAGAGAAAATAGGGTTTTTTTTTAGATATTTAGGAAATAAGGTTTCTTTTGGCGCCTAATATTTCAGCAAAAAAAAAGTTGATTTTAGTAAAACTTTTAGGGATGTTTTGGCGTTGTGGTTTCCCGCTAACTCTCAATAACAATTGGGACTAGTTATTAATATTTTTAGGGACCAACTTTCGCACATTCTCAAAAACATATAGCTTTTAGGACTGAAATATAATCTCGTTCCAATATGTATAACTTTAGTGACGGGATTATTAACTCGTCCCTAAATGTTGGTCATAAATAAGCCTTTTTCTTGTAGTGATTGCATTTTCTTTAACGAACTAAGTTGCTTTTACTATTTATTAAAGCTTTTCATATATTGCATGTGTTTCATTGCTTTATATTAAGTTAAGTTATTCAGGAGTTGAGAAGAGCCAAGGTAAGTGTTTCTTTCAGAATCTTTTCAAGCTTAAGTTATATTTAGAGTTCCAACTCACATACTCATACATTCATGTACTGATGCTAGTTGTCCTACATCTTTTTATGATGCAGACGTAGGTAACCAGGATCAGCATCTAGCGCTTCGTTGATCCAGTTTGAGCACTCAGAGTCTTGTGGTCAGCCTCCTTGCTTCCGGAGGATCCCTTTTATTGCTTTTAGTTTTATTATTAGTTTATTAGGATGTCGTGGGCCTGTCCTGACATCCATCTCAGTTGGTAAAAGGCTTCATAGACATTCAGACAGTTAGTAGTTCAGCTGTCTTTACATTTTCATTGCATATGTTAAGACTTGAGTTGCCATTTTGGCATAGTTGAATGTTTGACTTTTAAACAATCTTAAGTTATCTTATTATTCAAGTGACTATAGTAATTGATCATTATAAATATGCATATAGTCTTTCGCTGAGTAAGTAAGACATGCCAAGGGTTCACTTGGGGTCAGCAACGGTTCTCGAATGCCAACCATGTCCAGGGTGTAGGCTCGGGGAGTGACAAACATGGTATTAGAGCCTAGAGTTCAAGAGTTTTAGGGAGTCTATGAAGTCGTGTCTGTAGAGTCCTAATTATCGGTGTGAAGCACGCCACATCTATAATTAGGAGGCTGCAACACTTAGAAAAATTTCTCACTTCTTTCACACTTATTTCGTGCGTTAGAGTTTGATCTCTAAAAAGTTTCTTTCAAATTCGTGTTTGCACGTGTTTTCAGATAATCATGCCTCCACGAAGAGTTGTCTGAGGTCGCCCTACTAAGCGTAATGTTGAGGAGCAAGAGTTACCGAATGCACCTGAAGTGCAACCGCAAGGGGAAGTTACAAGTGATGAGTTTCATGAGGCTATCCGGATGTTGAACCAAGTTGTAACCAACCAAGCTGTGTAACAGAGAAGGAATCGATGGGAAGTAGCTGACACTTCAAGGATCCACGAGTTCTTAAGGATGATTCCTCCAAGTTTTACATGTTCTAGCAGTACATAGGATCCGGAGAATTCTATTGAGGAACTAAAGAAGGTATTTGAGGTTATGCATATGGCCGATACTGATCGAGTTGAATTAGATGCATATCAATTGAAGAGTATGGCTAGGACTTCGTTTGATCAGTGGAGTGAGGGTAGAGATCAGGATGTACCACCTGCGAGTTGGGCTTGTTTTGAGGAGGCTTTCTTGAGGCGTTTCTTTCCCCGAGAACTGAAAGAGGCTAAGGTACGAGAATTCCTCACACTTACGCAGGATTCTTTGAGTGTTCATGAGTATGGGTTGAAATTCACCCAACCGTCCCGTTATGCTCCAAAGATGGTTGCAGATATGAAGAGTAGGATAGGTTTGTTTGTTCCTGGGTTGTCCCATATATCAAGCAAAGAGGGCAGGGCAGCTATGCTAATTGGGGATGTGGATATATCACGGTTGATGATATATGTGCAGCAGGTCGAAGAAGAGAAGCTGAGGGATAGGGAAGAGTTCAGAAATAAGAAAATTAAGACAAGGAATGAGTCTGGGCAGCAAAAGGGTAATGTGAACCATTTGTCCTTTCAGCAAAAGCAAAAGGGACCTGCTCCATCATCTGCTAGTGCACCTTCACCAAGAAACAACGGTGAGTATAATGGTCAGAATTCGCAGAACTTTAGAGACATGCACAGTCTTAGGGTAGTGTGGCACAAGGAGGTACCTGGGCTCCTGCATGTGCTAGGTATGGTTGAACCCACCCAGGTAAGTGTCGTGAAACATATGCATGTTCCTTCAAGTGTGGACAAGAGGGTCACTTCATGAAAAAGTGTCCTAAGAACATGCAACGTAGTGGAAATCAGGGAAATAGAGCCCAATCTTCATCAGTTGCACCACTAGACAGGTCTGCACCTAGATGAGCTACTTCCGGTACTGGCAGTGGAGCAAACTGCCTCTATGCATTCACTAGTCGTCATGAGCAAGAAAACTTTCCAGATGTTGTCACTAGTATGATCAAAGTCTTTACTTTTGATGTTTATAGTTTGCTAACCCAGGAGCAAGTTTATCTTTTGTAACCCCTTATGTTGCAAATAAGTTTGATGTTCTTCTTGAGAAACTATGTGAACCCTTTTGTGTTTCTACACCTATTAAGGAGTCTATTCTAGTTGAGCGTTTTCATCGTGATTGTGTCATTTCCATCAATTACAAAGACACCATGGCTGATTTAATTGAGTTAGACATGGTAGATTTTGATTTCATTCTAAGTATGGACTGGCTTCATGCCTAATATGCCTCCATTGATTGTGGGACTCGAATTGTCAAGTTTCAGATTCCTAATGAACCTGTCTTAGAGTGGAAGAGTAGTTCAGCAGTGCCTAAGGGTTGTTTCATTTCGTACCTTAAGGCAAGAAAGTTAGTTTCCAAGGGGTGTGTCTATCACTTAGTCCGAGTTAATGACTCTAGTGTTGTGATACCTCTTATCCAGTCAATTCCTATAGTAAAAGAGTTTCCAGAATTTTTTCCAGATGATCTACCTGGAGTCCCTCCTGAGAGAGAAATAGACTTCGGTATAGATGTTCTTGCAGATACTTATCCTATATCTATTCTGCCATACAGAATGGAACCAACAGAGTTGAAAGAGCTTAAAGAGTAGTTGAAGGATCTCCTAGATAAAGGTTTTATCGACTAAGTGTCTCACCTTGGGGAGCTCCAGTCTTGTTTGCGAGAAAGAAAGAACGTTCCCTTAGGATGTGTATAGACTACCGCCAATTGAACAAGGTTACCATCAAGAAAAATTATCCTCTTCCTCGAATCGATGACCTTATCAATCAACTTCAGGGTGCTTCTTGTTTTTCTAAGATTGACCTCAGATCTGGCTACCATCAGTTGAAAGTAAGGGAGTGTGATATTTCCAAGACAGCATTCAAGACCCGTTATGGTCATTATGAGGTTCTGGTCATGTCATTCGGTTTGACTAATGCAACTGCAGCTTTCATGGACTTTATGAATAGAGTTTTCAAACCTTACTTAGATATGTTTGTTATCGTCTTTTTTTATGACATACTAATCTATTCAAGGAATGAAGAAGAAAATACTAGCCATCTCAAAATAGTTTTTCATACTTTGAAAGATAAGGAGTTATACGCTAAGTTCTCTAAATGTGAGTTTTGGCTTGAGTCTGTGGCATTCTTGGGCCACATAGTTTCCGGTGATGGAATTAGAGTTGATACCCGAAAGATAGAGGCAGTGCAAAGTTGGCCTAGACCCACATCTCCAACTGATATTAGGAGTTTCTTCGGTTTGGCTGGCTATTATAGAAGGTTTGTAGAGGGGTTCTCGTCTATTTCATCTCCTTTGACCAAGTTAACTCAGAAAACAGTGAAGTTTCAATGGTCTAAAGCTTGTGAGAAAAGCTTTGAGGAGTTGAAAAAATAGGTTGACTACTGCCCCAATTTTGACCTTACCAGAAGGTACTCAAGGTTTTGTGGTGTATTGTGATGCATGTAGAGTTGGTTTGGGTTGTGTGTTATTGTAGAATGGCAAAGTTATAACTTATGTTTCCAGACAGTTGAAAGTTCATGAGAAGAACTACCCAACCCATGACTTTGAATTGGCTGCTGTAGTATTTGCTTTGAAGATATGGCATCAGTATTTATATGGTGCTCATGTTGATGTATTAACTGATCACAAGATTCTTCAGTATGTGTTTACTCAGAAAGAGCTTAATCTCAGACAAAGGAGGTGGTTAGAATTACTCAAGGATTTTGACATGAGTATTATTTACCACCCAGGTAAGGCTAATGTTGTTGTTGATGCTTTAAGCAGGTTGTCTATGGGTATAACTGCCCATGCTGAGGAGGAAAAGAGAGAGTTAGCGAAATATGTGCATAGACTTACACGCTTAGGAGTCCGTCTAATGGATTCCACACAAGGAAGAGTAGTGGTGATGAATGAGCCTGAATCTTCATTAGTGTCGGAAGTGAAAGAAAATCAAGACCAAGATCCTATTTTGCTTGAATTGAAGGCAAATGATCATAAGCAAAAAGTATTAGCTTTTGAACAAGGGAGAAATGGTGTATTAAGATATCAAGGTAGATTGTGTGTACCATGGTCGATGGACTCCAAGAGAGGATCATGGAGGAAGCTCATAGCTCCAGAGATTCCATTCATCCGGGTTCCACAAAGATGTATCACGATTTGAGAGAAGTTTATTGGTGGAGTAGCATGAAGAAGGGCATTGCAGAGTTTGTTGCTAAGTGTCCGAATTGCCAACAAGTTAAAGTGGAGCATCAAAGTCCCGGTGGGTTGGCTCAGAATATAGAACTTTGGAATGGAAGTGGGAGATGATAAACATGGATTTCATCACAGGTTTACCAAGGTCTCGCAGGCAGCATGATTTTATTTGGGTGATTCTCGATAGAATGACAAAATCAGTCCACATTTTGCCGGTGAAGACTACCCATTCAACAGAAGATTATGCTAAGCTTTATATTCAAGAAGTGGTAAGTCTTTATGTGGTTTCGATCTCCATTATTTCAGACAAAGGTGCACATTTTACTGCACAGTTTTAGAAGTCATTCGAGAAAGGCTTGGGTTCAAAGGTGAACTTGAGTACTACTTTTCATCCTCAGACAGATGGTCAAGTAGAGCGCACTATTCAGACCTTAGAGGATATGTTGAGGGCTTGTGTGATTGATTTCAAAGGTAATTGGAATGATCAACTGCCTCTTATTTAGTTTGCTTACAACAATAGTTACCATTCGAGCATCCAAATGGCTCCTTATGAAGCTGCTTATGGGAGAAGCTGCAGATCTCCTATTGGATGGTTTGAAGTTGGTGAAGCAGGGTTTATAGGACTAGATCTACTTCATCAAGCTATGGAGAAGGTAAAAGTGATTCAAGAGAGGTTAAAAACAACGCAGAGTAGTCAAAAATCCTACACTGATGTTAGGAGAAGGGAGTTTGAGTTCGAAGTGGATGATTGGATCTACTTGAAAGTTTCACGCATGAAGGGTGTTATGATATTTGGTAAGAAGGGGAAGCTTAGTCCCCGGTATATTGGCCCTTACAGAATATCCAAGAGGATTGGCAAAGTAGCTTATGAGTTAGAGCTACCACAAGAGTTAGAAGTAGTTCGTCCAGTATTTCATGTTTCCATGTTGAAGAAGTGCATGGGGGATCCTTCAAGTATCATCCCAATTGAAGATATTGGGATCAAGGATAGGTTATCTTATGAAGAGATTCCAGTTCAGATTCTAGATCGCCAAGTTCGCAAGTTGAGAACAAAAGAGGTAGCATCAGTCAAAGTCCTTTGGAGGAACCAATTTATTGAGGAAGCTACTTGGGAAACTGAGGAAGATATGAAGAAGAGATATCCATATCTCTTTGAAACTGGAGACATTCCATATCAAGGTACTAATTCTCTTCTTAGTACTCTTTCAGTTATAAGTTAGCATGTTATAATTGTATTACTTGTTGGGTGTTTGAGCTGAATGTTAGATGTTACACCCTTAGCCTAGTAAGAATAATCTTATTCGAGGATGAATGTTCCCAAGGGGGAGATATTGTAACATCTCGCCAATTTGAAATAGCTAGGAAGAAGTTAGGAATTGGAAATAACCATTTTTGGAAAGAATATAAAAATCTGGAAATTTGTTAAGTATGTTAGGTTGATTTTTTGGTCAACTTCAAACGACCATAACTCCTATCTCAGGATGAGTTAGGTTTGGTTCCAGATATCGCAGGAAAGATCTTGGAATAATATTTCCAACGCCGCCGAGTTTGTGCGATTCCGAGTTTGTATGAGTGAGATATGCCTATTTGAAGTTGGGCTGCTCGAATAAGGAAATGTCCAATCCAGATTTTTAAAGGGTAGATTGGTCTTTTCCTTTCCCAATTGTTTTATTTTGTTTTAGGTAATTAAGTTAGGGTCTGATCAAAATTAGATCAGTTACGCTTTTACCAAATTATACTAGGGCTTGGAGAAAAGTGAATAGAAGACAAAGGAGAAGGGGAAGAGCAAGATTTACCAACAACGATCGATTTGGTTGTGGATTTCTCCAAGGAATTGATCCTATAAGGTATGTGAGTCTTTCATAGCGTTGGGTTCGTTAACCCACGCGCCAAACATGCTTAGTTCAGCCATATTCGTCCTAAAAGAGTTTGAAAGTTGATGTTCTTGGTATGTATTTCTTAAATTTGAATGTCGTTCTTGAATTGGGCTGAATTGTAGAGTTTCTAAGATCTTTATGTTGAGTTTTAGAGTTGTTTTGAGTTAGGTTCTTGGGTGCATATGCTTGGTGTCGGAATCTAAAATTAATTTGAGAACAATAGTCGAGATTAGGAGAATTTTGGCTGGAAAACGAAGAGGGGAAAAGTCGAGTAGGATCTGGTAGGGACGCGGACTTGGTCCCCCAGTGAACAAAAATTTGCTCCACGTCGCGGTTAGGATGTGGACTGCTCTATCTCAAAATTTAATTTCGAGAACAAATATTTTAATGCAGCTCCACGTCGCGGACCTGTTCCAAGACGCTGATTTCTTGATCTTTTCTCATGTTTAGCTATCTAAAAACACTCCTAAACATCATGAGATCTTCCCTATCACAAATCACAGTCCTTGAATCCATAATTCAATTCAAGGAAAGTTAAGAGTCAAGTCAAGTGAAGTTAAGAGTCAAGTTAAGAGAAGTTTATAAAGTTTTCGAAAGTCCTTCACAAACGTTTTAACTTTGTTCTAAGACTTAAGTTTCAAGTTAAGCAAAGAGTAAAAGAGTTCAGTTCATTTCTCAAAAAGCTATAGGGGAACTAAGTATTCCCAAGAGTTTAGAAATGTTTTCACAATTGAGAAGGAAAGGGAACATCGATTCCAAAAGAGCTTTTAAGCTAAGTTATGAGTAATTATCTCAAACCAAAGAAAGAAGTTTGTTTTAAAAACATATGACCTAAGTATATTTTAGGAGTAGTATTAAGCACCGATATAGGGATGCGAATTCATATTAACGTAAGTCTCCATAAACCATGTAGCCATCATGGGTAGTAAATGATCATACTTTTTAGATGACTCCTTAAGATGCTTTTATCATAGACTAGTGGATCCACTAAGTTAAGTAGTTCTATATGATGGCAAAGTATAGGACAGTTCTGGCAGCGTGGGCAAGATGTTGTATCACCACTTAGGCTCATAGTGGTGGTTATCGGTTAGAGAAACTCCCACAGAAACTATATTACTTTATGTTATGAGTAAAGTTGAGTTGTTATTGCATTTTCCTTAACGAACTAATTTGCTTTTACTGTTTATTAAAGCTTTTCATATATTGCATGTGTTTAATTGCTTTATATTAAGTTAAGTTATTCAGGAGTTAAGAAGAGCCAAGGTAAGTGTCTCATTCACAATCTTTTCAAGCTTAAGTTATGTTTAGCGTTCCAACTTGCATACTCATACATTCAATGTACTGATGCCAGTTGGCCTGCATCTTATTATGATGCAGACGCAGGTAACCAGGATCAGCATTCAGCGCCTCGTTGATCCAGTTTGAGCACTCAGAGTCTTGTGGTGAGCCTCCTTATTTCTGGAGGATCCCTTTTATTGCTTTCAGTTTTATTATTAGTTCATTAGGATGTCGTGGGCCTGTCCCGACATCCATCTCAGTTGTTTAGAGGCTTCATAGATAGTCAGACAGTTAGTTGTTCAGTTGTCTTTACATTTTCATTTCATATGTTAAGACTTGAGTTGTCATTTTGGCCAAGTTAAATGTTTGACTTTTAAGCATTCTTAAGTTATCTTATTATTTAAGTGAGTATTGTAATTGATCATTATAAATATGCATATAGTCTTCCGCTGAGTATGTAAGCTATGCCAAGGGTTCACTTGGGGCCAGCAATGGTTCTCGAGTTCCGTCCACATCCAGGGTGTAGGCTCTGGGAGTAACATAAATGGTATTAAGGCCACCATCAAGATCTGGATCCATGAAAAGGAAACTCTAATCAATTGTTTTCTTAGGTTCTCCTGTATCATTGCACTGCTTCACTATTGAAGTCAACCAAGTATCACTTTTTATGGTCTGCATATCTAGCAATCAGGTATCAATATCTACTTTTAAGACCATTTCGATAAGTAAACAAAATCTAAAATGACAAAGAAAAATAGTTCTGTCACTTAATTGTTTATCATATGAGACATCTTAAACCGTGGGTCAATTTCAGAAAAATGAGAAACTGATTCGACTGGACGCTTCTCTTGCCATTTTTGTTGCATGATCTATTACTGCTTTCTCAGGTGCATGATAGTTATCCAACGAAATCTAATTCAGGCGAAGTGAAACGAAAATAGCTAACACCACAGATTATTATTAACATCTATAAGTCTATAAACTAATAGAGACTGATTGAAATTTTGAAATGGACAAATCAAACACAAATTTCTAGTAACCTAAATTCGAGATTTGCCTCAACATGGTACTAAATTTCAAACTTTGCCAGAAATGGGAAGAAGAAAACAATTATGTGGTATCCAAATTAAGAATCTATGGTTATTCAAGTCAATTTCATTCACAATTTTTATCCCTAATTAGCTGAAATGGATGGTGAATGGGCACACTAGTTTTCCTATAGAATGCTGAAAAAATTATATTAAGTCATCTCCGTTACTAATCCGACTTGGAATCATTTTCTCTAGTGTGCAAACAATTTCTTGTTTTCACCAATTGTGCACGCCTCAGTTCATCTTTGATCAACTCCCCTATGCTCATCCAGAGTATCAAATCTAAACTCATTCACCGATATTTTATTATTAATTCCATTTATCTTAGTAATTTCAGCGATGAGCTTGATTTGTTTTCTTGTTGATCTTTCCAAGTACATTTCATATACATCCAATCTTGAACAACTTGATATCTTGAATCACAAAATATTACCTTTTAAGTGGTTGGAGTTGGGGTGGAAATTAAAGGGATTTAGGTTTTGACCTATATGAATCTCACTCTTTTGCGTGACTCTATTTTTTATGTTATAACAAAGTTGTTTTGATTTTGGAAAGAGCTATGTATTAGCTATCCAAGTATCAATTATGTTTTGGATTCTGTGTATATTTCTTCAGAGGCTAGAAATTTGGTCGTGATTGATTATGGGGCCGAGGTTTAGTCGGTGAATTTGAGTAGCTTGCGTATGATCAATGTTTTTGGGAATCATCTGCTTACTGATAGGAAGTCCTAAACCTCATTGCTCTTTAATATGTGAAGAAGGAGGAAGTAATTGAAGATCCTCTTAAGTAAGTATATATCTAGGCTTTCTTGTACAACTGCTTTATGATTTTCTTTTTTGTTTTGGTTGAAATGTATGTTTTTCCATTGCTTTGGGTTGTCAATTTAATGTATGATTGGTGATTTTATGGTCCTAACTTGAATTGGAAGCATTTAAGAGATTTCTTGGTGTTAATTCCTTTATATAAGAATGTCTTTGTCAGTAACAGACTCGTAAAAAATTATTAACAGTCTCTCAACCTTTGCAAGACATTGAGATAGAGAATTTCCCTTTTATTACCCCCAACGTGATCCTATCTATACTATGTAGAGTGTTGCTTTGAGTTGAATTTCTTTGTCGAAAATTCACATTACTCAATGGAGCTTTGTTTTTGATTGTTTGCCTACTTCTTGGTGAACTTTACCGCTACTCGAGGTTTACAACTTGATTATCTCGGATGAATCCTTGTTCATGGGGGCCAATGCTTTTCTCCCGCTGTACGCACTTTCACATTTCTGGTGTACAGATTTCATGTTAAAGTTCTTATCTTTGTTTCAGGTAGATTTTTTGACTTAGGATTTTATCCCAATATATGCATGTCTTGTTACTATTGATCTTAGCGGTTGTGTGAGATTGACCATTTTGACGTTCTTCACACTTGCAAGATATTTTCCTTCAATAGAGGAGGTTCACTTCAAAATTCTTGTTTTAGGAAGAAGGATTGTTTCATAATGGTGTAAGGAACTCGAGAATCACGACCATTAATTTGGCGAGAAACATAAACCTAGATGATAAATCTCTCATGAACATTGCTTTGATGTGCCTGAACATGGAGATTCTTGATGTGTCATCGTGTACTGATCATACCGAAGTGGGTATTATTTCTACTCTTGAGGTGTGCAATCAGACAAGGTATTTGCAACTTGATAAAGGTCCAGGGATTAAGCCTATCGGATAAGGCGTGGAATTGTCTAATCTTGAGGTAATTAGTGCAGTTGGTTCAATATTAAATGATGAAGGCCTGGCCATGATTGGAAATATCTGTTCTCTCCAGCTGAAATGAAACTGGGAGAATTGAGGAGTGACAACAGAGGGCTTACATGCAATGGTGAAAAAATGTTTGGTTTTCGTATGTGGAGGTTATGTCTTCTTTGATGGAGAACTATCCTCAAGTTATTATTAATTCTCTAAATTGTTTGGTGTTTTCGTATTCATCACCAAGTAGAGTTATTCTCAGCCATGTTGCTCTACTTTAACCAATAGCTTAAGGGGATTTTAGTTGCCCCACAAATGTCCTCTGGTGTAAATTTTAGTTGCACCACCAATAGCCATGTTTCTCTGTAGTAAATTTTGATGTAAATTGAAATGGTAGTGCAATTGTTCGACATATTGTGCAGTACCTGTTCACGATTGTTTTACAACTCCACGCTGCAATCAATCCCCCTACGCTCATAAGAAAAAGGAAAACATGACATATAATTCTTTCACATTATTGAAAGATGGAGTTTCGGTCTTCAACAGACCAATGACACAAAGACGGTTTTAAGTTTTTGTTAAACTTTAAAATTGTCAAACTTGATCTCGACATACATTCCAATGCTTTCTAGATCTTCCTTCTTGTTAACCATTAGAAACAAAACATTTTAGATGATATTATAGTCAATCTTTGATCAACTAGACTTTGAACTCTTTCATTAATACATAGAACTAGATCACTACATGCAATCCAATTCTTCTATACTTCATTTACAGTAAGTTTAACTACAAAATACACAACCTTATCCATTCTACCAACCTTTTCCATTTTACAGTAAGTTTGCTCAAGTTAGTATCAATTCTCTAAATAGTTTCGTGTTTTCGTATTCATCACCAAGGAGAGTTATTCAGCTATGTTGATTTGCTTTTAAAACGATAACTTTAGGGGATTTTACTTTGACCACATATTTCAAGTGTCCTAAGGCTATTTTTTTTGGTATGTTATATATTGTGTCCCTTTGATTTCAAGCATTTTCCATTCTCTATTTTCTTGTGTCAAACTTGTCATATATATAAGTAATCATAAAAATTTCTTAAGTTAGTATCAATTCTGTAAATAGTTTCGTGTTTTCGTATTCATCACCAAGGAGAGTTATTCTCAACCATGTTGCTCTGCTTTAAAACTGATAACTTGAGGGGATTTTACTTAGACCACATATTTCAAGTGTCATAAGGCTAGTTTTTTCTTGATATGTTATTTATTGTGTCCCTTAGATTTCAAGCATTTTCGATTCTCTATTTTCTTGTGTCAAACTTGTCATATATATAAGTAATCGAAAAATTTTCTTAAGCTAGTATCAATTCTCTAAATAGTTTCGTCTTTTCTTATTCATCACAAAGGAGAGTTATTCTCAACCATGTTTGTCACGACTCAGGAGTACCCCCTAGAGGTAACACGGCGTACTTGACCCCGAAGGGGTCGCATACAAACCCTTAACATAATCATACACATAAATCCATAAGAATGATGTGGAAAATTTTAAACTTTTACAATCAATGTCAAACTTCTTTTTCATAAACGAAAATAAGAATCTAGACTTGTCTCAATCACCATCTAAAACATAGGAATACAATCTTAGGGACATAGCCCTTTACATCATTAGTCTTGAATATAGAAAGTACAATAGAAACTAGAAACAATAACATCTTATCCTCGAACTTGAGGACTCACCAAGCCTAGGGAATAGTCAACTCAAGCTTCTCTTGAAAGAAGAAGTACGTCTCAACGATCAGAACCTACACTCATAGTAAATGTAGAAGAAATGGGTTAGCACATAAAGTACCAAGTATGGAAGCATGCACAAAATCCTTGAAATATGTTAAAAAGGGCATTTTAGTTGAAAAGTAAGCATTTGCCAAGTTTAGAAATCAACATGCACTTTCAATGTACCACACAAGCCATAATCACATTTATGCTCATAACATAGTAAAGCCATTACCTTAGCAACCCCTAAAGAACACTTGTGCAATGTATGGTTGGCACCCCATAATACCAACCATACTAAGTACTCCTTTGAAGCTACCTTAGTCATACATATCATCTTTAGATCTCATCATAATCAATTCTCATAAATAAGGAAGTCATGTATTTACTTGAACATAAGGAATGTCATACATAGCAACTATCCATTCAACATACATGCATATATTCATGTCTCATCATAACATAAAGAAACCATCCCATAACATCCTACTAAGTCTAATTGTGCAATGTAAAACTGAAGTCTCATACCCCAACGCCTCCTAAGTAAAACTCATCAAGAAATCATAGTATAGTTCTTGTAGCAATAACCGACATAGACCATGTGAGCGACATGGAATTCGGTGTCATGTAGCCCTACACCGAAAAAAGGTGTCCTACTTGCCTAAGGTAGAACTTAATTGTAACAACTCTTATCAGAAACAGACCAAAATGCAGATTTCCAGAAGTTGCAGGTGCAACCCATGGTTGCTACCCACGGACCGTAGGGTGACCCACGACCCGTGCTGGTGGTATGTGGCTCACATCTGTAAGCATCCCAGAAATTGAGACAAAAACCATTCTAAGGCATGACCCACAGACTGACTTGACAGATTGTGGATCCATCGACGGATCGTCGATCAGTCCGTAGGTCGAGGCACTTAGAACCTGGTTTCTAAAGTTGATCGACGCACTGACATGACGGATCGTCAATCCATCGACGGATCTTCGCTCAGTCCGTAGGTCGAGGCCCTTAGAACCTAGTCTCTGAAGTTATCGACGGACTGACAGGACGGATCGTGGATCCATCGATGGATCATCGATCAATCCGTAGGTCGCTTCAGCAGATTTTAAGTTAGGAGGTCTTTTTGGTCTTTTCCTATTTTGTTGGATCACTAAGATACGTCGTTTAGACCCTAAATCGTGAGGTTTTAGTCAGTTTAAGCCTAGAAACATAGCTAGAACTTACTTAAGTCAAATCATTAATCAAACCTTAGAAAAATTAGAACGCTAAGAGCAGAAAGGAGTTAAGAACCCTAGTTCAAGAGTGCAACAAGTTTTCTTCAGTTCCAGCCCAGAAATCAAACGATTTCTCCGTGAAATTCGTCACCAGGTATGTGGGATTTCACTAGTGGGTTCCTTTCGCCCATTAGGTCCCTAGAATTCAGTCAGATTCTTGATTCCTTGATTATGAACAGACCTAGGGTTTCTAGAATTTCAACAGATCATCATGAATTAGTTATTTAAATGTTCTAAATCAGATTATCATGTTATTGCTCAGTTTATTGCATGAATTTCAAAATCCTAGCTATGTATTTCTTTAGTTCTTGAATTACAGATGCTAGGTCAGATATTTCAGTTATTCAAATATACATGCTCCAGTTTTGAACACCACATTATCAGTATGTTTCAGCATAAACCCTATTTTGAGTTATAAATCTTGAGAATCTTTTTTTTAGACAACACTTGAGTTTTAGACTCAGTTTTTGAGAAAGTTAAGATGAGTTTTGAGAAAGAGCTTCTAAAACATGTTTAGTTTGACAATCGAGTAGGTCATCAATATATGAACAGTATGGTATCTAGATATACCATCAATTTTATGTAGTATGATTTCCCAAGTCATCAATGATCATAGTATAATATGATTTTGAATTGTTTTCTAAAAAGAAGTTTTCAAGTATGAGTATCTACATGTCAGTGTTTTGAGCTTTTCAGTATTTCAGTCATAATGTATTCAGTTATACATGCCTCAGTTTATGAATGCATCATTATCAGATTAATTATTGCATTCTCAGTTTGGATGTTCAGTTTTGAGCTATCCAGTATTTACAGAAATTCAGTCATAACCAGTTAACCACTTAATTCATTGGGAGTAGCATAATATCGAGTTGGTGACCTAATAACTCTCTTTATAGCAGTAATCGTAGGAGTTAGTGTAGAAACTCCTTCAGAACCCTTCTCAGTTTCTACCCCAGTTGGTGACCTAGTTATAGCTAGACGGGTATACAGAAACTGCCCTATCTCAGCCTTTCAAAAAGTCACCTCAGCAGATCTTGTAGAGTTAGAAATGATAGATGAGTTAGAAATGGTAGATTTCGATATCATTCTAGGCATAGATTGGTTACATTCCTGTTATGCCTCAGTCGATTGTAGAACTAGGATTGTTCGTTTCCAGTTTCCACATGAACTAATCCTAGAATGGAAGGGTAGTAGCTTAGTGTCTATGGGTCGATTCATTTCTTACCTTAAGGCCAGAAAGATGATCTCTAAGGGTTATCTCTATTATCTAGTTTGGGTTAAGGATTCTAGTTCCGAATCTTCAACTCTTAAGTCATTTCTTATGGTTAATGAGTTTCCAGAAATGTTTCCAGAAGATCTTCCCGGAGTTCCTCTTGAAAGGGAAATTGACTTTGGGATTGATCTCCTTCCAGATACCCAGCCTACTCTATTCCTCCTTACAGAATGGCTCCAGCTGAGCTTAAGGAATTGAAAAAGCAGTTGAAAGACCTTCTAGATAAGGGCTTCATCAGACCTAGTATTTCGCCATGGGGTGCACCAGTGTTGTTCGTAAAGAAGAAAGATGGTTCTCTCAGAATGTGTATTGACTATAGGCAGTTCAACAAGGTCACAATCAAGAATAAATATCCCATCCCCAGGATTGATGACTTGTTCGACCAACTTCAGGGTGCTAGTTGTTTCTCAAATATAGACCTCAGATCGGGTTATCATCAGCTTAAAGTTAGAGATAGTGACAAACTTGGTATCAATGGCGAAATACTAAGTCTGATGATGGTGAGAAAAGCTTTGCAGAACTGAAAACTAGGTTGGCTAGAACTCCTGTCTTGACTCTACCAGAGCATTCAGATGGCTATGTGATCTATTGTGATGTATCTAGGGTCGGCCTAGGTTATGTGTTGATGCAGCGAGGTAAGGTTATGCTTCCAGACAGCTTAAGGTGCATGCGAAGAATTATCCGACTCGTGACCTCGAGCTTGCAGCAGTGATGTTTGCACTCAAGATTTGGAGACACTACCTTGTATGGTGTTCATGTAGATATGTTCACAGAACATAAGAACCTTCAATATGTATTCACCCAGAAAAAATTGAATCTTCATCAAAGGAGATAGTTTGAGTTCCTCAAGGACTATGATATGAGTGTGCATTACCATCCTGATAAGGCCAATGTAGTAGCAGATTCTCTTAGCAGACTATCTATGGGTAGTATAGCACACGTTGACGAATAAAGAAAAGAGATAGTGAAGGATGTTAACAGGCTTGCTCGCTTGGGAGTTCGCCTTATGAGCATATAAGATAGTAGTGTAACCGTTCAGAATGGTCAGAACCTTCATTGGCACTACTACAAAATGGGGCATTGGCGGCAATTTTTTAGCGGCAATTAATGAATTGTCGTTAATTAATTCTTTAAGCTGAAATATTAGTGGCATATGAACAATGGCCAGTAAAAAGTATTATTTTAGTGACTATTAAAATAATTAGCCAGTAAAAGGTATTTTTTTAGTGACAATTAAAATAATTAGTCAGTAAAAGATACTAATAAACATAGCTTTCTTTATTTTTTAGGTTTCCCTCCAATTTTATTCCCTCCCATTCTAATAAGAGAAATTAAAAACAAAACCCTATTCCCTCTGCTTCCTCGATAATTCTCGTCTCTCAAACAGCTCAACGCGTCTGCTCCATGAGAAACGATTCAGGTAAGCCTTCAAATTCTCCACCTTCACAATTCAATTCATGTTCTTACTGAAACGACCCATCATCACAAAGAGACTGCTGCGATTTTGCTCTAGTGGGTTATACTTTTCGATCAAGTCTGTTTACTTATTGAACAAGAACTGATTTTTCAAATCGTTTGAAGTTTGAGGGTTTCTTAATTGTTTTTTTTCTTATTTTACATTTTCTGGAAAGTTTTACAACAGTCATCTTGCCCTTCACTTTTTGTCGGACAAAATCCTATTGCCAGGTACTCAAATTAGTTAGGGAAATTTTGTAAAAGTAAGTTTTCTGTATTTTGTAACTCTGTTTTGTGATTTATGTGTTCTATTAATTTGATGGGCAACTGATTGAATTGATTACTCTATTTGTAAGGTTGATTTTATTATATTCAACTATTCGTGATTGTTCGAATGTTTTCGATTGTATCGGATGAATATCTATAGTTTTACTTGAGTTGATAAATTATGTTATCGAATATCTCTGATAGTTACTTGTTTAGCTTACGCTTGAGCAGTGTTCTTAAGCGAGTGTTTTGTCTCTTAAAGCGAGAAACTAAGCTAACATGTAGGACAAATTTCTCTTTTATGCTCTGTTTCTTCATAAGCTAAACTATAACAAGTTTTGGCCAACTCTTGAGTAGTGATCGTAAAAGCTAGTGTTTGTCACTTAAAGCGAGAAGCTAAGTTAACCGTTAGCACTAAGTTATGTGTTATGCTCTATTTTTTTTTCATATTCCAAAATTTTCCTTTTGTTTTATAATGTTTTCAGCATCTGTCTCTGTTTTTAACTGGTCTATATAACTTTTTTCTGTTTCTCGCTCTCCAATGTACTATTCTTGAGAAAGTCGTGTTAAGTGTTTTCAACAAGTTTTGGTGTTAATTTGAACTAAACCATCAAGTTGAGTGAGTAAATACCATTTTGGTTATGTTGTGCTAAATCCAAAATTGATGGTGTGTTATTTTTACTTTGGTTTATCATTTTCCTTTATACTCATTTACTCATGAATTCCTCAGATTGTTTATTGTTTTTTGAATTGCATTTTGTAGTTTTTTTTTAATCACAAATGACCTGTAGAAAGCACGTTGTTCTATAGTTTTGATATAAGAAACAGTTAATCTAGCTTACTTACTTTTTGTAGTTGTTAGATTACTTTTTTGTGTGTGTTTTGATATTAAACATGGAAGAAACTATAAATATGTAAAGCTATAACGACAGTTAAGTTCGCGCTCTCTATATAACCGATCCATTCTATTTCATTTAGACCTATTCCATCTGAATATTCATTAGTTTGGGTTCTCATTCTTTGGTAACTTAAGTCAATATCGGATTAAAATTGGTTAGTTTAACATATCTTGAGGGTCAGTCAATTTCCTATTATGCTTTAAGTGTTTTAACTCTTTTGATGAAGTATTGGCCCTGCTGTCTGTTAGTAGGCATATTCATTCTATGGAGCTGCAAAGAATAGAGTACTAAATCCCACCATCATGATATCATGCTTCATAGGTGTCACATTTTTTGTGTCAGTTTCCAAAGAATCAAATCTCGAATTGAACCCCTGTTTTCCTACTGCTTTGAAGAATTTATCACCATAATTTGTTGTCTCTCAGTAGTTGCTGATTTTCTTATTTCTTCATGATGAAAAAAAACTCACTATTGCTCTGTTGTTAGAAACTGCCAAACTTTGAAAGCTTTTAAACACTTAAATCTCTTCTGTTTTTCAGCTTACCAAGTCTCCCAGTTATAACCATGTGCTTTTCTGCATCATGCTTCTCACTTTGGTCAAGCGAGCCCTTATCCCTTTCTTCATTTCTCGCTTTGAAAAACACTGTTCTAGAGGAGGTTACGTTCTGTAGTTTTTAAGTGTTTGGATAGTTCTGGTAGTAATTTGAATAAAATGATCAAGTTGAGTGAGTTAATACCATTTCGGTGACGTTGTGCTACTCTAGAACTAAGTTTTTACCAATTAGCTTGTTCACTTAAATTGTGAATTGAATAAAATTATTTTATCGTCAAGCTAACAATATTGTATTTTCATCATCAACCTAATATTATTCAGATAAATCAGAAGCTCTATATACCTAAACTGTCAAAAGCTAAAATCTGTAAATTTAAGATACAACATCAGATTTAGTTGTTGTAACTTCTCTATATAAGAATGTCATTAAAATCAGATCTTTGCATGATAGTTTGAATTATTGAAATGACATCTTTGAGTTCTATAATTACATATAAATTAATAAATTTCACCTTTTTTTACTAACACGTCTTTAGTTTTTACAGTAATTGCTGGAAAAAAAGAATATCTTGAACTTTATGGAAGGTCCCAGTAATAAAAAGTGGATGTATTGTGATAGAGTTAGTAAAGAATACTTGGATGGAGTAAATGACTTTTTAAATCATGCCTTTTCTCAAAAACAAAATGGAGACAAAATTGCATGTCCCTGTACAGAATGTGTGCTTTTCCATCAAGTAAATCGGGCCACAGCATATGACCATCTTGTGGTTAATGGCATTTTGTCATCTTATGATACATGGTTTTGTCACGGGGATTCTTTAAAAAAATCAAACAATACTCAAGTAACTAATTGTAGCCAGTCAACTATAAGGGGCGATGATGTGACCGGAATTATACATGATGCCTTTGGAGGATGTACACAACTTATGGATAGTGATGTCAATGAAAGGAGCGAGGTGGAGCCAAACCTAACAGAAAATAGTGCTTGTACATCTGGAAATCAAACTCATCAAGAGATGGATAAGTTTGAACAACTCATGAAGGAGGCAAATGAAGAACTTTATCCTGGATGTAAGAAGTTTTGCAAATTGTCCTTTTTGCTACATATCTATCGTACTAAATGCATGTTCAAATGGTCAAATGAATCTTTTGATTCTTTACTTTGACTATTAAAGGATGTGCTGCCAGAAGGGGAAAAATTACCTCCTTCTTTCTATGAGACCAAAAAGATAGTCGAAGGTTTGGGCTTAAAGTATGAAAAAATTCATGCTTGTCCCAATGATTGCATGCTTTTCAGAAAAGAGTTTGCCAGTAAGGATGTCAATGAATGCAAAATTTGTGGAGCTTCTAGATGGAAAAATAATGCAAAGAAAATTCCAGCCAAGGTCCTAAGGTATTTTCCTTTAAAACCAAGACTACAAAGATTATTTATGTCTTCAAAAACATCAAAAGAAATGCGATGGCATCATGAAGAGAGCAACAAAGACGGTGTTCTACGACATCCTGCTGATTCTGAAGCTTGGAAAAGTTTCGATAACAAGTATTCTGAATTTGCTGGAGATCCTCGTAATGTCCGTTTGGGATTAGCTTCTGATGGGTTTAATCCATTTGGCACAATGCGAACTGTTCATAGTACTTGGCCAGTAATTTTAATGCCATATAATCTTCCACCGTGGATGTGCATGAAAGAAGAGTTCTTTATTTTGTCCTTACTTATTCCTGGACCAAAATCACCTGGCAATAATATTGATGTCTTTTTGCAACCGTTAATAGAAGAGTTAAATGAATTGTGGAGTGTTGGGGTAGAAACATATGATGCTTCTACAAAGGAGACATTTCAAATGAGAGCAGCTCTTATGTGGACTATAAATGATTTTCCAGCGTATGGTACTCTTTCTGGATGGAGCACTTATGGTCGATTTGCATGCCCTTCATGCGATATAAACACTCACTTTAAAAGGCTCAACCATGGAAGGAAATTTTGTTTCATGGGGCATTGACGTTTCTTGAGGTCTGGCCACAAATATCGAAATGATGCAAAATCATTTGATGGTACTAAAGAAACAAGACCTGCACATTGTGCCATATCTGGGTCACAAGTGTTGGATCAAGTTAAAGATATAAAGTTTACTCTAGGACAATCAAGTGAAGAGGTAAGTGGGGTGCTGAAAAATACATGGAAAAAGAAGAGCATATTTTTCGATCTTCCTTATTGGGAGTATAACTTGGTGCGCCATAATCTTGATGTAATGCACATAGAAAAAAATGTTTGTGATAACATAATTTATACACTACTGGGTCTTGGTAAAAAGTCAAAAGACAATATTGAAGCACGATTGGACTTAAAGGAGATGAAAATAAGACCAAGCTTATGGCCTCAGTATCGAGCTAGTGGGAGGGCATATCTTCCTCCTACTTATTTCACAATGTCTTCTAAAGAAAAAGAGATGTTTTATGAATTACTACAAAATGCCAAGTTTCCACATGGCTATGCGTCTAATATCTCACGTTGCATTCGCAAACGAAAGATATCTGGGTTAAAAACTCATGATTGCCATGTTATAATGCAAGAACTTCTTCCTCTTGCCTTGCGGAAATCTACAGATAAAAGAGTCAAATTTGTTTTAATTGAACTATGCACATTCTTTCGTGTTTTGTGTAGCAAAGTGCTGAAGGTAGAAGAGTTAAAATTACTTGAAGAAAAAATTCCAGAAACATTGTCTACTATGTAGAAAATCTTCCCCCCAGGATTCTTTACTATTATGGTACACTTAGTTACTCACTTGGCAACTGAGGCTAAACTTGCGGGTCCAGTACAATATCGCTGGATGTATCCAATTGAGAGGTATGTAGAATATCACTAAATCATTATTATATATATCTTTATGTTTTAATATTATAATATTAAGCTAATAACATTAATTTATTCCATAGATACTTGGGTACTTTAAAATCATATGTCCGTAATCGTGCATGTCCAGAAGGTTCAATAGCAGAAGCATACATAGCAAATGAATGCTTGGCATTTTACTCACGATATTTAGAGGGTGGAGATTCAAGATCTTATTATTCACGAAAATGTGATGATGAGATTGAGCATGAGACTAGTAAAGAAGAATGTCTTTTTCCTTCTACCGGAGAGTCAAATGGTGCAGTAGATGTATATGAAATGGATGAGAAAACACTATTGCAAGCACATCGGCATGTGCTTTTCAATTGCGAGTCAGAGGTGGTAGAGAATTATAAAAAGTAAGTGTTATTATTATATCTATTGTTGATTAAGCGTATATTACTTCATTTGATAACAATACTGATACATATGAACTACATGAATAGAGAACATATTGCTGAAATAAAGAGATCACATCGCAAGCGTCGTTTGACACAACATCAACTTGACCGTATGCATTTCGATACATTTAGTGAGTGGTTAAAAGAGAAAGTAAGTAGTAGGACTAAGTTATTGGTTACCTTAGTTATTGTATTCATCCTTATATCGAAATTTATAGTTATATCATTCTATTTGGTTAGGTAAAAGAGTTAGAAGTCACATTTGACATCTTAAAGAATGTTATAGTTCTTGCAAGAGGGCGGAGTTACATTGCAAAAAGATTCAATGCCTATGATGTAAATAATGGATATCGATTTAGAACAAACAAAGTGAAGAGCACCTAGAGACACAAAATAGTGGTGTTATGGTCGTTTCAAAGACTGAAAGTTATGCAAGTTCAAGTGACAATGCTCCGAAGTCTTCAAATATCACATATTATGGTAGATTGAATGAAATTGTGGAGTTAAACTACTATGAAGAATTTAAGGTTGTCTTATTTAAGTGTGATTGGGTTGATGTAACCAAAGGTAGAGGAATTATGGAAGATGACTTGGGTTTCACAGTTGTGAATTTTTCACGCCTGGATGATTCTGGCGATCAAGAACGTCATGAGCCCTTTATATTTGCAGAACAAGCTCAACAAGTAATATTTGTGCAAGATCCTCAAGATCGTGAATGGTTTGTTCCTAGGTTAATTAAACCTCGAGACGTTTTTGATATTGGAGAGGAAAATAGTGTGCAGTTTGAGTCATCAATGCAAAGTGATTCCACTGACTTGGCTATCTTAGAAAATTCTCACATTCTTGAGTATGAAAATAATGATTGGGTAAGAAGTGGAGTCGATGGAATAGTAATTGATACAGAAGTTCATACTCAAGCTTCTCTAAATGATGGTGAAGCTAATCCCGAGGAAGAAAATGATATTGAAAATGAAAGTGATCCAGAATGATAGGCGGTTCTTATAACATATATTTTTTGCCAGTGTTATTAAAGAACCTTTACATACTTGTTATTTTACATTTATAAATTTGAACATTATATCTTTGTGGTTTGCTTTCAATCTAAATCATTTTATAGAATATGCTTGTTAGTCAGTTATGAATTTTCCATGTTTGTGTTGGTTGATTAGTGAAGGTTCTGAGTGACTTTTCTGGGCTTGTTTTTACCTATATTTTGTGGCTTTGTCCCCTGGATTGTGTATTGGAAGTTTGTCCATCTTTGGTGCATTGGTATGTGATTTTACAACTTAACATGAGCATGATCCTTTCTCTTGTATTGTCTGTATCTTGTTATTCTGCTACCAGTGCACTTTAATGCATCTATATAGTTACTTAATTTTAGATAAGAAAGTATGCAAACTAGAGGTTGCACCAGATTGAACATTCAACCACAAAATGGTGAAGATCTACGACAATATGTTGATCAGTTGATGGATGAACGGAACATCGATCGAGCCCAACCGTATATTGAACAATTGATGAATATTCAGAATCACTCAGATACTCCAGATCACGATGATCAATCTAATGAGTTGAACAATACTGTTGGTGCCACTGGGGAATCAGGTAATACTTTTTAAGTTGTCTACTTCTTATTAGTTTTACAAGCTGGGAACAAATCTATTGTGGTATCATCTAGGATGCATTCCTTCAGAGTCTGTAGTAGTGAGAGGAGTTCATCGATCTCCCAGTATATTAGCACTTGGTGCCTCAGTAGGAATCAGGGCACCTGGTGCACCCATTAAATCAATAATCAGTCATTACTGCTGAATCATCGCGTAATTGTGCCAACAATGGAAGGAGGTTTCCAGAGTCATGCTCAAACTGGGTGCTTCCAGTTCTACCTAAACTATTTCCACAATTCCCCTTTGCTTCATTGTTGTAGAAAACTGGTTCTTCCCTTGAAATCTATGTATTGGCAGTTCATGAGCAGTAATAACTGAACCTGATCATGTCCTAGTATCAATAGCCCTTTCTTCTGATAATTGATATTTTCCAGCAACAACTCCTAAAACCAGATCTGATTGCAAATACATTTGACTCTCTGGAGAAACACCTAGGAGTTTAGCTTCTGTATTGGCATTCCCATGAGCAGCAGTAACTGAACCTGACCCTGTCCAGTTCCATGAGCAGCAGTCCCCAATAGCTTCTGTATTGGCAGTTCCATGAGCAGCAGTCCCCAATAACTTCTGTATTGCAATGAATGTACCGCCTTCAGTGTACCCCTGCTCCTCATTGGCCTCCAATAATCGAGAATGCCATGTTTGGCTTTGACTATATCCCTTCAGTACCCTTCCTCATTCTGTCCAAACCACCAAAGCCACTTCAAAAGTGAACTTTTATTAGACTAAACAACAACATAAGAATATCAAACTAATAGGTTCATTGCATCAGATAAGTCATTCTAATCCTACATGACAAACAAGTACTATATCAACATAGATAAAAAATAACAAAGATTTACATATGCAATGTCCTTAGTCAAGATGCATCTAATATGTTACATGAGGTAGACAACAGGTAGAATATATTACTTTTGTTTACTATTGTTCTATCGTGATCCTTTTATTTAACAGATTCTACAGAATCTATCAGTTTCTTAACTATATAAGTTTTTCTCATTTGATGTCCTTCAAATCTTTTTACTTCTAGGTAATTCGGAGGCAAGAAAGATACGTGGACCTACTTTACTTAAAGATATTTGGAAATTTCCTCCAGGGAAAACAATTGATGTGCCATTTAATAGTCGCAACCAATCTATTGGAAAAGAGGGTCGAAAGCTTTCTAGCTTTCTAGGAATTATTGCAAGAACTCCAGAACTAACACCTCTACACGTAGATGATTGGAGAAATTTTGACAATGAGGAAAAGAAGAAATTGTTGGATTTTGTGAGGGTATGGTGTAGTTATTATTAAGTACGCAGACTCTATTATACATGATGTTATTTTCTAAATTTTTTCTTTTACTTTTTCAGAAGAAGTTCACTATCCCAAAATGCGGAGAAGACTTTGTCTTAAAGTCGCTATGAAAGAAATGGAAAGATTACAAATGCCAATTAAAAGGTGACCATATTCCAAAGTATAAGACTAAAGATGCTTTGCTGAAAAATAGACCAAGTCGTATACCGAGAGATCAATGGAGTGGTCTTGTCTCTTATTGGCTTTCCGACAAAGCTAAGGTATCAACAAATCTTGAATACATACTCCAAGTTACTAATCTTCATAGTGTTTAGAGTTTTGTTATGCTCAATTTTTATTTATAAATCATAAGATATCACTTTATTTTTTCAATGACAGAGACGTACCCAAGCAAATAGAAACAATAGGGCCAAGCAAAACATGCCTCACACGGGAGGATCCAAAAGTATTGCTACATTGATGGATGAGAAGGTAAACCTGTTGAAACTACAAACTATAATATTTTACCCCTTTTTGCCATGTACATATGACATCAATTTTATTATATTAGGCTGAAAATGGTGTAGAGCCTACACGAGCAGAAGTTTTCTTATTAACTCATAAAAAAACGCGCGGACGGTAGACCATTGGATGATGATTCTGCTAAAGTAATTGTAAGATTCTTTTTTCTTCTATTTTCTATATCAGGAAATATTTAGAAAAAAAACTTTAAGGAAAATAAATGAATTCAAAACTAGAGTTAATAAGTATTCTCTGGCCAGGACATGATAAACGAAAAGATGAGCAATAGGGAGGGACCTACTGACCAACCTCCTCACCGTGTTGCTTGGAAAGGTGATGTGTATTCCCAAGTGTTGGGAAATGAAAGAAGTGGATATGTTCGTGGTTTAGGACTTGGTCCCACTCCTTCTGTTTTATGGGGTAGCAGATCTTCCTTTGGAAATATTGATCAAGAGGATTCATCTAATGAAGTTGTACATCGGCTAGAACATGAGATTACTGAATTAAAGGCAAAACAAAATGAAGAAATGAATCTGATGAAGCAAAATCAGGATAATATGCAATTAGAATTACTTCAAATAAGACAATTGATGCGTAAATATGCTCCTAATGAATGCATGCCTCAAAATATCAATGGCACCTCAAGTGGACAGGTAACTCGTTACATAAGTTTTAGACATTTTTATAAAATTTAATCGTAATAAGAATATCTCTTAACTAATGTGTTAATATTTATCAGGTCCCCAATGTTAATAGTGGCCATGGACAAATACCACAAACAACAGGTATTACTCATCTTTATCCTCACCATATGCATCTGTTTAAAAATATTTATATGTATTAGTATAATAATAAGAAAGTAGTTCACGACAAAAAATGGGCAGAATTTTGTTATTTGAGAGGGATTAGCTATCTTTGTCATCTGTTATCCCTGAATTCTATTATAGTGTACTGATTTTAGTACATAATTATATATTTGTGTACTGTTGTTCCTGAGTATTAGGTTTTCAATAACTTATTAGGTTTTGTTTTATAGCTGAGTATTAGTTATCTGATTGCTCGAACAATCCTTTATCACCTCATCCCTACTCTCGTTGTACTAGATTATTGGCTAAGCTTTGATGCCATTAAGCTTCGTTCTGAACTTTCCAAATGTGGTATATAGTTGCTGCAAACATTGTCCATAAGAAAGCTCGCTATATTTATAACTTCTTGAGTTTCTATCCTCTATATTGTCCACTAGATGTTGGCTGGGATGCTAGCTCAACCATTTTTTCTGCCTCATCATGTCTCCTGGAACATGCTAACATTTCAGCAGTCTTCTTGGGCATTTTCCATATCAGACTTTTTAATAGTCTGCAAGAGTTATTACAATCTGCAGTCTATCATCTTGCTTAGGGGTTTATTGACTGAGAAAATCTAAGATTTTTCCTGATTCACATAAAGACTAACAATTAAGAACTGCTTCAAAGACATAAGGATTCAGCCTCATGTGTCTAACCTGTTCCACTTTAGCATCACAGAAAATCAAAGTTAGAAGGAACCATCCTAAGATGTATAATTTCAGGCTGCTCCTCTCATTGTTCAACACCCTACAACCCTTCAAATGTCACCTGATTGTAGTGTATTAGAATAAAAAGAATCCACCTTATTCATTTGCTTCCAAACCTTATGTCCTTCAAGATTTTAAAAAGGAAGTCATAATTAATACAATGAAAAGTCTTTTCAATGTCTAATTCACAGATGTCCTCAATAACATGTTGGTTCATATTGGCTCAAAAAATATAATTCCTATCTCATGATGTTTTTATCAATTAGATTTCATCTTTTGACACATTTATTTTATTATTTCAGGTCATACAATATGATGTTCGGAAATTTTGGGATTGGTCTATATAATGATATTAGTTATTTCGTTCAAATAATATAAGTTTAGTTTTTAAGTTTTGATACTATAGTTTTGATTAATACTTCTTTTTGTTTAGATTTGATGAGATATATTATGTTTTATGAATTATGAATATGTTTTTAGTATTTGACAAACCTCGTTTGCTCTAATAGGCTCTCTTTTGATTACAATATTGTTGAATTTACTAGTTATAAACTTCCAAGTAGAATTGTGAATTCGATAATTTTATGATTGGATGTAGTCATTATTAATGGTGGCTTACCAATCGGTTGTTAAAGTTTTTGACTTTTAGCGTCAAACTAAGTGAATTTACTAGCCATAAAAATTGGATGCTAAATGGGGGAAATTAATATGTTTTCAAAAGGATATTATGGCCTTTATAATTGCCATCAAACTTTTGTCGTTAAAGATATGAACTTTTAGTGGCAATATTATTGAATTTACCAGCTATAAAAATAGACACTACATGAGCATGATTAGTCGTTTCAGATTTGATTTAACAACTAATTTAATTGCCGCTATAACTAATGAATTTAGCGGCAATTTGGTTGGATTTACCGTCTATAAAAATGGACACTACACAAGCATAACTAACTTTTTTGGATAGGATTTACCAACCATCTAAATTGCCGCAACCAATAGCCGCTAGAACAAATGTGTTTTAGCGGCAATTTAGTTGGTTTTACCGGCTATAAAAATGGACGCTACATGAGCATAACCAACCGCTTTGGATTGGATTTGGCAGCCTTTTAAATTGCCGCAATCAATTGCCGCAAAATCGTCTTAGTTTTAGCGGCAAATGATCTTGGCTTTACCAGCGCTTGTCCTAATTGCCGCAATCAGAGAGTTCATTGGCGACCAAGTATTTCTTCGAGTGTTGCCCATGAAAGGTGTTATGAGATTTGAGAGGAAGGGGAAGCTTAGTGCTAAGTTTATTGGCCCTTTTATGATTCTGAGATGGATTGGAGAGATGTCCTATGAGTTAGCCTTACCCCCATCTCTTTCGGATGTTAACCTTTTGTTTCATATCTCTATGTTAAGACGGTATGTTCCCAATGAGTTTCACACACTTTACTGGGATACTATTTTGCTTGATGAGTCCTTGGCATTTTAGGAGGAGCATGTGGCTATTCTAGAGAGGCAAGTTAGGAAAATGAGGTGTAAGGAGATCTCGTCGGTGAAGGTTCAGTTAAAGCATCATCTGGTCGAGAAGGCTACTTAGGAGGCCGAGCTTGACATGTGTACTAGATCTCCTCATCTTTTCGAGCCTTCATGTACTTTCTTCTCTTTTAATTTTGACAATGAAAGTCATTTTAGTAGTGAATGTTGTAATGACACTCATAGTCATTTGCATGTTTTTGTGTGAATTTTTTTTTTCCCCTTCCCATAACTTTTGTACAGTGTTTGCGGTGTTTTGGGATGGGTTGCACACTTTTCGAGGTGAGAGGGACAGAGTTGTGTGAGTTTTTCCCTTTTTGTAGATTTTAAGTTGAAAGAGTTGAGTTTTTGTAAACATTTGGATAATCTGATGTTGTATGATATTTTTGTCATTTCCATTAGCTCCAAAAGGACTGTTTTGGGCTAGTGGTAGGGTTGGTTCGGGTCTCGAGGCCTTCAGCGTCAATTTGAGCTATTAGGCGAAAAGTTTTTGAATGTTTGGCTAATATTTGACTTCGGTCAACATTCTTGATATATGTTCTTGAATGAGAATTACATCAGAATGGTTAACTTCAAAATTTAGAATCTAGTCTAGAACGACTTTCGGTTCTGATCGCAAGGTGCTCAAGTTTATTTTGTGATGATCTTGCATTATTCTTGTTTGGTTACTTTGTGTAAGTGTTGACTTGGGTAAATATTTTAATGGGATGACCTCCATTGGTTGTGTCGTCAATTTTGTTGAGTATGAATTATCAATTTTGTAGGGTAGAATAGTTTGTTTGTGTACAAGGGTTTCTAAAGGAATCTTGAGCCCCTACCGGTGCATTTTCTTAACCATAAAGTGCAGTTGATGTAGTCTTTGCTGGTGCTATCGTGCACTGCACTCCGCTTTCGCAGGTCAGGTCCCGCGCACGCGTAGACCAAAAATATTGGCAGTTCTAAATATATTAGCCCAGTTTTCAGCTTATATTTTCTACAACCACTCTTTAATTCTTCTTTGCAAGCACTAAAACAAATGTAGAATCTCTAAATTCTATTAGGCTTGATGAGATCCTCATTTTCAATCAACTTCAAAGAAACTAAAGTATTTGAATTTGTCCTTACGATATCATTAAAATAATTCCACAATAACTTGAATTGATCAGAGATATGTCCATCGATTATTTCCCCTTCTATATTTAGATAATGGCGTGCGCATGTTCTCTTAACTGAATACTTACATGATTTCTAAATTTGGATATCTTTCAATTCCTGTTTGATTTTAAGACATCAAGATATCCTCTAGCTATGAACAAAGACGTGATGATTTTAATAATTTGGTGCAATTTTTATAGTTGTGGGTGAGATTATATGTCTGTACTTGAAATACACTAACTTTGTACATTTTAGAATCCATAATATCTCTGTCAGAATCTTAATTTATAGGAAAAACTGCTTGTATCATTTACTTATCATTCTTGTGCCATTTTTTATACCTTCCTTGATTGGCTTCATGAGTTTTCACAACATTCTTGAACTCATTTACTTATTTGTATTTGGATTGAACTCAAGAAAGTTCTTACTATCTGAATTAGGATTACTTTTTAACCTCTTGAAAGCTTTAGAGTCAACAGAATCAGAAGCTCCTTCATTACATGCCATCTATTTTCACACTTCATCACTAACTTCATATCCAAGTGCCCCATTTTCGCCCCTTCGTAAAATAGCGTGTTCTTATGAAAAATCATTATTCAAGTCTTCAAAATTGGGATCACTTGAAGATATTCAGTCCTTCCCTCTTTATCCGTACCTCTAGCAAATTGTTGATGTTCATTTGAACTATTGCAATTCTGTCCTTGATTGAAGGTTTTCCTAACATCCATTCCAATATAAGAGTAATGGTCAAAGTAAACCTCGATTACTCTATATCCACGAATGTTCTTGGATACTAAATAAGCATCTAAAGCAGTTGAAAAATGCCTCGTACTTGTGCCTAAATGTGACTAAATCATTAGCTTCTCCAATATCTTAGCCATAATCTTGAATTATGATAACTTTATTTTAAAGCATCAACATAAGCAATAAACCTTACAACACCTCAAAATAATGTCTTAAATGTTGATGCTTCATAACACAATTGTGGATTACTTTGATGTTGGTTTTAAGGCATCATGTATAGAATTTATGGAAGAATTAAAATAGAAGAAGAATTGATTATTATCTTTCTTACAACATAGCCTCCCAGAATTAAAGACTTGAACTCTAAAAAACTCACAAAAGAGAGGAGTTGCACCACCTTCTGTTCATAAAATCATTATCTTGAGCTCTCAACATGGTTTAAATTGATGATATTTATCTAGTTTTCTTAGTATAGTGACAATGGGGAGAAGGAAGTCAGGAAAGAGAGAAGATGTTAGCAGGAAATCAAACCCACAGTGTTCCTCACGTTGTTTGTAGTAACATAGACAGAGATCAAACTTGATGATGTTTTAGATACTTGAGGATTAATGGATACTAGTTCGATAAGATTAGAGTCTCTTAGAATGTATGTACACATGAGTGATTGTACAGAGGCTATATATTATACACAGTGAATACAATCCATAATCATATCTCCATTCTTCAACTCCATAAATAGTTTCATTTCTTTCTCATTTTGAATCTCCAACGGAGTTGAATTTCCATCAACAGTGAATCTAACTTCTCTATTTCAAATTTTTTTGAAATAACATAAGTCAAATCATTATATGTAGTGTAATCCTTGAGAAGAATTTCTTCAATAATATAACCATCGTATAGAATTTCAAAAATCAAGTTTCAGAATGTCTCAACCACACACTGATATGTCATTGTCAATCACAGATATAGTGATTTTGAAAAATTGAACAATACACTCTATTTAAAATGGAATATGAATTAAATAGAAGAAACGTAATAAAATCTGAGTGATGATCAAAATTTAGAAGAGAATTTGAATTTTTTTATATATTAACTTTAGCTTAGGGATACTCCATATCCTCGAAAGTCATTACAGTCGTGAATTACTCTTTATTTGTTGTAATTAAATTATGTTTCTTTTATTAACTACCCAAAATATGTATACTCTTAACTCACGTATATAAAAAATACATGTATTTTCTCCGTCAGATACATATATTTGCAACAAAACTCTGACATAAATTGTAATTTGAAAAATTATTTTTTCAATGTGTAATTAGCATGAATAATAGTGTGTTTTACATTGTTTTCATCTTGTCCCACATAAGTACCATGTTCATATGTGCAACTCAAAATCATATTAATACCAAAAAACTGCACAAAAATATTTAGACCTCATCTTTCTCATTAAAAGACATCAAATATAAGTAGAGTTGTGTTGAAAAATCTTACCTCAACCCTATCCCAATAACGGGTTGGGTTGGGCCAACATCATTGACCAAGCCCATTTTTGTGGCACTAAATCTTTTTGTGATGCTTCTCTCTAAAGCTTGACCTAAAAATTATCATTTCCTCTAACTTTTTAGTATTTACTGCTAAAGTTCCTCATTGATTCCTTCTTCATCTCCGCTGATGAACTTTATGAAGTTATAGCTCATCTAGTTACACCAATGTTCGTCTTTCATCTAGACGATTATGATCATGAAGTATACTGCTTAGCTTTTTGAGGAAAAAAGTGAGCTTCCCTTCATGATAGATTAGAGGACGAAACAGCTTTATCGTTAGCATCTGATCACGATCTTTTACCTAGGTAATGTTAGCTTTCCTTTTCTTAAATCCAAATTCGATGGATTGAAAACCAAAAATGGTATTAATGCCACCATCTAGATCTGGATCCATGAAAAGGGAACATTAATCAATTTTTTTCTTAGGTTCTCTTGTCTCATTGCACTGCTTCAGTATTGAAGTGAACCAAGTATCACTCTCTACAGGTTTGCAAATCTAGCAATCAGGTATCGATATCTACTTTTAAGACCTTTTGGATATGTAAACAAAATCTAAGATGACAAAGAAAAACAGTTCAGTCACTTAATCTTTTTATATATGAGACATCTTAAACCATCAGTCAATTTCAGAAAAATGAGAAACTGATTAGACTGGACACTCCTCTTGCCTTTTTCGTTGCGTCCTCTATTACTGCTTTCTCATGTGCATGATACTTAACCAACCAAATCTAATTCAAGCAAATGGAAAGCAAATATAGCTAACACCATAGATAATTATTAATCTCTATAAGTCTATAAACTAGTAGAGACTGATTGAAATTTTGAAATGGACAAAATCAAACACAAATTGCTAGTAACCTAAATTCGAGATTTGCTTCAACATGGTACTAAATTTCAAACTTTGCCAGAAAAGGGAAGAAGAAAACAATTATGTGGTATCCAAATTCTGAATCTATGGTTATTCAAGTCAATTTCATTCACGCTTTTATCCCTAATTAGCTGAAAAGGATGGCGAATGGGAGCACGAGTTTTCCTATAGAATGATGAAAAGTTCATAATTAGTCATCTGTGTTACTAATTCGACTTGGAATCGTTTTCTCTAGTTTGCAAAGATTTCTTGTTTTCACCAATTGTGCATGCCTCAATTCATCTTTTATCAACTCCCCTATGCTCATCCAGAGTACCAAATCTAAACTCATTCACCGATATTTTATTATTAATTCCATTTATCTTAGTAATTTCAGCGATGAGTTTGATTTGTTTTCTTGTTGGTCTTGCCAAGTACGTTTCATATACATTCAATCTTGAACAACTTGATACCTTGAATCACAAAATATTACCCTTTAAGTGGTTGGAGTTTGGGCGGAAATTAAAGGGATTTAGGTTTTGACATCTCACTCTTTTGCGTGACTCTAATTTTTATGTTATAACAAAGTTGTTTCAATTTTGGAAAGAGATGTGTATTAGCTATCCAAATATCGATTATGTTTTGGATTCAGTATATATTTTTTCAGAGGCTAGCAATTTGGTCGTGACTGATTATGGGGTCGAGGTTTTGTCAGTGAATTTGAGTAGCTTGCATAAGATCAATGCGGTCGACGTTTTGGGAATCATAAGCTTACTGATAGGAAGTCCTAAACCTCATTGCTCTTAGATATGTAAAGAAGGAGGAAGTAATTGAAGATCCTCTCAAGTAAGTATATATCTAGGCTTTCTTGTACAGCTGCTTTATGATTTTTTTTTGGTTGAAATATATGTTTGGCCATTGCTTTGAGTTGTAAATTTATTGTATGATTGGTGATCTTATGGTCCTAACTTTAATTGGAAGCATTTAAGAGATTTCTTGGTGTTAATTCCTTCATATAAGAATGTCTTTGTGAATAATAGACTCGTAAAAAAAATATTAATAGTCTATCTACTTTTGCAAGGGATTGAGATGGAGGATTTCCCTTTTATTACCCTAAAAGGGATCCTCTCTAAACTACGTAGAGTGTTGCTTTGAGTTGAATTTCAGTGTCTAAGATCCACATTTCTCAATGGAGCTTTGGTTTTGAATGTTTGCGTACTTCTTGATGAACATTACCGCTACTCGAGGTTTACAACTTGATTATCTCGGATGAATCCTTGTTCATGGTGGCCAATGCTTTTCTCCCGCTGTACGCACTTTCACATTTCTAGCGTACAAATTTCACGTTAAAGTTTTTATCTTTGGTTCAAAGTAGATTTTTTTTGCTGTTGAGTGCATACCAATCACTAAAGTTCTTATCTTTGGTTCAAGTGGATTTTTTGACATAGGATTTTATCCCAATACCGATCCTCCTCCTTTCCTCTCTCTTTTCATTCATAAACATAGTACGGTGTAGGATTTCTTGTTCAACTCTACTGATTCTTTTATTTTATCCACATTGAACCTCTTGTTCTTAGTGGATGATATTTTAAAATAAAATTGCTATATCACGAAGGGATCATATCTTGAATTAGAGGGATTTTTGTGCAGATTTGAGGTGAATTTAGTTGAATTTTCAAAGAAAGATTCAAGTTCGAATATGAATAATTGAAATTGTCCAACGCGGCTTTATGAACAACTAACTTGTTTTCATGAATTCAAAGATATACTTACATTCATGTATTTAGAAATCAAGAATGGCAGCAACGATATTTTCTGATATCATAACTGCGGTGAGTGAAGAAGATGAAACCCAATGCCCAAAACTCCCTTGTTTTTTTCTATGTTTCTATACCCTTTTGTTTTTGTTTTTCATGGTATCTAATGCTCTCTATCCATATTTGGAAAGCGAGTGTATATGAATGTTTATATCTAAATGAACTTCCTCCAATTGAATGTTTTTTATCTAAAACACATTTGTGTTATATCAAGGAATCTAGTGAATATTTATGTTGTAGCTAGATTCTATACATAATGTTTCTGGTTTGAGATATGAATTTAGGATGATGGTTGAGTGATTTTTTCTGGTATACTGAATATTTAAGTTTTAACTTAGATTGTACACATAACATTTCTTGTTTGAGATCAGAATTTATGGTGATGGTTGAGCGATTTTTTTGGTGATGATACAAATGTTTCTCATAAAATAATATAAGTGATATAGTGATATATACCTGATGCATATAGTCGAATTAATTTTTTTGAAAATACAATGATTCAAAAAGACAAACCCTAAATCAATGTATCCAACAAGTTGAGAAAGTGTGGATACATCTTGGTTGAGCAAAAGATATAGTGTATCCAACTAAATTAAGTGAACTGAATGACCGACTAACGTAATTCAGCTGAAGTAAAGCATGAAATATGAAACAAAATCATTAAAAGCTTTACAAACAGGTATGCAATGATAGCAAAATACTTACATAAAATACTTTACTTTCTTGGGGAGTTTATCTAACTGACAACCATCACTAAGAGCTTCGTGATGATACAACGTCTTAACCATGTTGCCAGAACCACCCTATAACTTTCCGGGATATAGGAGGCAACTTAACTTTTGGATCCATCTAAAGGCCTTCTTGAGGCTGGTGAGGAGTCACCCAAATTACAGTACAATCCTATCTACACTGGTTGAGTAGGTTATGGGGTTTAAGTTGTCTTTTAACTCTTATCCAAATCGGAGCTCAATACAATTACCAAAATATATGTATTAATGCTCATATAATAATACTCATTAGATTGAATTAGTACTAAAAAGGACATCTTTAAAGGATTACTAATCTTTAGACTGAAAATTCTTCTGAAAAACTAAATATGCTTTTCTTAAAATAGGAATACTTTTCTACATGAAAAAATAATACATTTGGAACCATAAGTGACCATCTCAAATGACCCTTAAAATATACTTGACATACATTAAATTTTGAAATCACTCTATGGAAATAATTGCACAAAGGCTTTCACAAGTTTCATCAACAAGGGTTCATGTGATAATAAAGTCATTAACAACTCAAGAATCAATATGTATAAAGTATTATAGTCTCAATAGTTAAGAAATCAGAACTCAGAATAAGAAACACAAGACAAATTCAGAATTCATGGAACTTTGGGTAGAACCCTAGATTTATGACTAAATTTAGTTGTAGGGCGTGAAGACCGACTTAATCCAACACTATGAATATCCCTACATACCTAGAAGAACATAGTTCTTGAAGAAACTTTAAGAAGATGCTTGAAACCCCTAGCTTTCAATTCTTGGATCTTTTCTCTAAGTCTTGGGAGTGATTATGAGAGTGTTAGGGCTGAACTAAACTGAAAAGAACCTTAATTAGGTGTAAAACCATCGGGTTAAGGCTTAAAAAGGGTGGGGAAAAGACTGAATTAACCCCACCTAAAATTGGCAGGACTGTCCACAAAGAGGCTTCTACGGTCCGTACTCCCATCTACAGACGTATTGTCCACTCATGGTTCCCACTAATGGAGATTGAGTCTTGAGTTGAACTTCGAACCAAGAACCATGACACCTACTACAAACCACGAGTCGTACCCCTTCTCATACAGTGACCCTTTGCCAAACGCCAGGATCCTTAGGCCTAAAAACCACGATGGCCAAGTACGGTCCATACATCCTTTGATAGGCCGTACTAGCAAGTCATAATCAAATCATTGGACACTCAACTTTATTAAGATCAACTACGGATAGAATTCTGTTGGATGAAAAAGGCATAAATAAATGAAAGAGTTTGAGAAACGGAAGGTTTCTTTTACTTCAAAACATTCTTACTTAAAAACCAAAACTCCTATTGCCCTTTTATAGGCTTACAATTAACTACTAAAGCTAAAATAAAGCAACACACAAATAATGGAAAACATGGAAAAGTGGTAAACATGGTCCACTACAATAAAAATATAATTTCATTGACTAAGTAAAACATAAACCCACTAATCCTAGAAAATAGACCCACAAACTGATTTCTGCAAACTAACTATTTTGAAGAATTAGTCAACACTCCCCCTTTCTTCAAAATCACAAACTCCCATTTGTCGTATGAAGAAGTCATGCTTGTTGTGGGGCAGCGACTTCCTAAGAAAATCAGCAGTCTGTTTATTTGTGCCACAAAATTTCAGTGAGATTATTCCACCAGCGACTAGATCACGAATAAAGTGATAACGAGTGTCGATGTGCTTCGTTCTACTGTGAAAAACAAGATTTTTTGTCATAGAAATTGTCACCTTGTTGTCACACCATATTTCCATTGGACCAATCTGCTGTTGTTGAAGATCTGCTAACAATTTCCTTAACCAAACAACTTGACAACATGCTGAAGTTGCAGCCATGTATTTTGCTTCCAAAGATGACAAAGCTATTGTATCTTGTTTTTTTGAACTCCATGAGACTGATCCAGAGCCAAGACTAAAAAAGTTCCAAATGTGCTCCAGCGATCATCCAAGCTACTTGCCCAATCACTATCAGTAAAGCCAATTAATCTGAAACATGATACTTTTGAGTACCAAATTCCGTGACTTGTTGTGCCAGCAACATATCGCAAGATCCTCTTGGCTGCACCTAGGTGTTGCTTTGAAGGACTATGCATTAACCTTGAAATCAAACTGACATTTGTTGCACCTGTACCATCATCGAGTACCAACTTCTCATTCAAATTCATAGGCGTGGGAGATGGATTACAATTCAGCATGTTGAACCTCTTTCAAAGTTCAGTCGCATATTTCCTTTGTGAAATAAAAATTCCATCAGAATCTTGTCTCACCTCAAGCCCAAGAAAAAAATGCAGCATACCCAAGTCGGACATCTCAAATTTACTCATCATGCAACTCTGAAATTCAAAAACAATAGATTCACAAGAGCCCATATATATAATATCATCGACATAAAGACAAAAAACCAGAAAGTCACTATTACCTCGCTTCTTCACATAAAGTGTAGGTTCATTCTCACCTTTTCTGAACTGCTGCTCTTGAAAAAAAGAGTCAATTTTGCTATACCATGCCCGTGGTTCTTTCTTTAAACCGTACAACGACTTCAATCTGTATACTTTGATCTTTCCTTCACTAAAAATGAAGCCTTCAGGTTGGCAAACATAAACTTCTTCTTGTAAGTCGCCATTTAGGAAAGCAGACTTAACATCAAATTGGTACACATGCCAACCAAGTTGAGCAGCCAAGGCTAGAGTAGTTCTAACCATTTCAAAGCGAGCTACTGGTGAGAACGTCTCATCAAAGTCGATGCCTTGTTGTTGAGAGTATCCTTTTGCAACAAGTCGAGCTTTATGCCTTTTGACACTTCCATCAGCATTGTACTTTGTTTTGAAAATCCATTTTAGCCCGATAACATTCTTCCCTTCCGGCAAATCAACTAGCTCTCAGGTCTGATTTTTCTCGATAGCCTGAATCTCTTCAATCATCACATCCTGCCACTCGGATTGCTTTGCAGCTTCTTCATAACATGTCAGCTCAGCAGCTAACAAGGTAAAGCTACAAGATGCATAAACATCTTGCAGTGACCGGAACTTTGTTGGTGACGTCTCGCTGGATGACGCCGAAGGTGGAATACGAGAGCTTGATGGAGTAGAATTGTTGCTACTTCCATGAGCAATATGGTCAGTATTACTGCTACCAGGTGAGGAAAGATCAGAACTTGTTGTTTCAAGTATCCCTGTATGCCCTACTTCTGCGTGAGCTGGAATATGGATGACTGAATCCTCTTCCTTATCATTCCACTCCCAGGCTGCTTCTTTATTAAATACAACATTCCTGCTAATAATCACTTTGCCACTAGTAGGATTATACAGTCAATATGCTTTGGATTGAGGACTATAACCAATGAAAATGTATTTTTCTGATTTTTCATCTAGCTTAGAACGTAAATTAACCAAAGCATTAAGCTATAAAACCAAAAACTTTCAAGTGGCTTACTCATGGTTTCCGTCCCGTCCATGCTTCATATGGAGTTTGATTCAAAACGGCTTTTGTTGGAGAGATGTTTAAGAGGTACACAACTGTAACCACTGCTTCTCCCCAAAAATGAACCGGAAGTCACCTTGCATTAAGTAAGCCTCTGGCTTCTGGCCATCTCAACCACATTACGTTTCTTCCGCTGGCGATTCCATTTTGTTGTGGCGAGTACAGTGTTGTAAGCTCCCTGCGAATCCCATTCTCTTCACAAAACAAAGTAAAATCATTAGATAAAAATTCACCACCACAATCAATGCGAAGAGCCTTAATGTTGCAGTATGTTTGCTTCTCCACGAGTGCCTTGAATTTCCTGAAATTCTCAAACGCCTCTGATTTGAAATTCTGAAAATAAGCCCAACTCATACGGCTATAATCATCAGTAAATAGAAGAAAATACCAACTCCCACCAAGTGACTCGGTCTTCATTGGTTCACATAGGTCGGCATGTACTAGCTCAAGACAACGGGCAGCCCTCCATGATTTTCCTACAGGAAATGATTTTCTACTTTGTTTCCAGAAAATGCAACCTTCACATAAATCAAGATCACCCATTTCTGGTAACCCAACTACCATATTCTTCCTAGTCAATAATTTCAGCCCATTATTGTTCAAATGGCCATAGCGAAGATGCCATAGTTGAGTTTCATTAACACCTTTAGAAATTATGGCATTATTTTCCACACTTGAAACAGTAAGGGGAAACATGTTATTTTGGGTCATAGGCACAACTGCTATAGTCTGACCAAACTTAATATCACTGACAACACATGAACTATTTTTAAACAAAACAGAGTAACCACTTGCCATCAATTGTCCAACACTCAACAAATTATGTGCCAAACCAGGAACAAGTTGCGCATCGCAAAGGAGTTTTACATTATCTTGCATTGTCTTGATGGCTATGGTTCCTTTGCCTTCAACTCGAACTTGCTTGTCATCACCAAGTCGAACCTCACTTTTTTGTGACTCATCGAGGTCTCTAAATAAAGACCTTATGCCACTCATATGATTCGAGCATCCACTATCAATTAACCAAACATTATCAGTAATGTTAGTGATTGAAGAATGAGCCATGAAGAGCTTACTTTCATTCTCAGAGAAATTTGCTTGATTATGCTCATCCTTTTGCTTAGTCCAACAATATGTTTCAGTATGACAAAACTTCTTGCCATACTGGCACTGAAAGTCACTCTTGGGCTGACAAGTGCCATTGAATTGACTTTTGCCTCTACCTCGGCCACGAAATCTGCCTCTTCCTCTACCTCTGCCAGATGACTCCCCTTTCACTTGGAATGCTTTTTCTTCAATCTTCTCATAAGACATGTTTATCCTATCTTCATGAGCTAATAAAGAACCCATTAATTTATCAAATGAATAATGAGATAAATCCTTGGATTCTTCAATAGCAGCAACCACATGCTCAAAATTTTTGGTTAAAGATCTCAACACCTTTTCCACAACAATTTCATCACTAATATTCTCCCCATACGACTTCATGAGATTAACAATGGAAGAAACTCTAGACATATAATCTTGAACAAATTCATTACTTTTCATAAGTAAAGTTTCAAAATAACGACGCAAAGTTTGTAATTTTACAACAATTACCTTCTTATCTCCCATATACTCCTGTTGCAGAATTTCCCAAGTTTCGTGAGAAGTCTCTGCTGCTGAAATTCGAGGAAAGATATCATCATGAAGGGCTTGTTGTATCAGGAACAACGCCTTCGAGTCTTTCTTGCGATTCTCCCATAGCCGTTGTGCGTGGCTTTCATCCGGATCTGCAAATTCACTCTCCACCAAGTCCCACTACTCTTGAAACTTCAAGAGAGTCTTCATCTTAAGACACCAAAAATGATAATTCATCCCTTTGAAAATTGGAAGATGTTGGGAGTTACTCTTAGAGTTTGCTGCCATTGTTTCTTTGGTTTGGTATTTCTGGGGATAAAATTTTATCTCTCGTTACTCTTAAAATTGGCGCTGATACCAAATTTGTTGGATGAAAAAGGCAAAAATAAATGAAAGAGTTTGAGAGACTGAAGATTTCTTTTACTGCAAAACTTTCTTACTTAAAAACCAAAACTCCTATTACCCTTTTATAGACTTACAATTAACTACTAAAGCTAAAATAAAGCAACACACAAATAATGGAAAACATGGAAAAATGGTAAACATGGTCCACTAAAATAAGAATATAATTTCATTGACTAAGTAAAACATAAACCCACTAATCCTAGAAAATAAACCCACAAACTGATTTCTGCAAACTAACTATTTTGAAGAATTAGTCAACAAATTCTACAAACTGTAGTTGCTTGTATGGCCCATACAAGCCGTCGATAGAACTTAAAATGCCAAAATTTCATCAAGTCTAATATCTATTCAACAAGCCTCATCCACGACCCATAGACCCATCCACGAGCCATACTTCTGGCTCATGGAATCCCATCTAAGACTTAACATTTTCCTAAACTCCAGGAAAGTAACAACGACTTGCTCATACGGCCCGTAAAATCTTGTTAGGTCCGTACAAGGTCTTGTAGAATTAGTGCACCAATAACTTTCTACAACTTTTCAACTTCCAATTGACGTTTACATTTTTGAAGTGTTACATTTATGTAGCATAACCCAAAAGTTTTGTAGTTCAAATAAGTGAAGTCAAGGTGTATAAGCTTCAACTAGTGTCATTCCATTCACGACCTTTGTTGTTTGTCTATTTTGCAAGTAAATCGATGTGTTTACCGCCTTTGCCCAACAAGACATGGAAACTCATTGACAAACCTGGAACTAAGCAATTTATTGGGTTTAAATGGGTGTACATATATAGTGAAGTTTAATGCGGATGTATCTATCAACAAGTACACATCAAAGCTTGTTGTTAATGGTTATTCTCAACAACCTGGATATGATTAATTTTGCACATGTTGCAAGAATGGACACCATAAGAATTTTCATTGCATTGGCAGCAGAAATGAAGTGGACAATCATGCATTAAGATGTCAAATCTGCCTTCTCAAATAATTTTCTAGAAGAGGAGATTTATGTAGCTCAACCTGAAGGTTTTGTAGTTCAAGGAAGTGAAGGTAAGGTGTATAAGATTCAACTAGTGTCATTCCATTCACGGCCCTTGTTGGTAATCTATTTTGCAACTAATCGATGTGTTTACCGCCTCTGCCAAAAATGACTTTGGCAACTTTCTCTTTATAGAGCTCGGTTGCTTCTGGTTCCTTACAGGCAGAAGTTTTAGTATATCTGGGATTGAACTATTCTTGGTGCATTGACAAAAGCAGCAGATAAAATTATGTCTAACTCAAGACCTACCATTGATTTCTCACCCGAGTCAATTTTGACTCTTTTTTCTTCCGACTTTAGAACATCATCACACAAAATCTGTAAAACCATGATTCTGTGTGATGATGATCTGAATTCTAAAGAAATAAAAGCAGAGATTGACACACATGAAGAATATATGGTAGGTATTGAGTTAGATGAAACTACAAGTTTTGCTTTTTTCAGTGCACCAAGAATATTTTATCCTAGATATGCTAAAACTTTTTCCTGCAAGGAACAGAAGCAATCGAGCTCACTAAACAAAAAATGGCCAAAATATTTTTTGGGCAGAGGCGGTAAACACATTGATTTACTTGAAAACTAGATTACCAACAAGGGTCATGGATGGATGGACACCAATTGAAGCTTGGAATTGCATAAAACTATCAATATGGCATCTAAACGTATTTGGATCATTGTATTATACTCATGTACCGGCTGTAAAACAGAGCAAGCTTGATGAAAAATCTGAAAAACAATTTTGGTTTGTTAGAGCTCTCTCTCTAAGGGTTATAGAATTTACAATATTGAATATGGGAAAGTGTTTTATAAGTAGAAATCTGAAGGTGGATGAAGATGCTTGTTGGAATTGGAATATCTCTCAAGTTAGAAGGATAGATGTTGAACCTGTTGCAAGGATGGACACCATCAGAATTGTGATTTCATTGGCAGCACAAATGAAGTGGAAAATCTGGCATTAGATGTTAAATCGACCTTCTTGAATAGTTTTCAAGAAATTTCTGTAGCTCAACTTGAAGGTTTTTTAGTTCGAGAAAGTGAAGGTAAGGTGTATAAGCTTCACCTAGGGTCGTTTCATCCACGAACCTTGTTGGTACTCTAGTTCGCAAGTAAATCGATGCGTTTACTGCCTCTTCCAAAAAGACTTTGGTAATTTTTCTTTATAGAGCTCGGTCGCTTCTTGTTCCTTATTGGCATAAGTTTTAGCATATCTGGGATGGACTATTCTTACTGCACTGACACAAGCAACACATGTACTTATATCTGACTCAACATCTACCATCGATCCTTAACGCATGTCACTACTCTTATTTCTTAGAAATTTACAACATTTTTTTTAGAATTTAGAACATCATCACACACAATCTGCAAAACATTATTTTGTTTCTAAATTTTGAAGAAATAAAAGCAAAAATTGATATGCATGAAGTACCGATAATAAGTATACAGTTAGATATATGTACATGTATTGCTTTAGTCAGTGCACCAAGAATATTTCATCCCAGATATACTAAAACTTCTTTTTGTAAGGAACAAGAAGCAACTGAGATCTCTAAAGAAAAAGTTGCCACAGTCTTTTTTGGGAAGATGCAGTAAGCACATCATTGTACTTGCAAAATAGACTACCAACAAGCGATGTGGATGTAATAATACATCTAAAGGTGTTTGGTTCATTGTGTTATACCCATGTACCAACTGTCAAACCGAGCAACCTTGACAAAAAAAATGGAAAAAGGAATTTTTGTTGGCTATAACTCTATCTCTAAGGGCTATAGAATTTACAATATTGAATCTGGGACATTTTTCATAAGTAGATATATGAATTTGGATGACGATTCTTATTGTGATTTGAATATATCTCAAGTCAGAAGGATGGATGTTGAACCGGTTTCAAAAGATTCAAATGAAGACTTGGAAGTAAAGAATGATGAATTTTTTTCTATTAGAGGTACTAGACCTTTGGTAGAAATTTATGGAAGATGTAATCTTGTTTTCCTGGAATGTTCAAAATTTGAAGATGCTAGTGGGATTGAAGAATGCAAGTGAGCGCACTGATTGAGAAGAACGAGGCATCGAAACTCGTTGAAAAACCAGAAACTAAGCCAGTTATTGGAGTTAAATGGGTTTACAGTGTGCAGTTAAATGAAGATAGATATATAACAAGAACAAAGCAAGCTGGTTGTTAAAGGTTTTTCTCAACAACCTGGAGTTGATTATTCAGATACTTTTGTACCTGTTGCAAGGATGGACACTATCAGAATTTTGATTGCATTGGCAGCATAAATGAAGGGGAAATTAAAATCCGACATTTAGATGTCAAATCTTCCTTATAAAATTGTTATCTAGAAGAAGAGATTTATGTAGCTCAACCCAAAGTTTTGTAGTTCAAGGAAGTGAATGTACAGTGTATAAGTTTCTAGTGGTTACATTTCATCCACGACCCTTGTTTGTAATCTATTTTGCGGGTAAATCGATGTGTTGCTGCCTCTGCCCAAAAAGTCTTTGGAAACTTTTTCTTTATAGAGCTCAGTTACTTTTTGTTCCTTACAGGCAGAAGTTTTAGCATATCTGGGATGAACTAATCTTGGAGCATTGACAGAAGCAACACCTGTACTTATATCTGACTTTATACCTACCATTAACTCTTCACGCTTCTCAATTTCTGCTCTTATTTCTTCAGAATTTAGAACACTATCACACAAAATCTGCAAAATAATAATTTTGTGCGATGATGTTCTAAACTCTTAAGAAAAAAGAGCAGAAATAGACATCCATGAAGAATCAATGGTAGGTATAAAATCAATTATAAGTACAGGTGTTTCTTATGTCAATGCTCCAAGAATAGTTCATTTCTAATATGCTAAAACTTTTGCATGTAAGGAAAAGAAGCTATTGAGTTCTATAAAGAAAGAGTTTCCAAAGTCCTCTTTGAGCAGAGGCCGTAAAAACATCTATTTACTTGTAAAATAGACTACCAACTATGGTCGTGGATGGAATGATACCAGTTGAAGCTTGGAATTGCATAAAACCATAAATAATACATTTAATGGTGTTTGGTTCATTGTGCTATACTCAAGTACCAGCTGTCAAACAGTGCAAGCTAGATGAAAAAACTAAAAAGAATATTTTTTGTTGGTTGTAGCTCTATCTCTAAGGGCTATAGAATTTACAATATTGAATTTGTGAAAGATTTTATAAGAAGAGATGTGAAGGTGGATGAAGACGGCTATTGGAATTTGAATATCTCTCAAGTCAGAAGGATGGATGTTGAACCTGCGTTAGAAGATTCAAATGAAGACTTGGAAGCAGAGAATGATAAAGCTTTTTTTGTTAGAGGTACTAGACCTTTTGCAGAAATTTGTGGAAGATGTAATCTTGTTTTCCCTAAACCTTCAAACTTTCAAGATGCCGGTGGGACTGAAGAATGGATGAGAGCAATGAAGGAGGAAATAACCATGATTGAGAAGAACAAGACATGGAAACTCATTGACAAACTTGAAACAAAGCAAGTAATTGGAGTTAAATAGGTTTACTGAGTGAAGTTGAATGCAGATGGATCTATCAACAAGAACAAATCAAAGTTGGTTGATAAAGGTTATTTTCGACATCCTGGAGTTCATTATTTAGATACTTTTGCACTTTTTCCAAGGATGGACACCATTATAATTTTGATTGCATTGGCAACACAAATGAAGTGGAAAATCTGGCATTTAGATGTCAAATCTGCCTTCTTGAATGGTTTTCTAGAAGAGGGGATTTATGTAGCTCGACCCGAAGGTTTTGTTGTTCAAGAAAGTGACGATGAGGTGTATAATCTTCAACTGGTGTCATTCCATCCATTGCCCTTTTTGGTAGTCTACTTTGCAAATAAATCGATGTGTTTACTGCCTTTAGTCAAAAAGAGTTTAACAATTTTTTCTTCATAGAGATCGGTAGCTTCTTGTTCCTTATAAGGTGAAGTTTTAGCATATCTGGTATGAACAATTCTTGGTGCACTGACAAAAGCAACACTAGTACTTATATCTAACTCGATACCTACCATTGTTTCTTCACGCATGTCAATTTCTGCTCTTATTTCTTCAAAATTAGAGACATCGTCACACAATATCCGCAAAACATGATTTTGTCTGATGATGTTCTAAATTCTTAAGAAGTAAGAGCAGAAATTGACACACATGAAGAATCAATGGTAGGTATTGAGTCAGATATAAGTACATGTGTTTCTTCTATTAATGCACCAAAAATACTTCATCCCAGATATGATAAAACTTTTGCCTATAAGGAACAAGAAGCCATAGAGCTCTATAAAAATAGTTACCAAAGTCGTTTTTGGGCAGAGGCGGTAAACACACTGATGTACTTGGAAAAGAGGTAACCAACAAGAGTTGTGGATGGAATGAAACTAGTTTAAGCTAGGAATCCCATAAAACCATCAATAAGACATCTAAGGTGTTTGGTTCATTGTGTTTTACTCATGTACCAACTATCAAAGGGAGTAAGCTTGATTATAAACTAGACAAGGGATTTTTGGTTGGGTATAGCTCCATGTCTAAGGGCTATATCATTTACAATATTGAATAGAAAGTTTTTATATGTAGAGATGTGAAGGTGGATGAAGAGTCCTATTGTGATTTGAATATCTCTCAAGTCCGAAGGATGGATATTGAACTTGCTTTAGAAGATTCGAATAATGACTTGGAAGCAAATAATGATGAAGATTTTTATGTTAGAGGTACTAGATATTTAGTAAAAAATTATGGAAGATGTAATCTTGTTATTGTGGAACCTTCAAACTTTCAAGATGCCAGTGGGAATGAAGAATAGAAGGGAGCATTGAAGGAGGAAATAGCCATGATTGACAAGAACGAGCTGTGGAAACTCATTGATAAACCTGAAACTAAGCAAGTTATTGCAGTTAAATAGGTTTGTGTAGTGAAGTTTCATGCGGATGGATCAATCAACAAGAGCAAAGAGAATTTAGTTGTTAAAGGTTATTCTCAAAATTTTGATTGCATTGGCAGAACAGATGAAGTGGAAAATCCTTCATTTAGATGTTAAATCTGCCTTCCGGAATGGTTTTCTAGAAGAGGAGATTTATTGAGCTCAACCCGAAAGTTTTGTAGTTTAAGGAAGTGAACGTAAGGTGTATAAGCGTCAACCCGTGTCATTCCATCCACGCCCCTTGTTTGTAGTCTATTTTGCAAGTAAATCGATGTATTTATCGCCTCGACCCAAAAAGACTTTGGTAGCTTTTACATAACAGATCTCAGTTGCTTCTCGTTCCTTGCAGGCAGAAGTTTTAGCATATCTGGGATGAACTAGTCTTGGTGCACTGACATAAGCAACACCTGTACTTATATCTTGCTCAATATCTACCATTTATTCTTCACCTGTGTCAATATCTTCTCTTATTTCTTCATAACTTAGAACATCATCACATAAAATCTACAAAACCATGATTTTCTGTGATGGCGTTCTAAATTCTACAGAAATAAGAGCAAAATTGACACGCATGAAGAATCAATTGTAGCTATTGAGTCAGATATAAGTACAAAGTGTTGCTTTTGTCAGTGCACCAAGAATAGTTTATTCTAGATAAACTAAAACTTATGCATGTAAGGAACAAAAGCAACCGAGCTCTCTAAAGAAAAGTTTCCAAAGTCTTTTTTGGGCAGAGGCGATAAACACATAGATTAATTATAAAAATAGACTTCCAACAAGGGCTGTGGGTTGAATGACATCAATTGAAGCTCGGAATTTCATAAAACCGTCAATAAGACATCTTAATGTGTTTGGTTCATTGTGTTATACTCATGTACCAGCTTTCAATCGGAGAAAGTTTTATGCCAAAATTGAGAAAGGAATTTTGGTTTGTTATAGCTCTATCTCTATGGGCTATAGAATTTATAATATTGAATCTGAGAATGCTTTCATAAGTAGGGATGTGAAGGTGGATGAAGATTCTTATAGGGATAGGAATATCTCTCATGTCAGAATGATGGATGTTGAACCGGCTTTAGAAGATTCAAATGAAGTCTTGGAAGTAGAATGATGATGATTTTTCTGTTAGAGGTACTAGACCTTGGCAGAAATTTATGGAATATGTAATCTTGTTATCCTAGAACGTTCAAACTTTTAAGATTCTAGTTGGATTGAAGAATTCAAGCGAGCGAAATAGCCATGATTGAGAAGAACGAGACATGGAAACTCGTTGACAAACCTGAAACTAAGCATGTTATTGGAGTTATATGGATGTACCAAGTAAAGTTGAATGCGGATAGATATATCAACAAGAGCAAAGTAAGGCTGGTCGTTAAACATTATTCTCAACAGCCTGGAGTTTATTATTTAGCTACTTTTTCACCTGCTCCAGATATACTTGGAAAAAGACTACCAATAAGGGTCGTGGATGGAATGACACCAGTTTAAGCTTATACACCTTACCCTCACTTCCTTGAACTACAAAACCTTCGGGTTGAGCTACATAAATCTCCTCATTTAGAAAACCATTCAAGAAGGCAGATTTGATATCTAAATACCAGATGTTCCTGCCAGATATAGCTCAGCATAAAGGTTTTGTAGTTCAAGGAAGTGAAGGTAAGGTGTATAAGCCTCAAAAAGCTCTATATGGTTTGAAGCAGGCTCCAAGGGCTTGGCACAGCAGAATCGATGCTCAATTGGCAACCAATGTTCCAAAAAAAAATGACAATGATGCTACACTTTATGTGTAGACACTTCTTAATGATGGAGCCAAATAGTGTGATGCTTCATTTTTTAGAAGTTTGATTTGAAGTTGTCTTGGCAGCTCAAGACCTGATTTAATGTATGCTGCTAGTTTTCTTTCAAGATTAATGCAAAGTCTCAGCGACATTCATTTTACTGCTGTGAAAAGAGTGCTTAGATACTTAGAAGGAACACTGTAAATTGGAATATGGTTCAGACCGTTGGAAGAAGGTGCTTTGCTATGCATTGTTGATAGTCATTGGGGTGGAAATATTGATGATATGAAGAACACTACTGGCTATGCTTTTTCCTTGGGTCTAGTGTGTTTTAATGGAATTCAAAGAAGATAGAAATAGTGGCGCAATCTACCGCAGAGGAAGAGTATTTAGCAGCCTCTACAGATGCAAATCAAGTTATTTGGTTAAGGAAAATTCTGAAGGATCTTGGAATGAAATTGCAAGTTGCAAATAAGATCAAATGTAATAACAAATCAGCAATTCTAATTGCAGAAAATTCAGTGCGGCATGGTAAAACAAAGCATATCTTTGTAAAGTTTCATGCCATTAGAGAAGCCGAGAAGAAAAAGGAAATCAAGCTTGTTCATTGTTGTTCCCTATTGTTTAAGTTAATAAGCAATTGACAACTCTAAAATTGACTAGGTGACCTTCATGGAATTGTTTACTCCAAAGCACCAAGATTATATACCTCATCAAAGTTGTACAACAGAGGAACATAGCAAAGATATATTGATTTCAGTGCAAAAATGGGTAATGGACAACTACCCTTGTTTCTTCTATATGCCTTTCTATGTCAACTACTTGGTTTCTCTTCATCCTTATTTATTTGTGCCCCAAAGATCAATCTCTTGTTCTTCTGTAATTTAAGAAAATGTTTACCATAACTCCTTATGTTTCTTATTGTTCCTACAAAACAACAAATCAAAATATTGAGTCATGTCCAAACATGGTTACATGGAATACAAGCACTAATTGTTTCTCATGGGCTGGAGTTTATTGTGATGAGACAACGGGACAAGTGATTGAGCTTGACCTTAGTTGCAGCCAACTTCAAGGTAAGTTTCATCCCAACTGTAGCCTCTTTCAACTCTCCTCTCTCAAAAGGCTTGATTTGTCTCGTAATGATTTCTCTCGGTCGCACATTTCACCTAAATTTGGTGAGTTTTCTAGCTTAACACATCTTGATCTATTAGATTCGAATATGTCAGGTCTGATCCCTTCTGAAATCTCTCACATTTCAAAATTCCAAATTCTACGAATCTCAAGAAATAATGCACATGACTCGCAATTTTATACTTCTAGTTAAGAACTTAACCCAATTAAGAGAACTTGACCTTTTCTTAGTGGGCATCTCTTCCACCATTCCTCTAAATTTCTCTTCATCTTTAATATATCTAGAACTTTAAGAGACACAACTATTTGGAAATAATATATCTAGAACTTTAAGAAAGACAACTATTTGGAATATTTCCGGCAAGAGTTTTCCACCTTTCAAACTTGAAATATCTTTATTTATCATCCAATCCACAGCTCACAGTACAGTTTCCCACAACCAAATGGAATAGCAGTAAATCCCTCATGGAGTTATATCTCACTGGTGTGAATTTTATTTGATAAGATACCTCAATCATTTAGCTATTTAACTTTATTACTTCAATTGGACATGAGATCTTGTAATCTTTCAGGGTCCATTCCTCGACCTCTATGGAATCTCACCAACATAGAGTATTTGGTCCTTGATAATAACTACTTAGAAGGACCAATTTCCTTGTTCACACTTGAGAAGCTCATACTTTTATCACTTCAAAATAAATATTTTGCGTGCATGTCCTTTAACGGTAGCTAGAGTCCACAACTTGAAAGATTAGATATTTCTTCCAATTCCCTAACTGGTCCAATTCCTTCAAATATAAGTGTCACTCCCCGAGACTACCCCCTAGACGTAACACGGAACTAGGATCATGAGAGACCCCAAGCTAACCCTGAGTTTGGTATATCACAAGCATATGGAATATATATAACTAAGTAAGAGGAAGCATAACTGTAAAATGAGTCAAAACTAAAGGACTCTAAATGAGCGTAAATCTGAATATCTGTGGAAAACAACCCCAAAACGTTGAACACTGACTCTATGTCTGAAAGCCTCTAATACTGATGATCTGCTAGGACTAGACCCCAACTAACTCTAAAACTATAGAAAGACTCAAAATAAGCTAACTACACCAAACATGAAGAAAAGTCCTCGAACTATGATGACTCACCACTGAAGTTGCTGAGTATGAGTTGGAAGTCTAACTAACCATAATCTGGATGTTGAGTGCCACAACATACATCATAAAATGATGTAGCGTAAAGTATGTAAATTATTGACTGCAATAACTTATAAGTTTCGTTTGTTTCATTCTTCTTCAAATGGGTAGGAAGATATTGTTAGTGTGTGGGTGAGAGCCTCTTGCACATGAAAATTTAACCCCGCAAGTGGTAGAGGTCGAGGTGGACCTAGAGGTCTAGGAAGAACAAAAGTTACTATACAAGATTGAGAGCACAAGTGGACATTGTCAGCAGAGACTATTATAAAGGTCGAGCAGGTTCACCGTGAATCAGATGGTGTGGGGCAATCCCAGCCTGCACCAAGATTTATTGCCAAGCAAATTTTACATGACACTCTAACAATGATCTTCAACTTTATTGATGCTACGTCTGAGGTGGGGACTTAGACTGGTACATCAACTAGTCCCCATATTAGAGACGAGGCTTAGACTTTAGTGCAGGAAGTGGTACTAGGTGCATATGTTTCAGTGGTGAAATCTTGTACTATGGCTCCCCACTTAGTGGTTGAGTCGATTTTGACAATTACACTGCCCAAGAAAGCTTGGACTGTCATGTCTTCTGACGAGCAAAAGATGTTATGACGATCATCAGATTGGTTCCTCCAAGGTTCTTACGTTCTATAGGCGAGGATCCCACAAGTTTCTAGTGAATTTCTAAGAGAGGGTGCATAACCTTGGTCTAGTTGTGTCACACATGGCTAATAACACTGCTTTCCCTATTGATGGGCCAGCGAACAGTGGTGGAGGTCAAATCTGGAGTGTAGACCAGTTGGATCACCACTCACCTCTTATGTTATAGCTCATTTCTCTGAGGCTTTGTTGGAGAAGTATGTACCTCGTAGCTTCAAAGAGAGGTTGCCGGATGACTTCACAGATCTATTGTAGGAAGTATGTCAATTTCAGAGTATGATACACGACTTCATGAGCTAGTCAATCATACAACTACACTTATGGTAATTGAGCATATGTGAGTGCGTAGGTTGGTCAGAAGTTTGGCATTTCCCCTTTGGCTTGCTACAGAGTAGATGGTAGTGTTGCGATATTAATTTAATAGATAGTTTATCATGTGCACAACATCGAGGGGATACATCATGAGGCATATGGAGGTAACAACAAGAGGCCCCATCATGATGGTGGTTTAACCAGGTCTCAGTTATGTGGTAAGGGTTTCCCAAGTAGAGGTCACCCACAATAGTTTCAGCCTAGTAGGCCAATTCTGGCTTCTTCACAAATTAAAGATAATGGTTCCATGGTGCCATTGGTTAGGGCAACCATGCTTTGGCCATACTTCTCGAGGTTCACATTATGGGTACATGGGTTGTAATGGTTAGTCGTATCCAATCATGTCGTCTTAACATATTTTTTCTAGTAGGGGATGTTATAAGTGTGGTGTGTTGGGCTACTATGCTAGATATTTTCCTACGATTCATCACCGCATGAGACAGGTTTAGTAGTTTCAAGCCCATAGGGCTTTGATATCGTTAACTAAAAATGGCGCACAAGGTAGCAGGGGTGGTCCCTAGGGTGATTGAGGTGTTTCTCAATTACTCAGGTTAGGTTGTGGAAGTGGGTGTGCCAACATATATGCATTTTACGTAAGCTAGAGGTGGAGGTTTCATATGTTGTCATCATAGGTAGGATCTTCGTCTCTCATCAGCCTTCTTATGCTTTGTTTGATTTGAGATATACTTATTCATTTGTATCTTCCTATTATGATACACGTTATAATTTATCTTGTAAGACTTTGCATATACCTGTGCGCGTAGCTATCTCCCTAGGTGATTTTTTAGTTGTGCATCGAGCGTATAGATCACGTGTGGTATCCATATTAGGGTATGACACTTGGTAGACTTGATTGTGTTGGATATGATAGATTTTGATGTGATATTACGCATGGATTGTCCGTCTCTTTATTATGCGGTCTTGGATTGCTTTTCCAATATTATCACTTTGAGCATGCATGGTATCCCTCCGATTGTGCGGATGGATGTCAATAGCCATAGGTCAAGGGTGTGATATTATTTGTTATAGTGTGGGGGTTTGTAGGAAGGTTGTATAGCTTATCTTGCTTATGTTTGGGATACCACTAGCGAAATTCCTTCTAACAAGGAAGTTCTTATTTTTAGAAAGTTCTTTGATGTGTTTCTTTCTATTCTACCTGGTCTTTTTCCTGATAGCGACATTGATTTCAACATTGATGTTGAACAGGGCACGCAACTAGTTTCTATATTTGTCACGCCCCGAGCCTACACCCTGGGCGGGATCAGCACCCGGAGACCATTTCTGGCCCCAAGCGAACCCTTGGCCTGGCTTTCTGAACTCAGCGGAAACCTAATTCAACAGAAAACTTAATGCAAACGCAAGGTTACAAAACAACTTAACCTATAACATCTGGCCACAAAGGCAACTCGAAAATAGGATATTTAAATATATACATAGATGAGAGACTCAAAACTAACTCACTGACTGTCTATGAAGCCTCTAAATTACTGAGATGTATGTTGGGGCAGACCCCACAACATCCTAATAAAACAAAACTTAAGAATGCAAAACAACTGAGTCCTCCGAAAAGTAAGGAGGCTTACCACTGACTCTGAAGTGCTCAGCTGGATCAACGATGTGCAGGATGCTGATTCGGGGGTACCTGTTTCTGCATCGTCATAAGATGCAGGCCAACTGGCATCAGTATATTGAATGTACGAGTATGCGAGATGGAAAGCTAAACCGCAACTTAAGCTTGAAAAGAGTACAAGAGAACACTTACCTTGGCTCTGTTCGACTCATGAATAACTGAACTCAATATATAAAGCAATAAGACACATGTAATATATAAAGCTTGCAAAATAGTGTAAACAACTTAGCTCGTTAGTGATAAAACAATAACGACTCAACTTTACTTATATAAAAGTAATATAACTTTAATGGGAGATTCTTTAACCGACAACCACCACTATGAGCCCTAGTTGTGGTACAACGTTTTACCTCACGTTGCCCAAGGACCATCTTATACCTTGCTGTGATATAGGACCTTACTTTTGCTTAGTGGATCCACTAGCCTAATCTTACGTTATCATCTAAAAAGAATGATACGTCAAGTCCCATGTTGGCGCATGGTTCTTATGGAGAGTTGAGTTAATATGAACTCGTGTCCCCAATTCGGTGCTCAATACTACTCCCAAAAATACTTTGGCTCATAAGTGTCTTTAAACACATCTTTCTTTAATTGAGATAATTGCTCAAAACTTAGCCAAAAGGCTCTTTTGGAAAACATGGTTCCCTCTTACTCAAATGTAAAACATTTACAAACCTCTTTGGGAATACTTAGTTCCCTAGTAGCTTTTGAGAAAAGGACTCAACTTTATGCTCTTGACTTAACTTGAAACTCGAGACTCTTTACTTAACTTGGAACTCTATACTCTTGCTTGGCTTGAACTTGAAACGAAGATAAAACGTTCAATAACGACTCTTGAAAAGCTTGGAGGACTTGCTTGGACTTACTACTTAACTTTACTTGACTTGACTCTAACTTCACTTTGACTTCAATCCTAATTCAAGGTATATGATCACATGTTTATGGATGAATTTGGGATGTCTAAATGTACCTTAGAGTGTTGGAAACAACCATAAAACATAGGTACAATACCAAGGAACATGCATGAGAAAGTGTGGAAAAAAAGGGGAAACTTGGCGTCCTTGGCATTCTGCAAGGTGCGGAGCGCCAGCCCTCGAAGCTCAGAAGGCCAGCTGAGGCGCTCTGCAGGGCGCGGCGCCCCAAGGGGTGAAGGTCAGAGCACTTCTTGGGGCGCTCTGCAAGGCGCAACGCGCCACCCTTTTTCCCCGACAACTTCGACTTTTCTCCTTCTTTTCTCCAACTCTAAACCTTATAAACTTCAAGGTTTCCAGCCCAAAACATTTAGAATCATAAATCCCTCAACATACAATAGATTTCAACACAAACACAACCGGAAACATGCCCAAATCAACAAGGGACTTCAACAACACAAACAACAACACCAACAACACAACCCAACAACTTCAACAACATGCCCAATCTTTTCTCAATAATAAAAATGAGTTTGGTGTGTGGGGGAAAAGATCACCCCAACACTAAGAACTCACATACCTATTGGGGATCACCCCCGACGATATCCATGACGGAAACTTGCTTGATCTCCTCTTTCTCCTCTTCTTCTCTTCTTCACTCTCAAGCCCTAGCTTTCACTCTTTTAAAATTGGACCAAATGATCCAAAAAGCAGCCTAACACAAAAATATAACCCCAAAAGAAATGGCTAGGGAAAAGACCAAAATGCCCTTAAAATTTCCGAACGGATTCCCTGCCAACTGCACAACTTTCAAAGGGCATAACTCGCTCATACAACCTCAGAATCGAGCAAACTCGGTGGCGTTGGAAAGATCATTCCAAGGGATTTCCAAATATAACTGGAACTACTCCTAGCTCAGGATGAGCTAGGAGTTATGATTGCTCAAAGTTGGACAAAACTCACTGATTTCCCACACAACCAAATTTCCAGATTTTGAATTTTTTTTCCCAAAATTGACTATTTCCGATTTTTAAGCCTCTTCATAGTTATTTCAACTTACCGGATCTTACGATATTTCCCTATCAGATGGATCCAACTGATTTGAGTAACCTTAAGGAGCAGCCGTAGGACCGTGTGAGTAAGGGGTTCCTTAGGCCTAGTGTTTCTCATTGAGGTACTCATGTTCTGTTCGTGAAGAATAAGGATTGTTTATTGCATATGTGTATTGACTATAGGTAGTTGAACAATGTGACCATCAAGAATAGATATTTAATAGCGTGTATTGATAATTGTTTGACCAGCTAGAGGGTATAACGATGTTCTCTAAGATAGATTTGAGATCAAGCTACCTCTTGTTGAGGATTAGGGTGGTGGACTTCCAAAGATTAATATTAGGACTCGATACGGCTACTACGAGTTCCTAGTCATGTCTTTCTAGCTGACCAATACCCCAACAACATTCAAAGAATTTATAAACCGTGTGGTTCAGCCTTATTTAGAGTCATTTGTGATAGTTTTCATAGATGACATTCTAATCTACTCCTGGAGTAGGGATCATATTAGCAACATCTGAGGATTGTGAACCATACATTGCAAGATGAGTAGTTGTATGCCAAATTCACAAAGTGTGAGTTTTGCCTTGAGTGTGTGGAATACTTAGAAACCATTCGTTTAAGAATGAGATTACGGTAGATAGACAAAGATTAAGGCAGTACGTGATTGGTCCTAGCCTACTTTTCCTACTGAAGTTTAGAGTACTGTTGGGTTAGCATGCTACTACACACTGTTTGTGAATGTATTTTCTTCTATAGTAGTACCTTTGACTAGATTGACTCATAAGAATGTCCTTTTTCAGTGATCTGGCGAGTGTCATGAAGTGAGCGTTCTAAAGCTCACGACCTTGTTGACTTCACCTTTGATTTTGACACTTCTTGTTGAACTTTATGGATTTATAGTCTACTATGATGCTTATGGTGTTGGCATGGGTTGTGTGTTGATGAACTAGGTAAGAGTTACTACATATTTTTCTAGGAAGTTGAATATTCATGAAAGGAAATACCCAACTTCTGACTTGGAGTTAGCGGCGATAGTCTTCACGTTGAAGATTTGGAGGCACTACTTGTATGCAGTTCTCTGTGAGGTATTCACCAATCAGCATACTCTTTAGTACATTTTTAGTCGGAAGGACCTTATTGTGAGACATCCTAGGTTGTTAGAATTCTTGAATGATTATGATGTGACAATGCTCTATCACCTAAGCAAGACAAAAATCATAGCAGATCCATTGTGTCAATTTTCTTCTGAATGCCTCTCAAAGTGAGAGATTCTTTCCATTATATAGAGAAAATAAAGATTACACATCCCTAAATGCATGTGGAAGAGTAATGACTCCTTTATCTGCAACTTCTCGTATATAATGACAATCCACTTCGATGTGTTTGGTCTTTTCATAAAAACTGGATTAGTAGCAATCTGAATAGCATTTGTATTGTCAACGTGGAGAGGAGTAGCATGGGATTGAGGAAATCCAATCTCATCATGTAATCCACGAAGCCATACAACCTCGGAGAAAATAGTAGACATGGATCGATATTCAGCCTCTGTTGAACATTTTGACACACGATCTTGCTTTTTACTCTTCCAAGATATCAATGACTCTCCAAGAAACATGCACCAACCAGAGATTGAACGACGAGTATCAGGACATCCCGCCAAATCAGAATCACTGAAAGCATTAAGACGAATAGGAGAACCACTTGGAAAGAACAATCCACGAGTAGATGTTCCTAGAAGGTACCGAATAATGCGACGAACAACCACCAAGTGGAGATGACGGGTAGCTTGCATAAATTTACTAACTTATTGAACTGCAAAAGAGATATCAAGCCGAGTAATAGTAAGGTAATTTAGACTCCCAACTAATTGTCGAAATATAGTTGGATCAGGAAGAAAATCGCCTTCCTCACGACGATACTTGACATCCAATTCCAGTGGAGTATCTACGGAGGAGAAAACTTAAAGACCAACCAAAGAAATCAGATCCTTAATATATTTGTGTTGGTTTAGAAACACACCTGAAGCAACATTATGAACTTCCAAACCCAAAAAATAAGTAAGAGTACCAAGATCTTTCATATGAAAAGAATCTTTAAGCTGCTGTTGGAGGCTAGTGATTAGTGTAGAATCAGTTCCTGTGATAGTAATGTCATCTACATACACCAAAAGAAAAACACAACCTGTAGATGTTTTTCGAAGAAACAAAGATGAGTTATATTTGCTCTGCTCAAAAGAAAATTGTAGCAAAGTAGACCGGAACTTATCAAACCAAGTTCTTGGAGCTTGTTTTAATCCATACAAAGACCGCTTCAACTTGCATACATATGATGTAGGCGATGAGAACAAACCACGTGGAGGTTTCATATAAATATCTTCTTTAAGATCATCATGGAGAAAAACATTTTTGACATCCACTTGATAAAGAGACTAGTTTTGTGAAGTAGCAATGACAATAATAGTTCGCACCATAGTCATTTTGGCTATGGGTGCAAAAGTCTCCTCGTAGTCCACCCCATACTCTTGTCTATTACCAAGAACAACCAATCAAGATTTGTACCGATCAAGAATTCCGTCAGAATGATGTTTTATTGATTAAACCCATTTACATCCAATAGGGCGAACATTTGAAGGACATGAAATAATGTCCCATGTGTCATTTTCTTTAAGAGCCAAAAGTTCTTCCTCCATTGCTTCCTGCCAACATTCATGCTTGGAAGCTTGTGAGTAACAAGATGGAATAGATATGTTGGATAAAGTAGAGGAAATGCCATACCAATTGGGAGTACGAGATACTCTAGTAGATCGCTGAGTAGGCTCAAGAGGACCAGATTCTTAAAGAATTCTCATATTCTAGTTGTTGTATAGTTTCAGGCGATGGATCAGTGTCAGGATAGGATAAAGTTGGCCGACGTCGTTCATACACAAATCCAGGTTTGAACCTCTTAAAATAAGATGATGAATTCTGAAAAGTAGGAAGAAGAGGAGAAGTAAAAGATGAATCTACAATCGTAGGAAATAAATACTGATTCTCAAAGAAAATAACATTTCTAGAAATATGAAATTTGTGAGAACATTGATCGTAGCAAAACATTGATCATAGCAAATAAAACCTTTTTGTGTAGTACTATAACCCATAAAGGCACATTTAGTAGACTGTACCGAAAGTTTATTGCGTTGCGAAGGAGGGAAATGCACAAAACAAACACAACCAAATATATGAAAATCACTATAGTTAGGATTTTGGTGATAAAGAAAAAAATATGGAGACTCAAGATTTAGCACTTTAGATGGCAATCTATTAATTAAATAGACAGCAGTAGACAAAACTTCCACCCAATATTTAGATGGTAAAGAGGACTCAATCAATAAAGTACGAGTGACATCTAAAAGATGGTGATTTTTTCGTTCAGCAACTCCATTTTGTTGTGGTGTATATGGGTGATGTTTATCGTGACCAACGACACTACTTTCGATTCAAGTGTCTACGATCGTCTATAATATAGTAACTCAACCGAGGGTTGGGGTCGTGTCCCAAGGGAGTGGTTTTGAGAATTTATAGAAATATAGAATTTAGTGCTAACTAGTGGTAGCTAAAGATATTAACGATTAAAAATATTGTAAATTAAAGGGGGACACAAGAGTGTCAATTAACAAATGGAGGTTTTGTCACAAGTAAGCTAAAGTTAGCAAAATCAACAAAGAAATCTATGAATGAGAGGGGATTCTTGGGATGTGACCGAAATACGGGTTAATCTAAATTATTAGGTACATGCTTTCGATAGAAAATTTATAGAGTAATAGTGACTAGGCTAAGTTTTATGTGGGAATAAGTTCTCTCTCGAGCAACTTACCCCGTTTCAAATGGGTTCCTCTCGGACACCCAATTGCCGCATGAAGACCAGCCTACACCTTACCCCACTCACTCTCTCGAACTAAGTGTTAGGATATGGGACTAGGGCTCACCCTCTCGACTGAACCTCATGTCGACCCACTCTTTTAGGCCATCAGTCTAGCAGTCTTAGTTTCATGACCTGTCTCTCGAGCAAGCTAAAAACACATGGGTGGACTTGTATTTGCAACTACAAACCCATTAAATTCGACCACAACTACTAGGTGAAATCACCATTAAACTACATTTAATCTATCAACAAGCAAGACCCAACAACAATATTCACCCATATTCGCTAAATCACACCCCAAGAATGGGGTTTTTAGTCACACATCAAGAGATAGAAATTTATACCTAAATGAGCTTGTATTCAAATGGGTATGAAGATTTAAGTCTTGTTACAGGCCAATAATGAAGAAATCAAGAGACCCAAGTCCAAATCCTTGGAGATGAAACCCTCTTCTTCTTCAAGTCTTCAAAACCCTCTCAAACTCAAAGCAAAATAAAAAGTACTATTCTATATGAAAATTATAATAATTGTTTTTTTTCACACTAAAAATCTGATACTAAGCTATAACCCTGAACGAGTATTTATAGTTTTCAAAAATATATGTGCTGCAGCGGATCATTCGGCGACATTAGTCGGAATCGCCGATCAACTCGGTGATTCGCCCTTTGGTGTAGTTCATCGCCGTGTCGTACCAACCTTCTGCATCGTCATGCTATGGGCCATTGGGAGGTATGGTACTGCTTCGCGAAACTGTTCGGCAATGCGCTGGCTGCTCCCTTTTTCCGCCGACTTGATCTTTTTCTTCAGGGCTCAGCACACTGGAAAAAAGGTAAAGTAAGACCCTTCGGCGACTCACCAAGTATACTCGGCGATCCTCAGGCCTTCATTTCTTCGTTCATTTTAGCCTTTTTCGTTCCTTTTTTGCGACGTAGTGTCCATGCTCTCTTTAACTTCAAATACCTGAAACTTAAGGGTTTTCATCAGATATTGAGATAAAATAAGCATTTGAGGACACAAATTCTATTAAAATATCGTCCTAGATGAGTCCAATTTGTGGCTTTATCAACACCCCCACTTAACTTTTGCTTGTCTTCAAGCAAACTCAAGTTCAGTCGTTCAAAAAAGGTGTCTCAAACAGTGCTACACAAGACTGAATCATGAATGCACACAACAAGACTCAATTTACTTATGCAAGGATCAATTGTGTATTCAAAGATTCAAGTTGTGACACACCATTACCAAAGATTCTCATGCTCACAATACTTGCTTCAAATGCAAGTTCAAGCTCAACTATACTGTTCAAATGCCCTCACATAAAGAATGATTCCATATTCACACAATGGCTTCACAGTTTAAAGCTTTGGAAACAGATGCAACACTTACACTCACAAAGAAGAGCATAATGCATGCTTTCACCCATAGGTTTGCCCATATTTTCCAATCAACATTTGTTTCGGCTCACTCAAGATCAAAAAGGTCTTTTCAAGTCTTGTAATGGGGCAAAGTGCAAATGTATGGTCATTTAGGCTCAGTGACTTTTCATCCTCATGAAATGTGGTGCTCTCAACACATCCTTTTCTCTTCCTTCATCCATTTTTTTTCTAGAGCTCATAAGTCATCTTATTATTCACTCTCTATGGATTGCTTGGAAACCCAATTTCTTTTGTACTTTATTCCACTACTTTCTTTATCATTTCTTTTCTTTTCTCTTTTTTTTTATGGGGGGTTTCCATTTTTTGTAACACCATGGGTTAAGGGAAACTTTTCTTGCACTTCCTGATTTTCCCTTTCCCTTTTCACCACACCCCCAACTTAGGCTTTTGGCCTAAGTTGGCTATTCACTAAACCACAAATCAAGAGGATTATAGGTAGTGGATTAAGAAAGGTCTAGGTTTCATCAAGTTTCTTCTAAAGAAAGGTAAGGTTCAAGGGGTGTTCAAGAGAGGTTCACACACTCACGGGTTGGCCACAAAAGAGGTATATGTCAAATTGGCTCACACTCTTTAAAGTTGCCTAAGATCATCTCAAGATCAAGCCTTACTTAATCAACCGCACTAACGGGTAAAATTCATGGTTCAAAGTAAGTTCATCACACAAGGCATTGACACTAAAGTCAAACAAGAATCCACATTTTAGCTAGTGTGCAACGGTCATCACAAGAGAATCAATTTGATAAATGGCTAATCACAACGAGATGCAAAGAGTTCACATATTGTCTATGCAACTTCATTTGGTCTCTTTGTAGCCGTACTTTCATGTTTGTTCAATTGAGAGCACTATTCAAGTCATCGGTATTGATCGAAACTGAGACTCAAATTTTCAAGAGAACAACCACTTTAAATCACAAGAGGTGGCAAAAAATTTTGAAAAATAAATTTTTTTTAGAAGGGTCAAAATCGCTTTGCAATTTAAAATTGAAGGAGCCACAAGCTCAAACATCCACAGTGAAGCAGTATTAACACTATTTTAAACAGAACAACCCAAATATAAACATAAAACACGAACAAAAGTAGCACACAAAAGGTGTGGACCTCACCCCACCACAAATAAAAGCCTTTGTCCTCAAATGCAAATGAAAGTATCCAAAAGTAAAAATAGGGAAAAATAGAGAAGGAGGTAAAGAGGGATCATGTCTACGCAGTTGCTCCATCTGTTTGGGCCTCAATGCCCGGTGTAGTGCTCTGAATATGGGCATTAGTGCCCAGATTAACCTCAAAAGGGCCAGCACACGACAATACGATATGATCATTGCAAATGAATACTAAATTTTTGAAAGTAAACTCGGGGTTCGGAAAACCAACCTTTGTGCCGATTAAAGTACTTTGAAATGCTAGGAGGCAATGAAATCCAACTTCGAGCACAAATCAACAACCAAAATACTTATGGAATGCAAAATTATTTAAAATACTAACTAGGTGCAAGATTTGGAAGATTAAAAGCGAGGGAAAGTAAAAGAGTTGGAAGTTTAAACCTTTGGCCTATTAAGAAACCATCCAGTTCTCGCCCATTCAATGACATTAGTCGTGGTCGCCGATCCATTCTGTGACTCACTTAGTGGATACTTACCTCACCGAGTTTTACTGGACCTCCAGTTAAACTGGTGTCCAAACGGCGGACTAGAACGCAATCGCCGACCAGGTCGGTGATTCGCCAATAATTTCTTGGGCACACTGAGTTTTAGAGACTTCACTTTGAAGTTATCTTTAGTCCAACGGTGGTCTAAGTCGGGGTTTCTGACTTCTTCGGCGATACGCTGACCGGACTTTTAGTTCGCCAATCTCTACCTTTCTAACACATTCCACACTTTGACCTGCACAATCAACACACCATTATTTCTAAAACAAACATAAAGCGATAAAACCTTGGGTTGCCTCCCAAGAAGTGCCTTAGTTAACGTCGTGGCACGATGCAGGTCCTGCCTCACTGTCTGTTATTGGAGCTAGGCCTAGTGTCACTAGGTAACCCCAATATATCATTTGGATGGAGCTAAGGCATTGCAAACATCAGGAGTCATCTGATGTGCTGGATTGATCTAGAATGAGCTCTAATCAATTGATTCAACACTTTAAAATTCTCTTTCATTTCGTCCAACACTCGATCTTGATCGGTGGACTTTTGGAGAATGATTTGAAGTGTGTCCTCAACATGACTTTTCTCATCTACTCTTGACTTCTTCCGCGCATGAAGAGGTATGTACCTCCCTTGGCGTTTGCACTGGTTTTCCACCTCAGATATTTTGGTGGTCAAGTCATTTAGTTGATATACCAGTCCAGCTATATTGAAGTCACCCTCGACTTCTTGATCTGCCTCAACTGGCTTGCCACCGACTTCCTCTATCATGCTCAGAGGACCTGCAAACACAAACAATAAACAAAGAAAAACAAAACTAAAAGGTAAATTAGTAAAAACTACACTAAAAGAACAAAAACTCTAGGAGAACTGCATCTTCACGTAACACTACTCCTTGGCAGCGGTGCCATTTTGATGCTTATCGTGACCAACAACACTACTTCCAATTCAAGTGTCTACGATCGTCGATAATATAGTAACCCAACCGAGGGTTAGGGTCGTGTCCCAAGGGAGTGGTTTTGAGAATTTATAGAAAAATAGAATTTAGTTCTAACTAGTCATAGCTAAAGATATTAATGATTAAAAATATTGTAATTTAAAAAGGGACACAAGAGTGTCAATTAACAAATGGAGGTTTTGTCACAAGTAAGCTAAAATTAGCAAAATCAACAAAGAAATCTATGAATAAGAGGGGATTCCTGGGATGTGACCGGAATACGGGTTAATCTAAATTATTGGGTACATGCTTTCGATAGAAAATTTATAGAGTAATAGTGACTAAGTTAAGCTTTATGTGCGAATAAGTTCTCTCACGAGCAACTTACCCCGTTTCAAATGGGTTCCTCTCGAACACCCACTTGCCGCATGAAGACCAGCCTATGCCTTACCCCACTCACTCTCTCAAGCTGAGTGTTAGGATATGGGACTAGGGCTCACCCTGTCGAGCTGAGCCTCATGTCGACCCACTCCTTAGGTCATCAGTCTAGCACTCTTGGTTTTACAACCTCTCTCTCGAGCAAGCCGAAAACACATGGGTGGACTTGTATTTGCAACTACAAACCCATTAAATTCGACCACAACTACTTGGTGAAATCACCATTAAACTACATTTAATCTATCAACAAGCAAGACCCAACAACAATAATAACCCATATTCGCTAAATCACACCCGAAGAATGGGGTTTTTAGTCACACATCAAGAGATAGAAATTTATACCTAAATGAGCTTGCATTCAAATGGGTATGAAGATTTAAGTCTTGTTACAGGCCAATAATGAAGAAATCAAGAGACCCAAGTCCAAATCCTTGGAGATGAAACCCTCTTCTTCTTCAAGTCTTCAAAACCCTCTCAAACTCAAAGCAAAATAAAAAGTACTATTCTATATGAAGATTATAATAATTGTTTTTTTTCAGACTAAAAATCTGATACTAAGCTATAACTCTCAACGAGTATTTAAAGTTTTCAAAAATATATGTGTTGCAGCGGATCATTCGGCGACATTTGTCGAAATCACCGATCAACTCAGCGATTCACCCTTTGGTGTAGTTCATCGCCGTCTCGTACCAACCTTGTGCATCGTCATGCTCTGGGCCATTGGGTGGTATGGTACTGCTTCGTGGAACTGCTCGGCGATGCGCCAACTGCTCCTTTTTTCCGCCGACTTGATCCTTTTTCTTCAGGGCTCAACACACTGGAACAAAAGGTAAAGTAAGACCCTTCGGCGACTCGCCAAGTGAACTCGGCGATCCTCATGCCTTCATTTCTTTATTCATTTTAGCCTTTTTTGTTCCTTTTTTGAGATGTAGTGTCCATGCTCTCTTTAATTTCAAATACCTGAAACTTAAGGGTTTTCATCAGATATTGAGATAAAATAAGCATTTGAGGACACAATTTCTATTAAAATATAGTCCTAGATGTGTCCAAATCGTGGACGCATCCATGGGCAAGAGTTTTGTGAGACATTTCCTTTGCCAAGAAAGAATTTTTTAAATTCATAAGACATATATTCTCCACCAAATTCAGCTCTTAATAATTTGATGCATGTAGAAAATTGAGTCTGAATGTAAGCCAAAAATGTGTTGAACATGGAAAATACATCATATTTGGATCGAAGAAAATACACCCATGTAAACCAACTATAATCATCTATGAATGTGACAAAGTGTATGAAATGAGCATGAAAAATAATTTGTGAAATGCCCCAAACATCACTATGAATGAATTCAAAACACTTTGTAGCACGACTACCAAAATTAGAAAAAGGAAGAGTTTTACTTTTGCCTAATTTACAAGTAGAACAATCAATGGAAGCAACTGAAAATTGATTTTTATTTCTCAATAAACAATAATTTGATAAATGAGACAACACCACAAAATTTTGATGTCCTAGACGCTTATGCCAAACCTTAGTTTTACTAGCAGCAGTGGAAGTACAAGCAAAAGATAGAATAGGAGGAATGGAAAAGTGTATAGGAAACAATTGTCAAACTTTAGGCCCCTTCACAATTATCGTCCCCGACACCTAATCATGCACAAGACAACCATTATGAGAAAAATTCACATCACAATTGTTATTTACCAATTGTCCAACTGAAATAAGACTAGTTGAGAGCTTTGGTGAAACAAAAACATTCTTGAAACTTGGAGTAATGTCCCCAACCTTGGTAATGGGTAAATTACTACCATTGGCAATCTGTATTTGTGATGGAACTTGATACTTACGAACATTTTTTAGGATGGTCATTGAGTTGGTCATATGATTGGAAGCACCTGAATCAACAATCCAAAAATTGGATGTAACATCATTACCTTGTAATCCCAATGCTGAAAAGGCTGACACAATCATTTGTTTTACCATTTCAGTAGTAAGAAATTGTCCTGAAGATGAGTTATCATTAGTGGAACCATTTATCCCAGCTTGAAAATCATTGATCCTACGATTATAAGGGCGTGTGGGACACTCTTTGATAATGTGTCCTTGTTGTTTACAATAGTTACAGAACTTCTTGCTACAATTGCTAGCAATATGACCATATTCCTTGCAATTGTAGCATTGAGTTCTACTCATATCTCTTCCCTTTCCATTACCTTGAGCAGCAAATGCAACAATGACATCATTTTCTTTCTTTAAAGCATTTTGTGTGACAAGACATTGCTCTTCACGAAGTAATTCCCTAAAGCAAACATCCAAAGAAGGCGACGGGTCTCGATTCATCATGTTAGAGAGAACACTCTCAAAGTCGGAGCATAATTTCATCAAAAATTGGTCTCTCTTGCTTTGCTCATGAACTGCTTGAATCACTGATAGAAATTTAGTAGGTATTTTGGCATAGACAATATCTGTAAATTCAGCCCATAAGTTCTGAAATCCAAAAAAATAATCCTGAATAGAAAGATCTCCTTGAGAGTAATTAGAAATTTCATACTCTAAATGAAAGTGTGTTGCGCTATTATCTTGGTTATAAACCTTTTGTAAGTAATCCCACATGGCCTTAGCTATCTTGTACGACCTGAGATTAAGAACAATAAGAGGGTCAATTGACCCTAAAATCCATGTCATCACCCGAGCATCTTTAATCCTCCATTCACCTAACTTTGTTGCATCAGTAGGAGCAGGATCATTTCCATCTATATGGCCCCATAGTTCTTTGCCGGTGACAAACAACTGAAACTAAAACTCCCAAGAAGAATAATTTTTTCCAGTATTTTCTCCGTCAGATACATATTCGAAACAAAACTCTGACAGAAATTGTAATTTGAAAAATAGTTTTTTCAATGTGTAATTAGGATCAATAATAGTGTGTTTTACATTGTTTTCATCTGGGCCCCACATAAGTACCATATCATTTGTGTAACTTAAAACCATATTAATACCAAAAAATTGCTTAAAAATATTTACACTTTATATTTCTCATTAAAAGGCATCAAATATAAGTAGAGTTGAGTTGAAAAATCTTACCTCAACCCTATCCCAATATCGAGTTGGGTTGGGCCAACATCATTGACCAAGCCCATTTTTGTGGCACTAAATCTTTTTGTGGCGCGTCTCTATGAAGCTTGACCTAAAAAATTTCATTTCCTCTAACTTGTTACTATTCACTGCTAAAGTTCCTCATTGATTCCTTCTTCTTCTCCGCCAATGAACTTTATGAAGTTATAACTCATCTAACTACACCAATGTTCGTCTTTCATCTAGACGATTATGATCTTAACCCCATGATAATGAAGTATTCTGCTTAGCTCTCTAAGGGAAAAAGCGAGTTGCCCTTCATGATAGATTAGAGGACGAAACAGCTTTATCGTTCGCATCAAATCATGATCATTTACCTGCAACATAGGTAATGCTAGCTTTCCATTTCTTAAATCCAAATTCGATGGATTGAAACCCATAAATGGTATTAGGGCCACCATCTAGATCTGGATCCATGAAAAGGGAACTCTAATCAATTGTTTTCTTAGGTTCTCTTCTCTCTTTACGCTGCTTCATGGTTGAACTCAACCAAGTATCACTCTTTATAGATCTGCATATCTAGCAATTAGGTATCAATATCTACTTTTAAGACCTTTTCGATATGTAAAAAAAATATAAGATGACAAAGTTCAGTCTCTTAATTTTTTTAACATATGAGACATCTTAAACCGTCTGTGAATTTCAGAAAAATGAGAAACTGATTCGACTGGACGCTCCTCTTGCCTTTTTCGTTGCGTGCTCTATTACTGCTTTCTCAGGTGCATGATACTTAACCAACCGAATCTAATTTAGGCAAATGAAAATCAAATATAGCTAACACCATAGATAATTATTAACATCTATAAGGCTATAAACTAGTAGAGACTGACTGAAATTTTGAAATGGACAAATCAAACACAAATTGCTAGTAACCATAGATTAAGAATTTGCTTCAACATGGTACTAAATTTCAAACTTTGCCAGAAAAGGGAGGAAGAAAACAATTATGTGGTCCAAATTCTGAATCTATGGTTATTCAAGTCAATTTCATTCACACTTTTATCCCTAATTAGCTGAAATGGATGACGAATGGGCGCACGAGTTTTTCTATAGAATGCTGGAAAATTTATATTAAGTCAATTGCATTACTACTCCGACTTGGAATCATTTTCTCTAGTGTACAAACAGTTTCTTGTTTTCACCAATTGTGCATGCCTCAGTTCATCTTTGATCAACTCCCCTATGCTCATCCAGAGTACCAAATCTAAACTCATTCACCGATATTTTATTATTAATTCCATTTATCTTAGTAATTTCAGCGATGAGCTTGATTTGTTTTCTTGTTGATTTTTCCAAGTACGTCCCATATACATCCAATCTTGAAAAACTTGATATCTTGAATCACAAATATTACCCTTTAAGTGGTTGGAGTTGGTGCGGAAATTAAAGGGATTTAGGTTTTGACCGGTATGAATCTCACTCTTTTGCGTGACACTAATTTTTATGTTATAACAAAGTTGTTTCGATTTTGGAAAGAGCTATGTATTAGCTATCCAAGTATTGGTGATGTTTTGGATTCTGTATATATTTCTTCAAAGGCTAGCAATTTGGTCGTAACTGATTATGGGGTCGAGGTTAGCAATATGTGAAGAAGAAGGAAGTAATTGAAGATGCTCTTAAGTAAGTATATATCTAGGCTTTCTTGTACAACTGCTTTATGATTATTATTTTTGGTTTAAATGTCTGTTCGGCCATTGCTTTGAGTTGCAAATTTACTGTATGATTGGTTATTTTATGGTCCTAACTTTAATTGGAAGCATTTAAGAGATTTCTTGGTGTTAATTCCTTCATATAAGAATGTCTTTGTGAATAATAGCCTCGTAAAAAATTATTAACAATCTCTCTACCTTCGCAAGGCATTGAGATGGAGGATTTCCCTTTTATTACCCTAAAAGGGATCCTCTCTATACTACGTAGAGTGTTGCTTTGAGTTGAATTTCAGTGTCTAAAATTCACATTTCTCAATGGAGCTTTGGTTTTGAATGTTTGCGTACTTCTTGATGAACATTACCGCTACTCGAGGTTTACAACTTGATTATCTCGGATGAATCCTTGTTCCTGGTGGCCAATGCTTTTCTCCCGCTGTACACACTTTCACATTTCTGGCAAATAGATATCACGTTAAAGTTCTTATCTTTGGTTCAAATAGATTTTTTTTGCGGTTGAGTGCATACCAATCACTAAAGTTCTTATCTTTGGTTCAAGTGGATTGTTTGATATAGGATATTATCCCAATATCAGTTTGTCATGTTACTATTGATCTTAGCGGTTGTGTGAGATTGACCATTTTGACTTGCAAGATATTTTCCTTCAATAAAGGAGGTTCACATTGAAAATTCTTGTTTTAGGACGAAGGATTGTTTTCATAATGGTCTAAAGAACCCGAGAATCACGATCGTTAATTTGGCTAGTAAGATGTATCTAGATGATAAATCTCTCATGAACATTGCTTTTTTGTGCCTGAACATGGAGATTCTTGATGTGTCATCGTGTACTAAACATACCGAGGTGGGTATTATTTCTATTCTTGAGGTGTGCAATCAAATAACTGTCTAGGGATTAACCATATTGGAGAAGGCGCGGCATTGTCTAATCTTGAGGTAATTAGGGCAGTTGGTTAAACATTAAATGATAGGCCTGGCCATGATTTCTAATACCTGTTTTGTCCAGATGAAATGAAACTAGGAGAATTGTGGACTGACAACAGAGGGCTTACGTGCAATGGTGAAAAAATGTTTGGTGTTTTCATATATGGAGGTTATGTCTTCTTTGATGGAGAACTGTCCTCAAGTTATTATCAATTCTCTAAATGTTTGGTTATTTCGTATTCATCACTAAGTAGAGTTATTCTAAGCCATGTGGCTCTTCTTTAACCAATAGCTTAAGGGGATTTTAGTTGCACCACGGATGTCAAGTGTCCTCTAGTGTAAATTTTGTAAATTTTGTCAAGTGTCCTTAGGTTTCCTCAAGGGATTTTAGCTGCAGCACCAACATTGTAATAGTAGTATAGTTGTTCAACATAATGTGCAGTACCTGTTCACGATTGTTGTACAACTCCACACTGCAATCAAATCCCTTACGCTCATAAGAAAAAGGAAAACATGACATATAATTGTTTCACATTATTGAAAGATGGAGTTTCGGTCTTAAACAGAACAATGACACAGAGGGTTTTAAGTTTTTGTTAAACTTTAAAAATGTCAAACTTGATCTCGACATACATTCCAGTGCTTCCTAGATCTTCCTTCTTGTTAACCATTAGAAACTAAACATTTTAGATGATATTACAGTCAAACTTTGATTAATTAGATTTTGAAATCTTTCATTAATACATAGAACTAGATCTCGACATGCAATTCAATTCTTCCATACTACGGGATAAGGCACAAATGACGTAAAGAGGATTTTAAGATTTTGTTAAACTGTCAAACTTGATCTCGACATACAATCCAATTCTCTCTAAGTTCCACTTCTCTTCCTTCTTGTAAACCATTAGAAACTTGATTTTTTAGATGATACTTTAGTCAACCTTTGATCAATTAGCTTTTGAAATCTTTGGTTATAAAATAGAACTGGATCTCGACATACAATCCAATTCTTTCTAAATTCCAATTTACTGTAATAGTCGAATTACCAACCCAAGCTTGGGTGATCGGTACCTTATGATTGATATCTCACTTTCGGCGCTAGATAAACTACTACGGCTGTACTAGTTCCTGAGTCACATCTAATATGCCACCTATTCCAAGTGTCACTTTCATAGTTGTCCATGTATCAATCCCAATTTTCACCCTGTATAGATAGTTCTCCTGCTTTTTGGATGGTTTGCTAAACAGTAACTTTGAAGTGGAAGAGCTTTTAAATTCTTGGTGGGAAAGCAAGCAAAAGGTTTTCTGACATGCAATGTGACATGTGTCCCCTTGCATTTAATACTTTAGCAATGTATAATGATATTATGATTGACCTAGAACTAACATAGATTGTCAACTTAATGATGACCATTTATTTTCCAAATTTATATTAGATTCCTCTCTACACTTAATTCTTCCCTACAACGAACTGCTTTTTTGAAGTTGGTCCTCCTTTCTAACCTACATATCTTCATCAAAAAACTTTTTTGATGAAGATATGAATGATGGGAAGGAGAAACAATGTAAAAAAGGTAGTACATTGTAGGGAAGAATGATGTGTAAAGAGGAAGCTTATATAGATTTTAAAATATATGGTCATCATTGTGTTGAGAGTTGAAGTTACTTCTAGGTCAATTAAAATATTATGACATGTGGATGAAGTATTAAATGCAACGGAACACATATCACATCAACTGTCAGAAAACATTTCCTTGGTTTCCACCAAGAATTGAAAAACACCTACCCTTCCAAGTTACAATTGGGCAAAGCATCCGGAAAGCGAGAGAACTATCTGTATGGGATGAAAATTGGATTCAATACAAAGATGAATTGGAAAGTGACACTTGGAATAGCTGACAGATTATATTAGACGTGACTCAGGAAATGGTACAGTGGTAAGAGCTCGTCTATAGCCGAAAGCAAGATACCAATCATAAGGTACTGACCGATCAAGCTTGGTTGGGGATTCAACCATTATAGAAGATCCTGAAATCTCCACCAGTCGTCAATTTGTAATATTGTACCTTTAATGTGATATATTAGGGAACAATTTGGGGATTTTGTCCCAAGTTGGTCGGCATAGTGCTTGTATTCCTTATTGAAAGAGGATAAGAGTAATTTTTTCATTCATTCACAAGTACAAGGCAAACAATTTCTCAAAGATGAAAGTTCTTTATAAGTTCAAATTTTCTTGCTCTTAGCTATTCAGAGATATTGAAAGTTAGCTGTTCCTAGATCCAGGATGTTTGTTTTCATTTTTTTTAATTAACCGATAGTCATGACATTAACTGTACCTATTATGGGGTAAACAAAAATAAAGAAATTTTTTTTATCAATGTTTTGATGTTTAAAATAGTATAAACAATGGAAGAGGTAAGGAGTTAGGAGGAAGAAAAAGACAAGATGTCATAAAAATATTATAAGGTGTTGAGCTAGATGTATTTGTGTTGTGTAGGTAATATGGAGTAACTTTGGAATAGGACCTTGCAGATTATCTTATTTAACGTAACTGTGATAAACAATATAAGTGGCTCTCTTTCGTTGTCTAATTTTGGATAATCGTGAAAATGTCGTCACTCCATCTTCAATTCGATAATTTTCTGGGTCCATTTCTTGGTAATCTTTCTATTTGAAAAAAAAAAACTTTCCATTTAAAGGATTTGTACTTTTCCATTCTATATAATAGTACCAACATTTGGTATCATTTTGAATATCCATTTCTTTTCTTTCCTCCCTGCACCCTAATTGTGGGATTATATTGAGTATGTTATTGTTGACTCGTTGTAGTTATTTCTTTCGGATGTGAAAAGATGGATGATTGTGTTGAACTAAGTATTAAATTCACAACAAACACTTCTAGATTATAAATCAAAAGCTTAATTAATTATTCATTTAAACGGGATCCTACACATATGAATTAGGTAGTACTACAATTCATACTTCTTTCTACAATTTAAGCAAACCTTTTTGCGTTTAAGGGCCTTGGTTTGACCCGCCAGTTTTTGTCAGCATCATCATATAAACAAGAACAGAACATGTTGTAAGGATGGACACTATCATAATTTAGATTGCATTCACAGCATAAATGAAGGGGAGATTAAAATCTGGCATTTAGATGTCAAATCTTCCATCTAAAATTGTTAACTAGAAGAGGATATTTTTGTAGCTCAACCCAAAGTTTTGTAGTTCAAGGAAGTGAAGGTACGATGTATAAGTTTCTAGTGGTTTCATTCCATCCACGACCCTTGTTAGTAATCTAATTTGTGGGTAAATCGATGTGTTGTCGCCTCTGCCCAAAAAGTCTTTGAAAACTTTTTCTTTATAGAGCTCAGTTACTTTTTGTTCCTTACAGGCAGAAGTTTTAGCATATTTGGGATGAACTAATCTTGGAGTGTAGCGACCCTTCCGAAATAACATAAGCCAATACCTCATGAGATTTATATGCATATACTGTACTCACACTAGAACAAAAAAATGACATAAAAAAAATATTACCAACTTCCAAGTACCCAAACTAGGTAGTTCATGCTTCACACATTCATTCAAAATTAGTGGTAAATTTAATATATTACAAGACTTGAGCTTACACACCCCAAAAGAACAAAACATAGAGCCATACTTATATTACAACCCATGGTGACATGATCAAATTAGTCCTCAAAATTTCATGTAAATATACAACACATAGATCATGTACAAATCCCAAGGTTTATACAAAATATAGATGCCTATATGCAAATGTGATCTTCCTTAAGCCTCTGAAAATTTCCCTCTCCAATGGCCAGCTTCATGCATCCACTTGCTCATTCCCTACGATAGAAACAACTATCGCTAAGCATATAGCTTAGTGGTGTAAAACTATAGGTTTGGAGCCATCAAATTCACAAAACTACCTTTCTCAAGTCATGGGCAACATAATCGAACATAATAAATAAATCAAGTAAACAATATATCAAGGGTATCAAGTTCGATATTTAGAGGTCCAATTGTCAAGAACGCTCATAACACCATTTTCCAAGAGATTCAATAACAAGGCTCGCCCAATATGTACATCATGTCTTCACACCAAGCACAAACAGGTATCAAGAGGGCCCGACGCCCTGTATCAAGAAGGGTCAAAGACCAATAATCAAGAGAACCAAGAACCATATTAAAAATGGCTTTCTAATGCGTACTTAAAATGGACAACTTCCATACTTAAAACGAACTAAAAATCCAGAGTCTAAGAGAGCAAATGATCTGAATCAAGAGGCATCCCAATAGTGACAAAGTCACAGCCACAAGAAGGACAAGGTCCCAATAAGAGTGCCAAGTGATCAAACAATCCATACAAGTGGGCGAGTTACACAAGCGTCTTTAACTTCTCGAAGGATACCAATACAACAATGCAAAGTGACAAGAGTAACCAAGGTACCAAGATCAAATTTCAGATATACTAGCAGTTAAAAGAGTGCAAATACAAGTTTATACACAAACCTCAGTGCTTTAGCAAAGAAATAGACCAATACAACTTCAAGAGTTCAAATCGTAGACCACAACGTATCAAGGTCCTCAACTTGTTCACGAGTATATACTGTCACGCCCCGAGCCTACACCTTGGGTGGGACCGGCACCCGGAGACCATTTCTGGCCCCAAGCGAACCCTTGGCCTGGCTTTCTTAACTCAGTGAAAACCTAACCCAACAGAATAACTTAAAGCAATGCAATATTACAAAACAACTTAACTTATAAAATATGGCCATAAAGGCAACTCGAATCTCAAAATAGAATATTTACATATATACATATATGAGAGACTCAAAACTAACTGACTGACTGTTTGTCTATGAAGCCTCTAAAATACTGAGATGGATGTTGGGACAGACCCCGCAACATCCTAATAAAACAAAAACTAAGAACACAAAATAATTGAGTCCTCCGAAATGCAAGGAGGCTCACCACTGACTCTGGAGTGCTCAGCTGGATCAACGACGTGCAAGATGCTGATCCGGGGTACCTGTATCTGCATCATAAGACGATGCAAGCCAACTGGCATCAGTACATGGAATGTACGAGTATGCGAGCTGGAAAACTAAGCAACATAGGCTAGAAGGAAATTTGGAAGAAACTGAAAAGTTTACCTTGCTCAACTCAACTCAACCTGACTGACTTCTTTCAATATAAGGCAATTTAAAACAAGTGCGATATAAAGAAAGACTGTTTAAAACATGCTTATAAACTCTGTGTGTATACAAGGATACATTAAGCCTGAGATGTATATAGAAATACAATTGAACTGATGTATATAAAATACAATAATTTCTGTGTATAAAAATACAATTACTGTTGTGGGAGTTTCTCTAACCGACAACCATCACATAAGAGCTATAGTAATGATACAGCGATCGACCTCACACTGCCAGAGCATCTTATACACGGCCAAAGGTATAAGACTTGAACTGCCTAATGGATCCACTAGTCTGAAAATGATTCATCTAAAAAGTATGATCATTTTCTACCCATGGTGGCTAACATGGTTCTATGGGGGCTGTGGGTTCTTTGAACGCTCCCCCAATTTGGTGCTCGATACTACTCCCAAAAATGTACTAGCTCTTATGTTTTTAAAACATATTTATTCCTGCTGATATGAGATAATTACTCAAAAACTAGCCCGAAGGCTCTTTGGAAATCTCAATTTCCAACCTTGTTTAAATGTAAAGACATTTCTTTAAAACTTCTTTGGGAATACATAGTTCCCTAATAACTTTGAGAAATGAACTCAACTTTAAACTCTTTACTTTACTTGAACTCTTGGATTGATATGAAATTCTTAACTTAACATGAAACTCTTAACTTTTGACTTGACTTGAAACTCGAGTCTTAAAAAATGAAGCTAAAACATTCACTAAAGACTCTTGAACAACTTTGAAAACTTGCTTTGACTTACTTCACTTCTAAGCTTAACTCTTAACATCACTTGACTTCTAACTTTACTTGACTTGGAACTAACTCTCCTTGAATTGGATTATGAATTCAAGGGTAATGATTTTTGTTTGGAAGGACCCCATGATGATTAGGAATAATTTAGGACAGCTAAACTTAAGAAGAATTTCGAAATTAAATTTTGAAAGCATAACAGAATTTGTGCACAGAGGGAACACAGCTGCAACGCAGACTTGTTTCCTGAAAGCAGCCTGGCTTTTCTCCTTCATGTTGCCAACTCTAAACCCTCTTAACTTCAAAGGTTATTTTCCCAAACACTTGGGGTCATAAACCCCTCAACATACAGTGGATTCCACTCAAAACCACAACCAAATCCAGTCCCAAATCAGCAAGAACTTCAACAACCAAAATAAATCTTTTCTTGGAATTAAAAACGAGTTGTTGTGTGGGGGTATGAACCAACCAACACTAAGGATCATAAAATCCGTCAACATACAAGAGATTCAACTCAAGAACACAACCAAATCATGTCCCACAACCAACAATAACTTCCACAACACAACTAACAACATCAACAACAACTAACAACTTCAACAACTTCAACAACAAATCCAATATTTTCTCAAATCATAAAATGAGCTTGGTGTGTGGGGGAAAGGATCATCCCACACAAAGAACTCACATACCTTGATAGGGATCACCCCTGACAATTTCCACGACGATCTTTGACGGAAACTCGTTGATCTCCTCTCCTTCTTCTCTTCTTTCTCTCCTTCTTCTCTTCTTCACCCTTAAGAACCCTAACTCATACTCTTTTAAAATAGAACAAAAATGATCCACAATCAGCCTAACACAACAATATAACCTCAAAAGAAATTATTTGTGAAAAGACCAAAATGCCCTTAAATTTCCGGACGGACTCCCTGCCAACTGCCCAACTTTCAAAGGGCATAACTCGCTTATACGAACTCAGAATCGAGCAAACTCAGTGGCGTTGGAAAGATCGTTCCAAGGGCTTTCCAAACATAACTGGAACTACTCCTGGATCATCTTGAGCTAGGCGTTATGACTGCTCAAAGTTGGCCAAAAACTCACTGATTTCCACACTTTGTCAAATTTCCAGATTTTGAATTTAGCCAAATTTCCAGATTCTGAACTTAGCCAAATTTTCAAATTCTAATTTTTCCAAAATATGACTACTTCCAATTTCAAGCTTCTTCATATTCATTTTAAATTGTCGGATGTTACAATATCTCCCCCTTGGGAACATTCGTCCTGGAATGAGGTTACTCTTACAAGGCTAATGGTGTAACATCAATTCAAACACCCAACAAGCAATCATGCAACAACAACAACAACAACAACATGCCCACTATAATTTAAAGAGCACTAAGAAGGAAATTAATACCTTGATCTGCGGATTCAAGGAGATATGGATATCTCTTCGTCATGTCTTCTTCGGCTTCCCAAGTAGCTTCCTCAACAAATTGGTTCTCCATAGGACCTTGACTGAGGCTACATCTTTCGTTCTCAACCTACGAACTTGACGATCCAAAATTTGAACAGGAACCTCCTCATAAGATAAGTTATCCTTGATCTTGACACTTTCAGACGGTAGGATCAATGAAGGATCGCCTATGCACTTCTTCAACATGAGATGTGAAATACCAGATGAACCGCTACTAGTTCATGTGGTAACTCCAACTCATAAGCAACATTGCCAATCCTCTTGGCTATGCGGTAAGGTCCAATATATCGGGGACTAAGTTTCCCCTTCTTACCAAACCTCGTAACGCCTTTCATGGGTGAAACCTTCAAATATACCCAATCGTCTATTTCAAATTATAACGCCCTTCTCCTAACATCGGTGTAGGATTTCTAACGACTCTGTGCCGTTTTCAACCTCTCTTGAATCACTTTCACCTTCTCCATAGCTTGGTGAACTAAATCTGGTCCTATCAACTGTGCTTCACCAACTTCAAACCATCCAATAGGAGATCTACATCTTCTCCCATAAAGAGCTTCATATGGAGCCATCTGGATACTAGAGTGATAATTGTTGTTGTAGGCAAACTCAATGAGAGGTAGGTGATCATCCCAACTCCCTTTGAAATCGATTACACAATCCCTCAACATATCCTCTAAGGTCTGAATAGTGCGCTCTACTTGCCCATCAGTCTAAGGGTGAAAAGCAGTACTTAAGTTCACCTTTGAACCCAAGCCCTTCTGAAAAGATTTCCAGAACTGTGCAGTAAACTGAGCACCTCTATCTAAAATAATGGAGATTGGGACTCCATGAAGTCTTACTATCTCTTGAACATACAACTTGGCATAATCTTCTGCTGTATTGGTAGTCTTTACCGATAGAAAATGAGTTGACTTTGTCATTCGATCGACAATTACCCAAATATAATCATGTTGTCTGCGAGACCTTGGCAACCCTGTGATGAAATCCATATTGATCATCTCCCACTTCACTCTGGAAGTTCTATCCTCTGAGCCAAACCACCGGGCCTTTGGTGTTCAACTTTCACTTGTTGGCAATTTGGACACTTAGTAACAAACTCAGCAATGCCCTTCTTCATTCCATTCCACCAATAAACTTCACGAAAATCACGTACATCTTGGTGGAACCCGGATGAATAGAATATCTGGAGCTGTGAGCTTCCTCCATAATCTTCTCTTGGAGTCCATCTACCATAGGTACGCACAATCTACCTTGAAATCTCAAAACACCATCTCCCCCTTGTTCAAAAGCTAATACTCTTTGCTTTTGAACATTTGCCTTCAACTCAAGCAAAATGGGATCTTGATCTTGCTTCTCTTTCACTTCTGACATTAATGATGACTCGGCCCTGCTCGTCACCGCTATTCCTCCTTCTGTGGAATCTGTAAATCTGACTCCCAGCATGCCAGTCTGTGCATATCTTTTGCTAACTCTCTCCTTCCTTCTTCAATATGGCGGTGCTACCCATAGACAACCTGCTCAAAGAATCAGCAACAACATTAGCCTTACCTGGGTGGTAAAGAATACTCAGGTCATAATCCTTGAGTAGCTCTAACCACCTCCTCTGTCTGAGATTAAGCTTTTCTGAGTAAGCACATATTGAAGGCTCTTGTGATCAGTGAATATGTCGACATGCACACCATACAAGTAATGACGCCATATCTTCAAAGCAAATACTACAGTAGCTAGCTCTAAGTCATGGGTTGGGTAGTTCTTCTCATGAACCTTCAACTGTCTGGAGGCATAAGCTATAACTTTGTCATTCTGCATTAAGACAAAACCCAAACCAACTCTAGATGCATCATAATACACCACAAAACCTTGAGTACCTTCTGGTAGCATCAAAACTGGAGCTGTAATCAATCTCTTTTTCAATTCCTGAAAGCTTTTCTCACAAGCTTCAGACCATTGAAATTTCACTGCTTTCTGAGTCAACTTAGTCAAAGGAGATGCAATAGTCGAGAACCCCTCAACAAACCTTCTATAATAGCCAGCTAAACCCAAGAAACTCCTAATTTCAGTTGGAGATGTGGGTCTAGGCCAATTCTACACTGCCTCATTTTTCCGAGTATCAACTTTAATTCCATCACCGGACACATGTGCCTAGGAACGCCACAGACTTAAGCCAAAACTCACACTTAGAGAACTTGGCATACAACTCCTTATCTTTCAAAGTCTGAAGAACTTTCTGAGATGACTAGCATGATCTTCTTCATTCATTGAATAGACTAGTATATCATCAATAAAGACAATAACAAACATATCTAAATAAGGTTTGAAGACTCTATTCATCAAATCCATGAAAGTTGCCAGCGCATTGGTCAAACCAAAGGACATGACCAAAAACTCATAATGACCATACCTGGTTCTGAAAGTTGTCTTTGGGATATCACATTCCCTTACCCTTAACTGATGATAGCCTGATGGAGGTCAATCTTTGAAAAACAAGTGGCACCCTGAAGCTGATCGAAAAGATCATCAATCCTCGGAAGATGATACTTATTCTTGATGGTAACCTTATTCAACTGGCGGTAGTCTATACACATTCTAAGGGAACCATCTTTCTTTCTCACAAACAAGACCGGAGTGCCCCAGGCGAGACACTTGGTCGAATGAAACCCTTATCTAGGAGATCTTTCAACTGCTTTTTCAACTCTTTCAACTCTTCTGGTGCCATTCTATATGGCAGAATAGAGATAGGACGAGTATCTGGAATGAGATCTATGCCGAAATCTATCTCTCTCTCAGGAGGAATTTCGGGTAGATCATCAGGAAACACTTCTGGATACTCTCTTACTACAAGAACTGCCTGAAAATGAGGTATCTCAACACTGGAGTCATGAACTCGGACTAAGTGATAGACACAACCCTTCGAAACTAACTTTCTTGCCTTAAGGTACGAAATAAAATGACCCTTAGGCACTGCTGAACTGCTACTCCACTCTATGACTGGCTCATTCGGAAACTGAAACTTGACTGCTCGAGTTCTACAATCTATCGATGCATAACAAGCATGAAGTCAATCCATACCTAGAATGACATCAAAATCTACCATGTCTAACTCAACCAAATCAACCATGGTGCTCTTGTGATTGATAGAAACATGACAATCACGATAAACTCTTTCCGCTAGAATAGACTCCCTAATAGGTGTAGAAACACAAAAGGGTTCACAAAGTCCTTCAGGAAGAACCTCAAACTTATTTGCAACATAAGGAGTTACAAAAGATAAACTTGCTCCTGGATCTAGCAAAGCATACGCATCAAAAGCGAAAACTTTGATCATACCAGTGACAACATTCGGAGAATTCTCTTGCTACTAGCGATTGGTGATTGCATAGAGGCGGTTTGCTCCTCCACCTGTACTAGAAGTAGCTCCTCTAGGTGTCGTCCTGTCTGGGGGAACAACTGAAGAAGAATGTGCTTTATTGCCCCCATTACCCTGCCTATTCTTTGGACACTCTCGCATGAAATGTCCATTCTGACCACACTTAAACAACCAATGGAGCCCTCTCGACAAATACTGAGTGGTTTCTACCACACTTGGCGCAAGCAGGAGGCTTACTACTCCCTTGCGCCACACTACCCGAAGATTGTGCTGGTCTAGCCTTGAAGTCCTTCAAATTCTGGCCATTAAATTCACCTCTGTATCTGGGTGCAGGTGCTCTAGCAGATGATGGAGCAGGTCCCTTTTGCCTTTGCTGAAAGGAGGAACGGTTTGAATTACCTCTCTGCTGCCCGGACTCGTTCCCGGTCTTAGCTCTCTTATTTCTGAACTCTTCTCTGTCCCCAGCTTCTCTTCCTCAACATGCTGCACATAAACCATCAACCTTGATATGTCCATGTCCCCGATAAGCATTGCAGCCCTACATTCCTTGCTCGACAACCGAGACAGCCCAGCAACAAACAAGCTCATTTTATTCCTCATGTCCGCAACCATCTCCAGAGCATAGCAGGATAATTGTGTGAACTTCAAATTGTACTCATGAACACTCAAGGACTCCTGCTTAAGTGTGAGGAACTCACGTACCTTGGCCTCTCTCAATTGTTGAGGAAAGAAATGCCCCAAGAAAGCTTCCTCAAAATAGGCCAACTCGCAGGTGGTGCATTCTCAACTCTGCCCCCTTTCCACTGGTCGAACCAAGTTCTAGCAACATCCTTCAATTGATACGCAGCTAGTTCAACCCGCTCAATATCTGCCACATGCATCACATCAAAAATCTTCTTCAACTCCTCAATGAAGTTCTCTGGATCCTCATAGTACTCGAACCCATGAAACTCGGAGGATTCATCCCCAAGAACTCACGAATCCTTGAAGTGTCAGCTCCTTCATGTCGAGCTCCTCTTTGTTGACCAATTTGATTAGTCACAGCTTGACTCAGAATTCTAATTGCCTCTCTGAACTCGGCATTAGAAACTTCCTCTTGATCTTGCACTCCCGGGGCATAAGGTAACTCTTGCTCATCAACATAACGTCTAGGAAGACGCCCTTTACCAACTCTTCGTGGAGGCATGATTATCTGAAAACACGCGCAAGCACAGATTAGAAAGAAACTTTTTAGAGATCAACTCTAACACATGAAATGAGTGTGAAAGAAATGAGAAATCTTCCTAAATGTTGCAGCCTCCCAATTATAGATGTGGCGCGCTTCACACCGATAACTAGGCTCTACAGACATGGCTTCATAGACTCCCTAGGACTCTTGAACTATGTGCTATGATACCAATTTTCTCACACCCCGAGCCTACACCCTGGGCGGGACCAGTACCCGGAGACCATTTCTGGCCCCAAGCGAACCCTTGGCCTAGCTTTCTTAACTCAGCGAAAATCTAACCCAACAGAATAACTCAATGCAATGCAATATTACAAAACAACTTAACTTATAAAATATAGCCATAAAGGCAACTCGAATCTCAAAATAGAATATTTACATATATACATATATGAGAGACTCAAAACTAACTGACTGACTGTCTGTCTATGAAGCCTCTAAAATACTGAGATGGATGCTGGGACAGACCCTGCAACATCCTAATAAAACAAAAACTAAGAACACAAAATAATTGAGTCCTCCGAAATGCAAGGAGGCTCACCACTGACTCTGGAGTGCTCAGCTGGATCAACGACGTGCAGGATGCTGATCCGGGGTACCTGTATCTGCATCATAAGACAATGCAGTACAACTGGCATCAGTACATGGGATGTACGAATGTGCGAGCTGGAAAACTAAGCAACATAGGCTAGAAGGAAATTTGGAAGAAACTGAAATGTTTACCTTACTCAACTCAACTCAACCTGACTGACTTCTTTCAATATAAGGCAATTTAAAACAACTGTGAAATGAAGAAAGACTGTTTAAAATATGCTTATAAACTCTGTGTGTATACAAGGATACAATAAGCCTGAGATGTATATAGAAATACAATTGAACTAATGTATATAAAATACAATAATTTCTATGTATAAAAATACAATAACTATTGTGGGAGTTTCTCTAACCAACAACCATCACATAAGAGCTATAGTGATGATACAGCGATCGACCTCACGTTGCCAGAGCATCTTATACCCGACAAAGGTATAAGACCTGAACTGCCTAATGGATCCACTAGTCTAATCTGAAAATGATTCATCTAAAAAGTATGATCCTTTTCTACCCATGGTGGCTAACATGGTTCTATGGGGGCTGTGGGTTCTTTGAACGCTCCCCCAATTCGTTGCTCGATACTACTCCCAAAAATGTACTAGCTCTTATGTTTTTAAAACATATTTATTCCTGCTGATTTGAGAGAATTACTCAAAAACTAGCCCGAAGGCTCTTTGGAAATCTCTGTTTCCAAACTTGTTTAAATGTAAAGACATTTCTTTAAAACTTCTTTGGGAATACATAGTTCCCTAATAACTTTGAGAAATGAACTCAACTTTAAACTCTTTACTTTACTTGAACTCTTGGCTTGATGTGAAAGTCTTAACTTAACATGAAACTCTTAACTTTTGACTTGACTTACAACTAAATACTTTTGACTTGACTTGAAACTCGAGTCTTAAAAAATGAAGCTAAATCATTCACTAAAGACTCTTGAACAACTTTGAAAACTTGTTTTGACTTACTTCACTTCTAAGCTTAACTATTAACATCACTTGACTTCTAACTTTACTTGACTTGGAACTAACTCTCCTTGAATTGAATTATGAATTTAAGGGTAATGATTTTTGTTTGGAAGGACCCCATGATGATTAGGAATAATTTAGGACAGCTAAACTTAAGAAGAATTTCGAAATTAAATTCTGAAAACATAACAGATTTTGTGCATAGAGGGAACACAGCTGCAACGCAGACTTGTTTCCTGAAAGCAGCCTGACTTTTCTCCTTCATGTTGCCAACTCTAAACCCTCTTAACTTCAAAGGTTCTTTTCCCAAACACTTGGGGTCATAAACTCCTCAACATACAGTGGACTCCACTCAAAAACACAACCAAATCCAGTCTAAAATCAGCAAGAACTTCAACAACACAACCAACAACTTCAACAACCAAAATAAATCTTTTCTCGGAATTGAAAACGAGTTGGTGTGTGGGGGTATGAACCAACCAACACTAAGGATCATAAAATCCCTCAACATACATATGGTTCCGAAGACTAGGTCCACGAGCCACTACCACTGCCCGTGTGGAGGACCACAGACCGTGAAGGTCCCCGTGGTCCTCACTTGGGCTGAGGTATGGAGACTTAGGGCTAGGGTTTACAGGCTGGCCTTCAGGAACCCTTCCACGGGCCGTGTGGAAAACCACGGACCGTAAAGGTCCTCGTGGTCCTCACTTAGGCTTGAGGGTCTGAGGGCTAGTCTAGGGAGGCTACTGCCTAACTATTCACGAACACCACCACGGTCCGTTGTCAAGACCACGGCCCGTGAAGGTATCCGTTGTCTGATGGCTGGACCTGGTGAAGTCGAAGTCAGGATCACGGGCAGTTCACTGGACCGTGGACCCTATCACAGTCCATGAACCCTGTCGTGGTTCACTGGTTCAGGTAAGTTTTGCAAAAAAATTCTGGGTCTTGTTTTCGAGGTGTTAGAGACACTAATGGTAATTTGCATGTTTTTGTGTGAATTTATGTTTTTGCCCCTTCCCATAACTTTTGTGTAGTGTTTGTGGTGTGTTGGGATGGATTGCACACTTTTCGTAGAATTGTGTAAGTTTTTCCCTTTTGGTAGTTTTTAAGTTGAAAGAGTTGAGTTTGGTAAACATTTGGAGAATATGATGTCGTATGATATTTTCGTCATTTCAATTAGTTCCAAAAGATCCATTTTGGGCTAGTAGCAGGGTTGGTTCGGGTCTTGGGGCCTTTAGCGTAAGCTTGAGCTATTAGGCACGATGTTTTTCAAAGTTTGGCTAATATTTGACTTCGGTTAATGAGAATTCCATTGGAATGGTTAGCTTCAGAATTCAGAGTTTAGTCTAGAACGAACTTTTGTTCGGATCCCAAGGTGCTCTAGTTGATTTTGTGACAATTTTGCATCTTTTGGTTACTTTGTGTAAGTGTTGACTTAGGTAAATATTTTAATGAGACGATCTCCATTGGTTGTTTCGTCAATTTTGTTGAGTCTGAAAGGGAAAATGCATAGGTACTCCCCAGCCAAATGCCCGAAATCCCAGAGACACATCTAACCTTTACTAAGGTCCTATTACCCCCCCCCCCCCCGAACTTAATTTATCCATAATATTCTACCCCTTTTCGGCCTACGTGGCACTATCCTCGAAAAAAATGTCAACATGCGCTGGGCCCACAAGACAGTGCCACGTAGGCCAAAAAGGGGTAGAATATTACATATAAAATAAGTTCGAGGGGATAATAGGACCTTAGTAAAGGTTAGGTGTGTCTCTGGGATTTCGGGTATAGGCTGGGGGGGTACTTATGCATTTTCCTAGTCTAAAATATCAATTTTGTGGGATAGCATAGTTTGTTTGTGTTCAAGAGGTTCTAAACAAATCTTGATCCCCCACCATTGCATTCTCTTAACCTTAAGTGCAGTTGATGTAGTCTTTGTTGGTGCATTGTGCACTGCACTCTGCTTTCGTGAGCCAGGTCCCACCAAAAATATTGGAAGTTCTAAATATATTATCCCCATTTTCAGCTTATATTTTCTGCAACCACTCTTGAATCCTTCTTTGCAAGCACTAAAACAAATGTAGAATCTCTAAATTCCATTAGGCTTGCTGAGATCCTCATTTTCAATCAACTTCAAACAAACTAAAGTATTTGAATTTGTCCTTACGATTTCATTAAAATAATTCCACAATAACTTGAATCTATCAGAGATATGTCCATCGATTATTGTAATTGCCTCATTTCACCATCTATATTTAGATAATGGAGCATGTGCTCTTAACTAAATTCTAACGTGATTTCTAAATTTGGAGATCTTTCAATTACTGTTTGATTTTAAGACATCAAGATATCCTCTAGCTATGAACAAAGACGTTATGATTTTATTAATGTGGTTCAATTTTTATAGTTGTGGATGAGATTACATGTCTGTACTTGAAAAACACTATCTTTGAACATTTTAGAATCCATAATATCTTTGTCACAATCTTAATTTATAGGACAAACTGCTTGTATCATTTACTTATCATTCTTGCGCCATTTTTTATACCTTCCTTGATTGACTTCATGAGTTTTCACAACATTCTTGAACTCATTTACTTATTTGTCTTTGGATTGAACTCAAGAAAGTTCTTACTATCTGAATTAGGATTACTTTTTAAGCTCTTGAACGCTTTAGAGTCATCACAATCAGAATCTCCTTCTTTACGTGCCATCTATTTTCGCACTTCATCGCTAACTTCATATCCAGGTGCTCCATTTTTACTCCTTCATAAAATAGTGTGTTCTTCTGACAAATCATTACCCAAGTCTTCAAAATTGCCACCACTTGAACAATATTCAGTCCTTCCCTCTTTATCCTTACCTCCAGCAAATTGTTGATGTTCATTTGAACTATTGCAATATTGTCCTTGATTGAAGGTTTTCTTAACATCCATTCCGATATAAGAGTAATGTTCAAAGTAAACCTCGATTCCAATATAAGAGTAATGTTCAAAATAATGTCTTAAATGTTAGTGCTTCATAACACCATTGTGGATTACTTTGAAGTTGGTTTTAAGGCATCATGTATAGAATTTGTGGAAAAATTAAAAAAGAAGAAGAATTGACTATTATCTTTTTTTTACAACAGAGCCTCCCAGAATTGAAGACCTGAACTCTAAAAAACTCACAAAAGAGAGTTGTACCACCTAATGTTCGTAAAATCATTATCTTGAGCTTTAAACATGGTGTAAATTGATGATATTTTATCTAGTTTTCTTAGTATAGTGGCAATGGGGAGAAACAACCCCCAAATGGGCCCTGCAGCATGCAATTCGGATTTAGTCAGAGCTCCAATGTGGGCTCCGAACACCGGGTGGAAAACCAAAGAAAGACAATGGGGAGAAAAAAGTCAGGAAAGAGAGAAGATTTTAGCAGGAAATGAAACCCACAGTGTTCCTCACGTTGTCTGTAGAAGCATAGAGAAAGATCAAACTAGATCATGTTTTAAATACTTAAAGATTAAAATCGAATATGGAGACTAGTTAGATAAGATTAAAAGTCTCTTAGAATGTGTGTAAACATGAGTGATTGTGTGAGTGAAAGATGAGACTGATGAGATACAGAGGCTATATATTATACACATTGGATACAATCCAAAATTAGATCTCCATTCTTCAACTCCATAAATAGTTTCATTTCTATCTCATGTTGAATCTCCAACAAAGTTGAATTTCCGTCAACAGTACATCTAACATCTCTCTTTTTTCTAGATTCATCGTTTTCAAATTGTTTTGAAATAAAATCAACCAAATCATTATATGTAGTGTAATCCTTGAGAAAAATATCATCAATTTTATAACCATCGTATATAATTTAAAAAATCAAGTTTCAGAATGTCTCAACCACACAATGATATGTCATTGTCAATCTCAGATATAGTGATTTCGAAAAATTGAACAATACACTATTTAAAATGGAATATAAATTAAATAGAAGAAACGGAATAAAATCTTTGTGACGAACTAGGAGAGAATTTGAATTTTTTCGATATGTTAACTTTAGCTTAGGATACTTCATATCCTTGAAAGTCGTTACAATCGTGAATTACTTTTGTGATTAAATTATGTTCTGATATAAGAGTAATGTTCAAAGTAAACCTCGATTCCAATATAAGAGTAATGTTCAAAATAATGTCTTCAATGTTAGTGCTTCATAACACCATTGTGGATTACTTTGAAGTTGATTTTAAGGCATCATGTATAGAATTTGTGGAAGAATTAAAAAAGAAGAAGAATTGACTATTATCTTCTTTTTACAACAGGGCCTCCCAGAATTGAAGACCTGAACTCTAAAAAACTCACAAAAGAGAGGAGTTGTACCACCTAATGTTCGTAAAATCATTATCTTGAGCTTTAAACATGGTGTAAATTGATGATATTTTATCTAGTTTTCTTAGTACAGAACAGATTTTGTGCACAGAGGGAACACAGCTGCAACGCAGACTTGTTTCCTGAAAGCAGCCTGACTTTTCTCCTTCATGTTGCCAACTCTAAACCCTCTTAACCTCAAAGGTTCTTTTCCCAAACACTTGGGGTCATAAACCCCTCAACATACAGTGGACTCCACTCAAAAACACAACCAAATCCAGTCCCAAATCAGCAAGAACTTCAACAACACAACCAACAACTTCAACAACCAAAATAAATCTTTTCTTGGAATTGAAAACGAGTTGGTGTGTGGGGGTATGAACCAACCAACACTAAGGATCATAAAATCCCTCAACATACAAGAGATTCAACTCAAGAACAGAACCAAATCATGTCCCACAACCAACAATAACTTCCACAACACAACTAACAACATCAACAACAACTAACAACTTTAACAACAAATCCAATATTTTCTCAAATCATAAAATGAGCTTTGTGTGTGGGGGAAAGGATCAACCCACACAAAGAACTCACATACCTTGATAGGGATCACCCCTGACGATTTCCACGACGATCTTTGACGGAAACTCCTTGATGTCCTCTTCTTCTTCTCTTCTTTCTCTCCTTCTTCTCTTCTTCACCCTCAAGAACCCTAACTCGTACTCTTTTAAAATGGAACAAAAATTATCCACAATCAGCCTAACACAACAATATAAACTCAAAAGAAATGATTTGTGAAAAGACCAAAATGCCCTTAAATTTCCGGATGAACTCCCTGCCAACTGCCCAACTTTCAAAGGGCATAACTCGCTCATACGAACTCGGAATCGAGCAAACTCGGTGGCGTTGGAAAGATCGTTCCAAGGGCTTTCCAAACATAACTGGAACTACTCCTAGATCATCTTGAGCTAAGCGTTATGACTGCTCTTAGTTGGCCAAAAACTCACTGATTTCCACACTTAGCCAAATTTCCAGATTTTGAATTTAGCCAAATTTCCATATTCTAAACTTAGCCAAATTTTCAAATTCTGAATTTTTCCAAAAAATGACTACTTTCAATTTCAAGCTTCTTCATATTCATTTTAAATTGTCGGATGTTACATATACAACCTTAAAAAATACAATTAAATAACTTCTTTAATTCCCAGCAACTCAATAATATTGATGTAAAACAGAATTATCAGCACAAGTAAGCTTAGCCGGTACAAACACGACTATGCTCCCAAAACAGTGATTCTGGTCAGCCTAGTACCTCATGTCGCACCTTAGATTTGAAAAGGAAAACAGCAAAACTAGACTGTATAACCTTCCTGAAAGATGTAGCTACACCTCTTAAGGTTGCAACCAAACAAGAATCACCGTAAAATATATTTTTTATAAAAAGATATATTCAAAACACTAACAGCTGTCCATACAGGATTTCTAATTTCAAAATCTGGACAGAACTTGTCCTATGTTGCGTCCCATATTTCGATTCCATAACAGCTAAATTAGAGTTTTACATAAACATAAAAGTTGTAGGTCTATGAATTAGCTTTCCAAATCATATTTATTCACTGTAAACGGAGTTATAGAGGATGAGATATGCATAAATTACCAAACACTACCCAGCTCGTGAACAAATTTCGTCACTTACCAAAAAGAAGTGTGTCTCGAATTCCAGCCAAAAGAACCAAGTTTTCTCTTGTGATTTTGAAGAACAATCTATTTAGATATGTTTCAAAGGTTCTAAAGCTTGAGTAAAACGAAATTACTAAAGGAGGGGTGAAAATATATAGTCAAACAAGTGATGTTTATCCCTTGGACAGCTGTCCTTCAAAGGTGCTGCCCAAAAATTTGTGTGATGCCCAAAATGCATACATATACACCTATATATATATATCCCTCATCTCCTTTTTAAAGTTATGCATAATTCTAATTAGAATATTACCTAAACACCCCATCACAATCCCTTAAATTACGATCACAATTTATGTTAAGCAAGTTAGCAATTATCACAACATTTCAAGTTCCTAAAATGAGAGTAAAACATATTGTAGTAATTAGGAAATGGTAAATCGACATGCGACTCTTGGTTAATATTTAGGGGTGTTACATGGAGCATTGACAGAAGCAACTTATATCTGACTCTATACCTACCATTAACTCTTCACGCTTCTCAATTTTTGCTCTTATTTCTTCAGAATTTAGAACATTATCACACAAAATCTGCAAAATAATAATTTTATGCAATGATGTTCTAAATTCATAAGAAATAGGAGAAGAAATAGACAATGAAGAATCAACGGTAGGTATAAAGTCAATTATAAGTACAGGTGTTTCTTATGTCAATGCTTCAAGAATAGTTCATTTCTAATATACTAAAACTTCTGCATGTAAGGAAAAAGAAGCTATCGAGTTCTATAAAGAAAGAGTTTCCAAAGTCTTTTTTAAGCAGAGGTCGTAAAAACATCGTTTTACTCGTAAAATAGACTACCAACTGTGATCGTGGATGGAATGATACCATTTGAAGCTTGGAATTGCATAAAACCATAAATAATACATTTTTCGGTGTTTGGTTCATTGTGTTGTACTCATGTCCAGCTATCAAACGGTGCAAGCTTGATAAAAAAGCTAAAAAGAACATTTTTTGTTGGTTGTAGCTATATCTCTAAGGGCTATGAAGATTTTATAAGAAGAGATGTGAAGGTGGATGAAGATGCTTATTGGAATTCGAATATCTCTCAAGTCAGAAGGATTGATGTTCAACCTGCGTTAGAAGATTCAAATGAAGACTTGGAAGCGCAGAATGATAAAGATTTTTTTGTTAGACGTACTAGAACTTTTGCAAAAATTTGTGGAAGATGTAATCTTGTTTTCCCTAAACCTTCAAACTTTCAAGATGCCGGTGGGATTGAAGAATGGATGAGAGGAATGAAGGAGGAAATAGCCATGATTGAGAAGAACAAGACATGGAAGCTCATTGACAAACTTGAAAGAAAGCAAGTAATTGGAGTTAAATAGGTTTACTGAGTGAAGTTGAATGCAGATGGATCTATCAACAAGAACAAATCAAAGTAGGTTGATAAAGGTTATTATCGACATCTTGGAGTTCATTATTTAGATACTTTTGCACTTTTTGCAAAGATGGACACCATTATAATTTTGATTGCATTGGCAACACAAATGAAGTGGAAAATCTGCCATTTAGATGTCAAATCTGCCTTCTTGAATGGTTTTCTAGAAGAGGAGATTTATGTAGCTCAACCCGAAGTTTTTTAGTTCAAGAAAGTGACAATGAGGTGTATAATCTTCAACTGGTGTCATTCCATCCATTGCCCTTTTTGGTAGTCTATTTTGCAAGTTAATCTATATGTTTACCGCCTTTAGTCAATAAGAGTTTCTCAACTTTTTCTTCGTAGAGATCGGTAGCTTCTTGTTCCTTATAAGGAGAAGTTTAGCATATCTGGTATGAACAATTCTTGGTGCACTGACAAAAGCAACACTAGTACTTGTATCTAACTCGATACCTATCATTGTTTCTTCACGCATGTCAATTTCTGCTCTTATTTCTTCAAAATTAGAGACATCGTCACACAATATCTGCAAAACATGATTTTGTCTGATGATGTTCTAAATTCTTAAGAAGTAAGAGCATAAATTGACACACATGAAGAATCAATGGTAGGTATTGAGTCAGATATAAGTACATGTGTTTCTTCTATTAATGCACCAAAAATACTTCATCCCAGATATGATAAAACGTTTGCATGTAAGGAACAAGAAGCCATAGAGCTCTATAAAAATAGTTACAAAAAGTCGTTTTTTGGCAGAGGCAGTAAACACACCGATGTACTTGGAAAAGAGGTAACCAACAAGGGTCGTAGATGGAATGACACTAGTTTAAGCTTGGAATTCCATAAAACCATCAATAAGACATCTAAGGTGGTTGGTTCATTGTGTTCTACTCATGTACCAACTATCAAATGGAGTAAGCTTGATTATAAACTGGAAAAAGGAATTTTTGGTTGGGTATAGCTCTATGTCTAAGGGCTATATCATTTACAATATTGAATCTTAGAAAGTTTTTATACGTAGAGATGTGAAGGTGGATGAAGAGTCTTATTGTGATTTGAATATCTCTCAAGTCCGAAGGATGGATATTGAACCTGCTTTAGAAGATTCGAATAAAGACTTCGAAGCAAATGATGATGAAGATTTTTATGTTAGAGGTTCTAGATCTTTGGCAAAAATTATGGAAGATGTAATCTTGTTATTGTGGAACCTTCAAACTTTTAAGATGCCAGTGGGATTGAAGAATAGAAGCGAGCATTGAAGGAGGAAATAGCCATGATTGACAAGAACGAGCTGTGGAAACTCATTGATAAACCTGAAACTAAGAAAGTTATTGGAGTTAAATAGGTTTACGTAGAGAAGTTTCATGCATATGAATCAATAAACAAGAGCAAAGAGTACTTGGTTTGGTAAAGTTTATTCTCAAAAGCCTGGAGTTGATTATTTAGATAGTTCTGCACCTGTTGCAAGGATGAACGCCATCAGTATTTTAATTGCATTGGCAACACAGATGAAGTGGAAAATCCTTTATTTAGATGTTAAATCTGCCTTCCGAAATGGTTTTCTAGAAGATGAGATTTATTGAGCTCAACCCGAAGGTTTGGTAGTTTAAGGAAGTGAAGGTAAGGTGTATAAGCTTCAACCCGTGTCATTCCATCCACGACCTTGTTTGTAGTCTATTTTGCAAGTAAATCGATGTGTTTATTGCCTCGACCAAAAAAGACTTTGGCATCATTTCCATAATAGAGATCGGTTGCTTCTCATTCCTTGCAGGCAAAAGTTTTAGCACATATGGGATGAACTAGTCTTGGTGCACTGACAAAAGAAACAGTTGTACTTATATTCTTCACCCGTGTCAATATCTGCTCTTATTTCTTCGTAACTTAGAACATCATCACATAAAATCTGCAAAACCATGATTTTCTGTGATAACGTTCAGAATTCTATAGAAATAACAGCAAAATTGACACGCATGAAGAATCAATGGTAGCTATTGAGTCAGATATAAGTACAAAGTGTTGCTTTTTTCAGTGCACCAAAGCAACCGAGCTCTCTAAAGAAAAGTTGCCAAAGTCTGTTTTAAGGGTCGTGGATGGAATGACATATTTTAAGCTTATACACCTTACCTTCACTTCCTTGAACTACAAAACCTTCGGGTTGAGCTACATAAATCTCCTCATTTAGAAAACCATTCAAGGCAGATTTGATATCTAAATACCAGATGTTCCTTCCAGATGTAGCTCAGTACAAAGGTTTTGTAGTTCCTTCAAAAAGTTGTATATGGTTTGAAGCAGGCTCCAAGGGCTTGGTACAGCATAATCGATGTTCAATTGGCAACCAATGTTCCGAAACAAAATGACAATGATGCTACACTTTTTGTGTAGATACTTCTTAATGATGGAGCCGAATAGTGTGATGCTTCATATTTTAGAAGTTTGATTGGAAGTTGTCTTGGCAGCTCAAGACCTGATTTAATGTATGCTGCTAGTTTCCTTTCAAGTTTAATGCAAAGTCTCAGCGACATTCGTTTTATTGCTGTGAAAAGAGTGCTTAGATACTTAGGAGGAACTCTGTAAGTTGGAATATGGTTCAGACCTGTGGAAGAAGGTGCTTTGCTTGGCATTGTTGATAGTCATTGGGATGGTAATATTGACAATATGAAGAGTACTACTGGCTATGCTTTTTCCTTGGGTCTGGTGTGTTTTCATGGAATTCAAAGAAGATAGAAATAGTGGCGCAATCTACCATAGAAGAAGAGTATATAACAGCATCTACAGATGCAAATCAAGTTATTTGGTTAAGGAAAATTTTGAAGGGTCTTGGAATGAAATTGCAAGTTGCAAATAAGATCAAGTGTAATAACAAATCAGCAATTCTAATTGCAGAAAATCCAGTGCGGCATGGTAAAACAAAGCATATCTTTGTCAAGTTTCATTCTATTAGAGAAGCCGAGAAGAAAAAGGAAATCAAGCTTGTTCATAGTTGTTCCAAGAATCAACTCGCTGATATTTTACTAAAGCTCTTCCCAAATTCAGATTCCAAATAAAGCTCTTCATCCTTATTTAATTTGTGCTTCAAAGATCAAGCTCTTGTTCTTCTGCAGTTTAAGAAAATGTTTACCATACCTCCTTATGTTTCTTATTGTTCCTACAAAACAACAAATCAAAATATTGACTCATATCCAAAGACATTTACATGGAATACAAGCAGTAATTGTTGCTCATGGGCTGGAGTTTATTGTGACGAGACAACGGGACAAGTGATTGAGCTTGACCTTAGTTGCAGCCAACTTCAAGGTAAGTTTCATCCCAATTGTAGCCTCTTTCAACTCTCCTCTCTCAAAAGGCTTGATTTGTCTCGTAATGATTTCTCTCAGTTGCACATTTCACCTAAATTTGGTGAATTTTCTAGCTTAACACATCTTGATAAATCAGATTCGAATATGTCAGGTCTTCTGAAATCTCTCACATTACAAAATTGCAAGTTCTACGAATCTCAAGAAATAATGCACATGATCAAGATGGACTTCACCTAGGGCCTCGCAATTTTAAACTACTAGTTAAGAACTTAACCCAATTAAGAGAACTTAACCTTTTCTTAGTGGACATTGATATACTGTGAGTTTACGGTATTTCTAATACATTTCACTTACAAGTTGTGTGTGTCTAGGGTTTTATTTGTATTAGTTTTCATGTGTTTTTATAATATTTTGCAGGAAAGATATTCAGGCACGGAATTAAAGAGACAGCTGATAGAATTGCAGAAAAGGGCATCTACTGACCGTAGATCCATTGACGCTCCGTAGATGGTAGTCGTAGATCAGCAGGCAAGGCATGGAAAGCAAATCAGAGAAATCTGACCAAGTGTGGAACCACGGTGCCCATTGACGGTCCATAGATTGATCTACGGACCGTACTATTGATCCGTAGATAGATACTGCGAGGGTTCCAGTACCTGATTTTTGAAGATTCAAATTGTGGATCTACGGAAGGGGATTAACGGACCGTAGATCGATCTACGATCCGTACTGCAATTCCGTCGTTTGCTTCAGAGAAGCTGATTTTTGGAAGTTGAAATATTTTCTAAGTCCTGGCTGACGAAAGGGACTCACGCACCATAGATCCATTGATGGTCCGTGAGTCAGTCTCGTGGAATGAAGACGCGTGCCTGTAACAAACTTTCCTTATTTTGTTTCCCTTTTTATTTAGGACTTGTTTTCTATAAATAGGGCATGTAAACCTCGTTTTTAGGGGTTAGACATTATTATTCTATTCTAGTTCTTGACTTGGGAGATTAATTTGCAACTTTAGCAATTATTAATTTCCTTAGATCGTTTCGAAGATTTTGGAGTTGCAATTCAAGTTGAATTTCTGGGTTTATTACTCTTGTTACGTAAGTTTATAATTCTTCCACCTAAAACAATGAATTGTAGTCATATGATTATGGATAACTAAACTCCACAACTAGGGTTGTGGGAACCATGAGCAATTAACAAAGTATGAATAGTAAATAAGCAATTCTTGAATAGTGTGGTGCATGCATTGATAATTCTTTCCTTTAGAAGTCTTTTTAGCGGTTGCAAACGTTAGAACTCGCCTTGTTGCTACTTGCCGGACCAAGGAGGTAATCAACAAGAAAAGAATTATCAACATAGATTTAGTGTGATACTATCTAATAGGCTAGTGTCAATTGGTGCGAAGTAATAACTAAGCCAAACATCGATTATGATGTCTAATATAAGGTAAGGGTAAAGGTTAGTAAAGTACACACACGTAGCCGGACCAAGGTGCGGGGTGAAATTCTCTAAATGTCGGACCAAGGATTTAGAAATACCTAATTTATCACTTCGCATGTAATTCACTAAGAAAGGATTGCTATTATTAGGATTACTGCGTTATGAGCTTGTGGGGAACACGGATACCCTAGTTATTTCACTCTTGATAACAACCCAAAACTGACTTTTGATTACTGATTATTTATCGTATTCTTACAATTTGTTCTAAAAAAAACTCTTTTTTTATTACTTGTTTCTGGAAGTAATTTGACTAATTGATTATAATTGTTGGTTAAAGTAAAGTCTAAACCATTTTCCTCGTGGGATTGACCCCAACCTACAAGTTTGGTTCTTTACTTGATAACGATCGCTTATGCTTCTTTAGGGAGGTGTAATTTAAGCGTGTCAAATTTTGGCACCGCTACCGGGGAAATTTGGCTTTTAGATTTATTTTAACTACATTATTGAACGTTAGTCAAATATTTCCTAATTTTACTTTTTCTCTTTGTTTTCGTCTCTCTCAGGTTCTGACTCTAGTGTATGCCAAGTACACGGAGCCAGGGTGAACCACTTACTCCTTACGATCCAGAGTTGAATCACACTTTGCGAAGAATGAACAATCCAGGATATCCAGTTAATCCTAACGGAGGAAATCCAGGTGATGTAGTTGAGTTACAACAACCGAGGGTAGTTGGTAGGGACAATCAAATTCCAACTGACAATCAATTGGGAGATGCATTGAGGGTACAAGATCCACCAGGCCCATGACAACATGACCACTATCGGGGCAACATCAATATAGCAGACTCAGATGGACCAATTTGTTCTACCTAATCTACCTCCAGGGCACACATTTGTGGTGACTAGCAGCTTGATGCAAATGCTTACAACATGGGGCTTATTCTAAGGATTGTCATCGGAGGACCCACATGTACACTTAGCCAAGCTAAGGGTTATAGATTTGGTTTGGTTTATTCTGTAGAAGTCCCATTGTTCTAGATACTTTTTTCATCTTAGTACAATGAAGATGTATTGTGATCTGATGCAGCACTATTGGTGGTGTGGGTTAAAAGGGACATTCTGACATTTGTGACAAGATGTTTAAACTGTCAGCTGGTGAAGTGACCAATAGAGGACAGGTGGTTTGACCCAACAATTACCCATTCTAGAGTGGAAGTGGGAGCCGGTAGCTATGGACTTTATAGTAGTATTTACGCATAGTTTTTGGAGATTTAATGTTATTTGTTTCATCGTAGATCAACTGACCAAGTCTTCTCACTTTTTGCCGATTCAGGCTACCTATAGTTTATGAAGATTAGCTCAGATTTACATTCAAGAGATTTTTCGTTTGCATGGGTACTGGTATCTATCATTTCAGATCATGGCACTCAGTTCAATTCATGTTTTTGGAGGTCTTTTTAGAGGCAATTGAGTACTAGAACTGAGCTTAACACAACTTTCCATCCAAAGACTAAAGGTCAGTTTAAGAGGACTATTCAAGTCTTGAAGGACATGCTTTGGGCCTGTGTTATTGATTGCAGAGGTTAGTGGGACCAGTTCTTGGCTTTGGAGGAGTTCACGTATAATAACATCTACCATTAGAGTATTCAAATGGATCCATTTTAAGAGTTTACTAGTAGGAGATGTCGATCTTTGGCAGGCTGGTTTGATGCTTTTGAAGTTAGGCCGTGGGGAACTGACTTGTTGCATGAATTTATGAGTAGTGTTCATGTGATCCAAGAGCGAATCTACCCTACCTAAAGTCAGAAGAAGAGCTATGTTGATCAGAGAGTTTATTGGCGACCAAGTATTTCTAAAGTGTTGCCCATGGTGTGATGAGATTTGGGAAGAAGGGCAAGCTTAGACCTAGGTTTATTGGCCCTTTTATGATTCTGAGATGGATTGGAGAGATTTCTTATGATCTATCCTTACTCCCATCTCTTTTAGGTGTTAACGTTGTGTTTTATATCTCTATGTTAAGATGGTATGTTCCTGATGAGTTTCACATGCTTTAGTGGGATACTATTCAGCTTGATGAGTCCTTGGTATTTTAAGAGGATCATGTGGCTATTTTAGAGAGGCAAGTTAGGAAGTTTAGGTCTAAGGAGATCCCGTCGGTGAAGGTTCAGTAAAGGCATCATCTGGTCGAGAAGTCTACATAGGAGGTCGAGCTTGACATGTGGACCTGATATTCTCATCTTTTCGAGCTTTGAAGTACTTTCTTCTCTTTTACTTTTGAGGAGGAAAGTCATTTTAGTAGTGGATGTTGTAATGACACTGTCACTCCCCGAGCTACCCCTGAGACGCGGACACGGCACCTAGGATCACAAGTGACCCTAAGCTAACCCTCCAGGCATGACATGAGCATACTAAGAATAATAATAACTGATGCGGAAGCTAAATCATGAAAATTAAAGTAATAGGGAATACCCATATACTAAAATTGAATATATCAAATCTGAGAGTTAAATAAAAAAGAAACATCAAACTCAAATACTAAGTTGAATCTTAATATGTCTGAATATAGCATCTAGCTGACTAGAAGTGCTGGGACATGCCCCAGTTAAGTCTAGCAAAATTTGAACTAAAATACTAAAATAGTGAAATGATAACATGACTATTGTCCTCGAAGAATGAGGACTAACCACTGATACTGTTGAACTAGAGATCGGGAACCGATCTAAGCGTGATCTGGATGTTAAGAACCTAGTTATGTTTCTACGCTAAAACTAATAAAAACCACGTAGTTTAGGGTTAAAACAACGTAGTTTAGGGGTCCAATGAAATAGGAAAAGACCCCTGACTTAAAGTTGCAGACGGGCTGACCATGACCGTGAAAGGGACCATGGACCGTGAAGGCCCTCGTGGTCTTCACTTGGTCCTGTGGTTCTGAAGTCTAGGTCCACGTGCCACTACCACGACCCATGTAGAAGACCACGGACCGTGAAGGTCCTTGTGGTCCTCACTTGGGCTGAAGTCTGGAGGTGCAGGGCTAGGGGTTTATTGGCTGGCCTTCACGAACCCTTCCACGGCCCGTGTGGAGGACCACGATCCGTAAAGGTCCTCGTGGTCCTCACTTAGGCTTGAGGGTTTAAGGGCTAGTCTAGGGAGGCTACTGCCTCAATCTTCAAGGATGCCACCACGGTATGTTGTCAAGACCACGGCCCGTGAAGGTGCCCGTGGTTTGATGTCTAGACCTGATGAAGTCCACGTCAGGAGCACGGGCAGTTCAAAGGACCATGGACCCTATCACGGTCCATGAACCCCGCAATGGTTCACTAGTTCAGGTAAGTTCTGTAATTTTTTTCTGGGTCTAGTTTTCGAGGTGTTACAGTATCTCCCTCTTGGGATCATTCATCCTCGAATGAAAACTAAACTAGCTGAAATGGAGGGAATGAGTTGCAACCCTACGAAAATAAACACTGAAGACTGATTTTTGACTGAGCTAAGTTCCAAAAAATCATGCAAATACGCTAAAAATGCAAGAACAAACTAAAGGAACATGATACTAAGACTGATTTCATGCATGAATGACTAAAAAACTGAAGAGGGTCTATTACCTCAAGCTGGAGTGGAATCGGAAGGAAAGAGGTGAGGAAACTTGGCTTTCATGGTTGCTTCTCCTTCCCAAGTAGCTCCCTCTACGGACTGACTCCTCCACCAAACCCTGACTGAAGAGACTTCTTTGTTTCTCAACCTCCTAACCTGACGATCAAGAATCTCAATTGGTACATCTTCATAATAAATGGTATATTTCATAGCCACACTCTCTAATGGTACTACGGAAGCTAGGTCACCCACACACTTCTTCAATGGTGAAATATGAAAGACTGGATGCATTGCTGCTAAATCTGCTGGCAACTCTAACTCATAAGACACTTTACGAATCCTTTTTAAGATCCAGTAAGGGCATACATATCTGGGACTGAGCTTCTCTTTCTTGCCAAATCTTATCACCCTTTTCATAGGTGACATTTTCAGGAAAACCCAATCATCAACTTGGAACTCTAGTTCCCTTCTCCTTACATATGCATAAGACTTCTGGCGACTCTGGTCTGTCTTAAGTCTATCTCTAATGATTTGAACTTTCTCCATAGTATAATGGACTGAATCTGGCCCTATCTAGGTTGTTTCACCTACTTCAAACTAACCAACAGGAGATTTGCATCTACGCCCATACAATGCCTCATGAGGTAAGGTTAACCTGAGTACCAACACCTTTCTGAAATGACTTCCTGAAATGAGAGGTAAACTGAGGACCTCTATCTGAGATGATAGACAAAGGAACCCCATGCAACCTGACTATCTTATTTATGTAAAGCTTGGCATAGTCCTCCGCCGAATCTATAGTCTTGACCGCCAAAAAGCGATAAGACTTAGTAACTCTGTCAACTATCACCCAAATGGAGTCATGTTGTGTGCGAGTACAAGGTAAACCTGTGATGAAGTCCATGTTGATCACTTCCCACTTCCAAGTAGGAATGTCAATCTCTTGAGTCATACTTCCTGGTCTCTGATGTTCTACCTTGACTTGCTGGCAATTGGGGAACTTAGCCACAAAATCTGCTATATCTTTCTTCATACCATTCCACCAATAAACTTCTCGCATAGCACGGTACATCTTAGTGGCGCCTGGGTGAATAGAGTATCTATAGTTATGGGCTTCTTGAAGAATGTCTTGTCTCAACTCATCCACCTTAGGAACACATAATCAACCCTGATGGTGAAGTACACCATCTCCCCCTTGGGAGAAAACCTCCACTCTCTGCCAATGGATTGCACCCTTTAGCTCAAGCAGTATCGGATCACTGTCTTTTTTTCCTTCACTTCCACTACCAAAGAAGATTTTGCCCCATTCTGAACTGTTACACCACCATCTGATATGCTCATAAGACAAACTGCTAAGCGAGCAAGTCTGTGAAAATCCTTTGTTATCTCTTTTCTTTCTTCCTCAACATGTGCTACACTACCCATAGATAATTTGCTAAGATCATCTACTACTACATTGGCCTTAGTAGGATGGTAATGCACACTCATATCATAATCTATGAGGAACTCTAGCCATCTTCTATGAAGAAGATTCAACTCTTTCTGGGTGAACACATACTGAAGGCTCTTATGGTCTGTGTACACGTCTACATGAACACCATACAAGTAGTATCTCCAAATCTTGAGTACAAACATCACTGCTGCAAGCTCGAGGTTATGAGTTGGATAGTTCTACTCATGCACCTTAAGCTGTCAAGAAGCATAATCTATAACCTTCGCCTACTGCATCAGCACACAACCTAGGCCGATTCTGGAAGCATCACAATATATAACATAGCCATCTGAACCCTCTAGTAGAGTCAAAACAGGAGTTGTAGTCAACCTAGTTTTCAATTCTGGGAAGCTTTTCTCACAATAATCTGACCACTGATACTTGACCTTTTTATGAGTCAACTTAGTCAATGGAGAGGCTATGGATGAAAATCCTTCCACAAACCTTTTGTAATACCCCGCTAGACCAAGAAAACTTCTGATATCTTTTGGAGAGGTAGGTCTGGGCCATTACTTCACTGCCTCTATTTTCTGGGAATGTACTCGAATTCCTTCACTAGACACTATATGCCCAAGAAAAGCAGTTTACTGCAACCAAAACTCGCACTTGTTAAATTTGGCGAATAATTGGCGATCTTTGAGAGTTTGCAAAACAACTCTCAAATGACTCGCATGTTCTTCCTCATTCCTAGAGTAAATGAGGATATCATCAATAGAGATGATAACGTACAAGTCCAACTGTCCAAGTACTACTTGAACACTCTATTCATCAAATCAATGAAAGTTGCATGAGCATTGGTTAGTCCAAATGACATAACTACAAATTCATAATGACCATACCGAGTCCTGAAGGCTATCTTTGGAATGTCACTATCTCTGACTTTAAGCTGATGATAACCCGATCTGAGGTCTATCTTTGAGAAATGACTAGTACCCTGAAGTTGGTCAAACAAGTCATCGATCCGAAGGATGGGATATTTATTCTTGATAGTGACCTTGTTCAACTGCCTATAAACAATGCACATTCTGAGAGAACCATCTTTCTTCTTTACGAATAACACTGGTGCACCTCATGGCGAAATACTAGGTCTGATGAAGCCCTTAGATAAGGTTTTTCAACTGCTGTTTCAATTCCTTAAGCTCAGGTGGAGCCATCCTATATGGAGGAATAGAAATAGGCTGGGTATCTGGAAGGAGATCAATTCCAAAGTTGATTTCCCTATCGGGAGGAACTCCAGGAAGATCTTCTAGAAACACTTCTGGAAACTCATTAACCACTAGAACTAACTCAAGAGTTGGGGTTTCGGAGCTTGAATCCTTAACCTGAACTAGATAATAGAGATAACCTTTAGAGATCATCTTCTAGCCTTAAGGTAAGAAATGAATCGCATTGGCGCTAAACTACTACCCTTCCATTCTAAGATTGGTTTGTCTGGAAACTGAAAACGAACAATCATAGTTCTACAATTGACTGAGGCATAACAGGAATGTAACCAATCCATTCCTAGAATGACATCGAAGTCTACCATTTCTAACTCTACAAGATCTGCTGATGTCACTTTCTGAGAGACTGAGACAGGTAAATTTCTGTATATCCGTCTAGCTATAACTGTGTCACCGACTGGAGTAGAGACTGATAAAGGTTCTGAGAGAGTTTCTAGACTAACATCAAACTTAACTGCTATGTAAGGAGTAATAAAGGAAAGCGTAGCCCCTGGATCTAACAAAGCATAAACATCAAGATCAAAGACTCATAACATACTAATAACTACATCAGAAGAATTTTCCTGCTCCTGGCGAGCCTGAAGAGCATAGAGTCTGTTTTGGCATTGTCCGCCACCTGTACCAGAAGAATTACCCTACTGAGTAGGGCGACCTGCTGGTGCTACTGAAGTTGTAGACTGGATTCGATTAGTATTGCCTCCTTGGCTCAGTTTAGAAGGACAATCCCTCAACCTGTGACCAGACTGACCACACCTAAAATATCCTTCCTTTCCTGCAAGGCACTCGCCCGGATGGTTCTTACCACAATTAGGGCAAGTTGGGTAGAGCCTGATGCCCTACCTTTATGATCATTACGAAACCTAAAGGATGGAACTCTAGCTGATGAAGGTGCTGGAGTTGAAATTTTCTGCTGACCCTGCAAGCGATTTCCACCACCCGTTTTCTGTTGAGAATAGTCATAGTTCCCAGTTCTAGCCTTCTTGTTCTCCTTGGCATGTTCCTTAAGCTTATCATCCTCAACCTGCTGAGCATGAGTCATAAGCCTAGAAAGGCTCATATCTCCCAGCAACATAGCATTCCTACATTCTGTTTTCACCAAGTGTGACACTCCATAAAGTAACTTGTTCATTTGGGCCCTGGAATCAGCCACCATGTGAGGGGTATACCTGGAGAGTTGGGTAAACTTGAGCCCATACTCTTGGACTGTCATGCTACCTTGCCTTATGTTCCTAAATTCCTGAGCTTTCGCCTCCCTTAGCTCCCTTGGAAAAAACCGGTCCAGAATGGTTTCACTAAACCAATCCCAAGGGATAGGAGCTACATTTGTACCCCTGTTCTCCTTCCACTGAGTATACCAGATTTGAGCTACATCCTTAAGTTGGTAAGATGCTAACTCAACCCGATCATTCCCAATTACCTTTATCACTTCAAAGATCTTCTTGACGTCATCAATGAAGTTTTGGGGATATTCTCCAACCTGCGATCCTAAGAACTCTAGCGGATTCATCCTAACAAAGTTTCGCACTCTGGCTGCAATTGACTTAACATTAGCATTTTCTGGAACTAGAGCCCGCTGGTTATTCTGGTTGGCCACAATCTGAGATAACATCTGAATGGAGTTCCTGAACTCTGCATTCGAGACTTCCTGATCTGGGACTGGAAGGGCGGTGTTTGCATTTCGGTCGTTTGCATTCCTGGCGTCAGCTCTACGAGCAGGCATGATCACTGAAATGTAGGATGTTGAGTTAGAATGGAATTAGATCATACCTTAAGCACGATAAGAGTAACAAGAATATGAAGATTTTTCCTAAAACACCTTGTAGCCTCCCTCTCATTAGATGTGGTGCACTCTACACCTATGAAAATAACTCTACTTAGTGCGGCTTTTCAGACATCCTAGGACTTTTAAATCTAGTGCTCTGATACCAAGTTTGTCAGGCCCCGAGCTACCCCTGAGACGCTGACACGGGAGCTATGATCACAAGTGACCCCAAGCTAACCCTGCTGGTATGACATGAACATACTAAGAATAATAATAACTGTTGCGGAAGCTAAATCAGGAAAATTAAAGTAATAGGGAATACCCATATACTAAAATTGAATATATCAAATCTGAGAGTTTAATACAAAAGAAACATCACACTCAAATACTAAGCAAAATCTAACTATGTCTAAAAATAGCCTCTAACTGACTAGAAGTGCTAGGACATGCCCCATCTAAGTTTAGCAAAACTGGAACTAAAAGACTAAAATAGTGAACTGGAGATAGAGAACCGATCTAAGCGTGATCTGGATGCTGAGAACCCGGACCTACATCACGAGAAGATGTAGCACAGAGTATGCATCAGTACTTTAAAGGAACTGAAAATGCAGGATAGAGTAAAGCTGAAATAAATATATAACTGAACAAGCAAAAAAGCAAGAGCATAATCTGAACATGATATAGATACTGAATACTAAGCTAACTAAATGTAATGACCACTTTCTTACATGTTGATACAGAATACTGACTATACTGAAATGTGGTCAATGCAATGGAGTCTAACTAAACTGTAGGAGCTACTAATAACCGATAATAAAACTACATGAGCTAAATGTGAAATCCGATGTATACGCCTCATTGAGAGGACCCAATATACCCGGCCAAAGGTATAGAGGCATGCTGGCGTGATCACTAAAATGATGACCATAGAGGGAACTTACAACCTACGTGGCTCGTGGTTCTGAGACAATATGGGTGACTGACCCTAGTCCAACTTGATATTAAGCTACTCCCAATGGATTAGGTGATTAACACATTATGACTGAATTTCTATGATATAATCGATAGCTCAAAATGACATGCAAACTGAGAATAAACATTAATAAACTGAGAATGACACATTCAAAACTAAGGCATCTATATCTTAAATAACTGAAATATCTGGCCTAGCATTTGTAATTCAAGAACTAAAGCACTACATAGCTAGGGTTCTGAAATTCATGCAATAAACGAAGTAATAACATGCTAATCTAATTTGGAACATGTAATTAACTAATTTATGATAATCTGCTGAAGTTCTAGAAACCCTAGGTCTAGTTGATAATAGGGAATCAAGAAACTAACTGAAATTTAGGGATCTAATGGGGGAAAGGAACCCACTAGTGAAATCCCACATACCTGGTGATAAATTCCACGGAGATATCTTTCGATTTCGGGGATGGAACTGATGGAATCTTGTTGCATTCTTGAACTAGGATTGCTCGACCTCTTACCTCTTTTCATGTTCTAATTTCTAAGTTTTTGATGAAATATCTGACTTGGGTAAGTTCTAGTTATGTTTTTAGGCTAAAACTAATCAAAACTACGTAGTTTAGGGTTAAAACGATGTAGTTTAGGGGTCTAACGAAATAGGAAAAGACCAAAAGACCCCTGACTTAAAGCTACAAACGGGCTGACCACGGCCCCTTTCACTGACCCTGAAAGGGACCACGGACCGTGAAGGCCCTCGTGATCTTCACTTGATCATATGGTTCCGAAGACTAGGTCCACGAGCCACTACCACTGCCCGTGTGGAGGACCACAGACCGTGAAGGTCCCCGTGGTCCTCACTTGGGCTGAGGTATGGAGACTTAGGGCTAGGGTTTACAGGCTGGCCTTCAGGAACCCTTCCACGGGCCGTGTGGAAAACCACGGACCGTAAAGGTCCTCGTGGTCCTCACTTAGGCTTGAGGGTCTGAGGGCTAGTCTAGGGAGGCTACTGCCTAACTATTCACGAACACCACCACGGTCCGTTGTCAAGACCACGGCCCGTGAAGGTATCCGTTGTCTGATGGCTGGACCTGGTGAAGTCGAAGTCAGGATCACGGGCAGTTCACTGGACCGTGGACCCTATCACAGTCCATGAACCCTGTCGTGGTTCACTGGTTCAGGTAAGTTTTGCAAAAAAATTCTGGGTCTTGTTTTCGAGGTGTTAGAGACACTAATGGTAATTTGCATGTTTTTGTGTGAATTTATGTTTTTGCCCCTTCCCATAACTTTTGTGTAGTGTTTGTGGTGTGTTGGGATGGATTGCACACTTTTCGTAGAATTGTGTAAGTTTTTCCCTTTTGGTAGTTTTTAAGTTGAAAGAGTTGAGTTTGGTAAACATTTGGAGAATATGATGTCGTATGATATTTTCGTCATTTCAATTAGTTCCAAAAGATCCATTTTGGGCTAGTAGCAGGGTTGGTTCGGGTCTTGGGGCCTTTAGCGTAAGCTTGAGCTATTAGGCACGATGTTTTTCAAAGTTTGGCTAATATTTGACTTCGGTTAATGAGAATTCCATTGGAATGGTTAGCTTCAGAATTCAGAGTTTAGTCTAGAACGAACTTTTGTTCGGATCCCAAGGTGCTCTAGTTGATTTTGTGACAATTTTGCATCTTTTGGTTACTTTGTGTAAGTGTTGACTTAGGTAAATATTTTAATGAGACGATCTCCATTGGTTGTTTCGTCAATTTTGTTGAGTCTGAAAGGGAAAATGCATAGGTACTCCCCAGCCAAATGCCCGAAATCCCAGAGACACATCTAACCTTTACTAAGGTCCTATTACCCCCCCCCCCCCCGAACTTAATTTATCCATAATATTCTACCCCTTTTCGGCCTACGTGGCACTATCCTCGAAAAAAATGTCAACATGCGCTGGGCCCACAAGACAGTGCCACGTAGGCCAAAAAGGGGTAGAATATTACATATAAAATAAGTTCGAGGGGATAATAGGACCTTAGTAAAGGTTAGGTGTGTCTCTGGGATTTCGGGTATAGGCTGGGGGGGTACTTATGCATTTTCCTAGTCTAAAATATCAATTTTGTGGGATAGCATAGTTTGTTTGTGTTCAAGAGGTTCTAAACAAATCTTGATCCCCCACCATTGCATTCTCTTAACCTTAAGTGCAGTTGATGTAGTCTTTGTTGGTGCATTGTGCACTGCACTCTGCTTTCGTGAGCCAGGTCCCACCAAAAATATTGGAAGTTCTAAATATATTATCCCCATTTTCAGCTTATATTTTCTGCAACCACTCTTGAATCCTTCTTTGCAAGCACTAAAACAAATGTAGAATCTCTAAATTCCATTAGGCTTGCTGAGATCCTCATTTTCAATCAACTTCAAACAAACTAAAGTATTTGAATTTGTCCTTACGATTTCATTAAAATAATTCCACAATAACTTGAATCTATCAGAGATATGTCCATCGATTATTGTAATTGCCTCATTTCACCATCTATATTTAGATAATGGAGCATGTGCTCTTAACTAAATTCTAACGTGATTTCTAAATTTGGAGATCTTTCAATTACTGTTTGATTTTAAGACATCAAGATATCCTCTAGCTATGAACAAAGACGTTATGATTTTATTAATGTGGTTCAATTTTTATAGTTGTGGATGAGATTACATGTCTGTACTTGAAAAACACTATCTTTGAACATTTTAGAATCCATAATATCTTTGTCACAATCTTAATTTATAGGACAAACTGCTTGTATCATTTACTTATCATTCTTGCGCCATTTTTTATACCTTCCTTGATTGACTTCATGAGTTTTCACAACATTCTTGAACTCATTTACTTATTTGTCTTTGGATTGAACTCAAGAAAGTTCTTACTATCTGAATTAGGATTACTTTTTAAGCTCTTGAACGCTTTAGAGTCATCACAATCAGAATCTCCTTCTTTACGTGCCATCTATTTTCGCACTTCATCGCTAACTTCATATCCAGGTGCTCCATTTTTACTCCTTCATAAAATAGTGTGTTCTTCTGACAAATCATTACCCAAGTCTTCAAAATTGCCACCACTTGAACAATATTCAGTCCTTCCCTCTTTATCCTTACCTCCAGCAAATTGTTGATGTTCATTTGAACTATTGCAATATTGTCCTTGATTGAAGGTTTTCTTAACATCCATTCCGATATAAGAGTAATGTTCAAAGTAAACCTCGATTCCAATATAAGAGTAATGTTCAAAATAATGTCTTAAATGTTAGTGCTTCATAACACCATTGTGGATTACTTTGAAGTTGGTTTTAAGGCATCATGTATAGAATTTGTGGAAAAATTAAAAAAGAAGAAGAATTGACTATTATCTTTTTTTTACAACAGAGCCTCCCAGAATTGAAGACCTGAACTCTAAAAAACTCACAAAAGAGAGTTGTACCACCTAATGTTCGTAAAATCATTATCTTGAGCTTTAAACATGGTGTAAATTGATGATATTTTATCTAGTTTTCTTAGTATAGTGGCAATGGGGAGAAACAACCCCCAAATGGGCCCTGCAGCATGCAATTCGGATTTAGTCAGAGCTCCAATGTGGGCTCCGAACACCGGGTGGAAAACCAAAGAAAGACAATGGGGAGAAAAAAGTCAGGAAAGAGAGAAGATTTTAGCAGGAAATGAAACCCACAGTGTTCCTCACGTTGTCTGTAGAAGCATAGAGAAAGATCAAACTAGATCATGTTTTAAATACTTAAAGATTAAAATCGAATATGGAGACTAGTTAGATAAGATTAAAAGTCTCTTAGAATGTGTGTAAACATGAGTGATTGTGTGAGTGAAAGATGAGACTGATGAGATACAGAGGCTATATATTATACACATTGGATACAATCCAAAATTAGATCTCCATTCTTCAACTCCATAAATAGTTTCATTTCTATCTCATGTTGAATCTCCAACAAAGTTGAATTTCCGTCAACAGTACATCTAACATCTCTCTTTTTTCTAGATTCATCGTTTTCAAATTGTTTTGAAATAAAATCAACCAAATCATTATATGTAGTGTAATCCTTGAGAAAAATATCATCAATTTTATAACCATCGTATATAATTTAAAAAATCAAGTTTCAGAATGTCTCAACCACACAATGATATGTCATTGTCAATCTCAGATATAGTGATTTCGAAAAATTGAACAATACACTATTTAAAATGGAATATAAATTAAATAGAAGAAACGGAATAAAATCTTTGTGACGAACTAGGAGAGAATTTGAATTTTTTCGATATGTTAACTTTAGCTTAGGATACTTCATATCCTTGAAAGTCGTTACAATCGTGAATTACTTTTGTGATTAAATTATGTTCTGATATAAGAGTAATGTTCAAAGTAAACCTCGATTCCAATATAAGAGTAATGTTCAAAATAATGTCTTCAATGTTAGTGCTTCATAACACCATTGTGGATTACTTTGAAGTTGATTTTAAGGCATCATGTATAGAATTTGTGGAAGAATTAAAAAAGAAGAAGAATTGACTATTATCTTCTTTTTACAACAGGGCCTCCCAGAATTGAAGACCTGAACTCTAAAAAACTCACAAAAGAGAGGAGTTGTACCACCTAATGTTCGTAAAATCATTATCTTGAGCTTTAAACATGGTGTAAATTGATGATATTTTATCTAGTTTTCTTAGTACAGAACAGATTTTGTGCACAGAGGGAACACAGCTGCAACGCAGACTTGTTTCCTGAAAGCAGCCTGACTTTTCTCCTTCATGTTGCCAACTCTAAACCCTCTTAACCTCAAAGGTTCTTTTCCCAAACACTTGGGGTCATAAACCCCTCAACATACAGTGGACTCCACTCAAAAACACAACCAAATCCAGTCCCAAATCAGCAAGAACTTCAACAACACAACCAACAACTTCAACAACCAAAATAAATCTTTTCTTGGAATTGAAAACGAGTTGGTGTGTGGGGGTATGAACCAACCAACACTAAGGATCATAAAATCCCTCAACATACAAGAGATTCAACTCAAGAACAGAACCAAATCATGTCCCACAACCAACAATAACTTCCACAACACAACTAACAACATCAACAACAACTAACAACTTTAACAACAAATCCAATATTTTCTCAAATCATAAAATGAGCTTTGTGTGTGGGGGAAAGGATCAACCCACACAAAGAACTCACATACCTTGATAGGGATCACCCCTGACGATTTCCACGACGATCTTTGACGGAAACTCCTTGATGTCCTCTTCTTCTTCTCTTCTTTCTCTCCTTCTTCTCTTCTTCACCCTCAAGAACCCTAACTCGTACTCTTTTAAAATGGAACAAAAATTATCCACAATCAGCCTAACACAACAATATAAACTCAAAAGAAATGATTTGTGAAAAGACCAAAATGCCCTTAAATTTCCGGATGAACTCCCTGCCAACTGCCCAACTTTCAAAGGGCATAACTCGCTCATACGAACTCGGAATCGAGCAAACTCGGTGGCGTTGGAAAGATCGTTCCAAGGGCTTTCCAAACATAACTGGAACTACTCCTAGATCATCTTGAGCTAAGCGTTATGACTGCTCTTAGTTGGCCAAAAACTCACTGATTTCCACACTTAGCCAAATTTCCAGATTTTGAATTTAGCCAAATTTCCATATTCTAAACTTAGCCAAATTTTCAAATTCTGAATTTTTCCAAAAAATGACTACTTTCAATTTCAAGCTTCTTCATATTCATTTTAAATTGTCGGATGTTACATATACAACCTTAAAAAATACAATTAAATAACTTCTTTAATTCCCAGCAACTCAATAATATTGATGTAAAACAGAATTATCAGCACAAGTAAGCTTAGCCGGTACAAACACGACTATGCTCCCAAAACAGTGATTCTGGTCAGCCTAGTACCTCATGTCGCACCTTAGATTTGAAAAGGAAAACAGCAAAACTAGACTGTATAACCTTCCTGAAAGATGTAGCTACACCTCTTAAGGTTGCAACCAAACAAGAATCACCGTAAAATATATTTTTTATAAAAAGATATATTCAAAACACTAACAGCTGTCCATACAGGATTTCTAATTTCAAAATCTGGACAGAACTTGTCCTATGTTGCGTCCCATATTTCGATTCCATAACAGCTAAATTAGAGTTTTACATAAACATAAAAGTTGTAGGTCTATGAATTAGCTTTCCAAATCATATTTATTCACTGTAAACGGAGTTATAGAGGATGAGATATGCATAAATTACCAAACACTACCCAGCTCGTGAACAAATTTCGTCACTTACCAAAAAGAAGTGTGTCTCGAATTCCAGCCAAAAGAACCAAGTTTTCTCTTGTGATTTTGAAGAACAATCTATTTAGATATGTTTCAAAGGTTCTAAAGCTTGAGTAAAACGAAATTACTAAAGGAGGGGTGAAAATATATAGTCAAACAAGTGATGTTTATCCCTTGGACAGCTGTCCTTCAAAGGTGCTGCCCAAAAATTTGTGTGATGCCCAAAATGCATACATATACACCTATATATATATATCCCTCATCTCCTTTTTAAAGTTATGCATAATTCTAATTAGAATATTACCTAAACACCCCATCACAATCCCTTAAATTACGATCACAATTTATGTTAAGCAAGTTAGCAATTATCACAACATTTCAAGTTCCTAAAATGAGAGTAAAACATATTGTAGTAATTAGGAAATGGTAAATCGACATGCGACTCTTGGTTAATATTTAGGGGTGTTACATGGAGCATTGACAGAAGCAACTTATATCTGACTCTATACCTACCATTAACTCTTCACGCTTCTCAATTTTTGCTCTTATTTCTTCAGAATTTAGAACATTATCACACAAAATCTGCAAAATAATAATTTTATGCAATGATGTTCTAAATTCATAAGAAATAGGAGAAGAAATAGACAATGAAGAATCAACGGTAGGTATAAAGTCAATTATAAGTACAGGTGTTTCTTATGTCAATGCTTCAAGAATAGTTCATTTCTAATATACTAAAACTTCTGCATGTAAGGAAAAAGAAGCTATCGAGTTCTATAAAGAAAGAGTTTCCAAAGTCTTTTTTAAGCAGAGGTCGTAAAAACATCGTTTTACTCGTAAAATAGACTACCAACTGTGATCGTGGATGGAATGATACCATTTGAAGCTTGGAATTGCATAAAACCATAAATAATACATTTTTCGGTGTTTGGTTCATTGTGTTGTACTCATGTCCAGCTATCAAACGGTGCAAGCTTGATAAAAAAGCTAAAAAGAACATTTTTTGTTGGTTGTAGCTATATCTCTAAGGGCTATGAAGATTTTATAAGAAGAGATGTGAAGGTGGATGAAGATGCTTATTGGAATTCGAATATCTCTCAAGTCAGAAGGATTGATGTTCAACCTGCGTTAGAAGATTCAAATGAAGACTTGGAAGCGCAGAATGATAAAGATTTTTTTGTTAGACGTACTAGAACTTTTGCAAAAATTTGTGGAAGATGTAATCTTGTTTTCCCTAAACCTTCAAACTTTCAAGATGCCGGTGGGATTGAAGAATGGATGAGAGGAATGAAGGAGGAAATAGCCATGATTGAGAAGAACAAGACATGGAAGCTCATTGACAAACTTGAAAGAAAGCAAGTAATTGGAGTTAAATAGGTTTACTGAGTGAAGTTGAATGCAGATGGATCTATCAACAAGAACAAATCAAAGTAGGTTGATAAAGGTTATTATCGACATCTTGGAGTTCATTATTTAGATACTTTTGCACTTTTTGCAAAGATGGACACCATTATAATTTTGATTGCATTGGCAACACAAATGAAGTGGAAAATCTGCCATTTAGATGTCAAATCTGCCTTCTTGAATGGTTTTCTAGAAGAGGAGATTTATGTAGCTCAACCCGAAGTTTTTTAGTTCAAGAAAGTGACAATGAGGTGTATAATCTTCAACTGGTGTCATTCCATCCATTGCCCTTTTTGGTAGTCTATTTTGCAAGTTAATCTATATGTTTACCGCCTTTAGTCAATAAGAGTTTCTCAACTTTTTCTTCGTAGAGATCGGTAGCTTCTTGTTCCTTATAAGGAGAAGTTTAGCATATCTGGTATGAACAATTCTTGGTGCACTGACAAAAGCAACACTAGTACTTGTATCTAACTCGATACCTATCATTGTTTCTTCACGCATGTCAATTTCTGCTCTTATTTCTTCAAAATTAGAGACATCGTCACACAATATCTGCAAAACATGATTTTGTCTGATGATGTTCTAAATTCTTAAGAAGTAAGAGCATAAATTGACACACATGAAGAATCAATGGTAGGTATTGAGTCAGATATAAGTACATGTGTTTCTTCTATTAATGCACCAAAAATACTTCATCCCAGATATGATAAAACGTTTGCATGTAAGGAACAAGAAGCCATAGAGCTCTATAAAAATAGTTACAAAAAGTCGTTTTTTGGCAGAGGCAGTAAACACACCGATGTACTTGGAAAAGAGGTAACCAACAAGGGTCGTAGATGGAATGACACTAGTTTAAGCTTGGAATTCCATAAAACCATCAATAAGACATCTAAGGTGGTTGGTTCATTGTGTTCTACTCATGTACCAACTATCAAATGGAGTAAGCTTGATTATAAACTGGAAAAAGGAATTTTTGGTTGGGTATAGCTCTATGTCTAAGGGCTATATCATTTACAATATTGAATCTTAGAAAGTTTTTATACGTAGAGATGTGAAGGTGGATGAAGAGTCTTATTGTGATTTGAATATCTCTCAAGTCCGAAGGATGGATATTGAACCTGCTTTAGAAGATTCGAATAAAGACTTCGAAGCAAATGATGATGAAGATTTTTATGTTAGAGGTTCTAGATCTTTGGCAAAAATTATGGAAGATGTAATCTTGTTATTGTGGAACCTTCAAACTTTTAAGATGCCAGTGGGATTGAAGAATAGAAGCGAGCATTGAAGGAGGAAATAGCCATGATTGACAAGAACGAGCTGTGGAAACTCATTGATAAACCTGAAACTAAGAAAGTTATTGGAGTTAAATAGGTTTACGTAGAGAAGTTTCATGCATATGAATCAATAAACAAGAGCAAAGAGTACTTGGTTGTTAAAGTTTATTCTCAAAAGCCTGGAGTTGATTATTTAGATAGTTCTGCACCTGTTGCAAGGATGAACGCCATCAGTATTTTAATTGCATTGGCAACACAGATGATGTGGAAAATCCTTTATTTAGATGTTAAATCTGCCTTCCGAAATGGTTTTCTAGAAGATGAGATTTATTGAGCTCAACCCGAAGGTTTGGTAGTTTAAGGAAGTGAAGGTAAGGTGTATAAGCTTCAACCCGTGTCATTCCATCCACGACCTTGTTTGTAGTCTATTTTGCAAGTAAATCGATGTGTTTATTGCCTCGACCCAAAAAGACTTTGGCATCATTTCCATAATAGAGCTCGGTTGCTTCTCATTCCTTGCAGGCAAAAGTTTTAGCACATATGGGATGAACTAGTCTTGGTGCACTGACAGAAGAAACAGTTGTACTTATATCTTGCTCAATACCTACCATTTATTCTTCACCCGTCGTCAATATCTGCTCTTATTTCTTCGTAACTTAGAACATCATCACATAAAATCTGCAAAACCATGATTTTCTGTGATAACATTCTAAATTCTATAGAAATAACAGCAAAATTGACACGCATGAAGAATCAATGGTAGCTATTGAGTCAGATATAAGTACAAAGTGTTGCTTTTTTCAGTGCACCAAAGCAACCGAGCTCTCTAAAGAAAAGTTGCCAAAGTCTGTTTTAAGGGTCGTGGATGGAATGACACATTTTAAGCTTATACACCTTACCTTCACTTCCTTGAACTACAAAACCTTCGGGTTGAGCTACATAAATCTCCTCATTTAGAAAACCATTCAAGGCAGATTTGATATCTAAATACCAGATGTTCCTTCCAGATGTAGCTCAGTACAAAGGTTTTGTAGTTCCTTCAAATAGTTGTATATGGTTTGAAGCAGGCTCCAAGGGCTTGGTACAGCATAATCGATGTTCAATTGGCAACCAATGTTCCGAAACAAAATGACAATGATGCTACACTTTTTGTGTAGATACTTCTTAATGATGGAGCCGAATAGTGTGATGCTTCATATTTTAGAAGTTTGATTGGAAGTTGTCTTGGCAGCTCAAGACCTGATTTAATGTATGCTGCTAGTTTCCTTTCAAGTTTAATGCAAAGTCTCAGCGACATTCATTTTATTGCTGTGAAAAGAGTGCTTAGATACTTAGGAGGAACTCTGTAAGTTGGAATATGGTTCAGACCTGTGGAAGAAGGTGCTTTGCTTGGCATTGTTGATAGTCATTGGGATGGTAATATTGACAATATGAAGAGTACTACTGGCTATGCTTTTTCCTTGGGTCTGGTGTGTTTTCATGGAATTCAAAGAAGATAGAAATAGTGGCGCAATCTACCATAGAAGAAGAGTTTATAGCAGCATCTACAGATGCAAATCAAGTTATTTGGTTAAGGAAAATTCTGAAGGGTCTTGGAATGAAATTGCAAGTTGCAAATAAGATCAAGTGTAATAACAAATCAGCAATTCTAATTGCAGAAAATCCAGTGCGGCATGGTAAAACAAAGCATATCTTTGTCAAGTTTCATTCCATTAGAGAAGCCGAGAAGAAAAAGGAAATCAAGCTTGTTCATAGTTGTTCCAAGAATCAACTCGCTGATATTTTACTAAAGCTCTTCCCAAATTCAGATTCCAAATAAAGCTCTTCATCCTTATTTAATTTGTGCCTCAAAGATCAAGCTCTTGTTATTCTGCAGTTTAAGAAAATGTTTACCATACCTCCTTATGTTTCTTATTGTTCCTACAAAACAACAAATCAAAATATTGACTCATATCCAAAGACATTTACATGGAATACAAGCAGTAATTGTTGCTCATGGGCTGGAGTTTATTGTGACGAGACAACGGGACAAGTGATTGAGCTTGACCTTAGTTGCAGCCAACTTCAAGGTAAGTTTCATCCCAACTGTAGCCTCTTTCAACTCTCCTCTCTCAAAAGGCTTGATTTGTCTCGTAATGATTTCTCTCAGTTGCACATTTCACCTAAATTTGGTGAATTTTCTAGCTTAACACATCTTGATAAATCAGATTCGAATATGTCAGGTCTTCTGAAATCTTTCACATTTCAAAATTGCAAGTTCTACGAATCTCAAGAATAATGCATATGATCAAGATGGACTTCACCTAGGGCCTCGCAATTTTAAACTACTAGTTAAGAACTTAACCCAATTAAGAGAACTTAACCTTTTCTTAGTGGACATTGATATACTGTGAGTTTACGGTATTTCTAATACATTTCACTTACAAGTTGTGTGTGTCTAGGGTTTTATTTGTATTAGTTTTCATGTGTTTTTATCATATTTTGCAGGAAAGATATTCAGGCACGGAATTAAAGAGACAACTGACAGAATTGCAGAAAAGGGCATCTACGGACCGTAGATCCATTGACGCTCCGTAGATGGTAGTCGTAGATCAGCAGGCAAGGCATGGAAGGCAAATCAGAGAAATCTGACCAAGTGTGGAACCACGGTGCCCATTGACGGTCCATAGATTAATCTACGGACCGTACTATTGATCCGTAGATATATACTGTGAGGGTTCCAGTACCTGATTTTTGAAGATTCAAAGTGTGGAGCTACGGAAGGGGATTAACGGACCGTAGATCGATCTTTGGAAGTTGAAATATTTTCTAAGTCCTGGCTGACGAAAGGGACTCACGCACCGTAGATCCATTGACGGTCCGTGAGTCAGTCTCGTGGAATGAAGACACGTGCCTGTAACAAACTTTCCTTATTTTGTTTCCCTTTTTATTTAGGACTTGTTTTCTATAAATAGGGCATGTAAACCTCATTTTTAGGGGGTAGACATTATTATTCTATTCTAGTTCTTGACTTGGGAGATTAATTTGCAACTTTAGCAATTATTAATTTCCTTAGATCGTTTTGAAGATTTTGGAGTTGCAATTCAAGTTGAATTTCTGGGTTTATTACTCTTGTTACGTAAGTTTATAATTCTTCCATCTAAAACAATGAATTGTAGTCATATGATTATGGATAACTAAACTCCACAACTAGGGTTGTGGGAACCATGAGCAATTAAAAAAGTATGAATAGTAAATAAGCAATTCTTGAATAGTGTGGTGCATGCATTGATAATTCTTTCCTTTAGAAGTCTTTTTAGCGGTTGCAAACGTTAGAACTCGCCTTGTTGCTACTTTCCAGACCAAGAAGGTAATCAACAGGAAAAAAATTATCAACATAGATTTAGTGTGATACTATCTAATAGGCTAGTGTCGATTGGTGCGAAGTAATAACTAAGCCAAACATCGATTATGATGTCTAATATAAGGTAAAGGTAAGGGTTAGTAAAGTACACACACATAGCCGGACCAAGGTGCGGGGTGAAATTCTCTAGATGTCGAACCAAGGATTTAGAAATACCTAATATATCACTTTGCATGTAATACACTAAGAAAGGATTGCTATTATTAGGATTACTGCGTTATGAGCTTGTGGGGAACACGGATACCCTAGTTATTTCACTCTTGATAACAACCCAAAACTGACATTTGATTACTGATTATTTATTGAATTCTTACAATTTGTTCTAAAAAAGCCCCCTTTTTTATTACTTGTTTATGGAAGTAATTTGACTAATTGAATATAATTGTTGGTTAAAGTAAAGTCTAAACCATTTTCCTCGTGGGATCGACCCCAACCTACAAGTTTGGTTCTTTACTTGATAACGATCCCTTATGCTTCTTTAGGGAGGTGTAATTTAAGCGTGTCAAATTTTGGCGCCGCTACCGGGGTAATTTGGCTTTTAGATTTATTTTAACTACATTATTGAACGTTAGTCAAATATTTTCTAATTTTACGTTTTCTCTTTGTTTTCGTCTCTCTCAAGTTCTGACTCTAGTGTATGCCAAGTACACGGAACAAGGGTGAACCACTTACTCCTTACGATCCAGAGTTGAATCGCACTTTGCGAAGAATGAACAATTCAGGATATCCAGTTAATCCTAACAGAGGAAATCTAGGTGATGTAGTTGAGTTACAACAACCGAGGGTAGTTGGTAGGGACAATCAGATTCCAGCTGACAATCAATTGGGAGATGCATTGAGGGTACAAGATCCACCAGGCCCATGACAACATGACCACTATCGGGGCAACATCAATATAGCAGACTCAGATGGACCAATTTGTTCTACCTAATCTACCTCCAGGGCACACATTTGTGGTGACTAGCAGCTTGATGCAAATGCTTACAACATGGGGCTTATTCTAAGGATTGTCATCGGAGGACCCACATGCACACTTAGCCAAGCTAAGGGTTATAGATTTGGTTTGGTTTATTCTGTAAAAGTCCCATTGTTCTAGATACTTTTTTCATCTCGGTACAATGAAGATGTATTGTGATCTGATACAGCACTATTGGTGGTGTGGGTTAAAAGGGACATTCTGACATTTGTGGCTAGATGTTTAAACTGTCAGCTGGTGAAGTGACCAATAGAGGACAGGTGGTTTGACCCAACAATTACCCATTCTAGAGTGGAAGTGGGAGACGGCAGCTATGGACTTTATAGTAGTTTTTACGCATAGTTTTTGGAGATTTAATGTTTTTTGGTTCATCGTAGATCAACTGACCAAGTCTTCTCACTTTTTGCCGATTCAGGCTACCTATAGTTTATGAAGATTAGCTCAGATTTACATTCGAAAGATTTTTCGTTTGCATGGGTACTGGTATCTATCATTTCAGATCATGGCACTCAGTTCAATTCATGTTTTTGGAGGTCTTTTTAGAGGCAATTGAGTACTAGAATTGAGCTTAACACAACTTTCCATCCAAAGACTAAAGGTCAGTTTAAGAGGACTATTCAAGTCTTGAAGGACATGCTTTGGGCCTGTGTTATTGATTGCAGAGGTTAGTGGGACCAGTTCTTGGCTTTGGAGGAGTTCACGTATAATAACATCTACCATTTGAGTATTCAAATGGATCCATTTTAAGAGTTTACTAGTAGGAGATGTCGATCTTTGGCAGGCTGGTTTGATTTTTTTGAAGTTAGGTTGTGGGGAACTGACTTGTTGCATGAATTTATGAGTAGTGTTCATGTGATCCAAGAGCGAATCTACCCTACCTAAAGTCAGAAGAAGAGTTATGTTGATCAGAGAGTTTATTGGCGACCAAGTATTTCTAAAGTGTTGTCCATGGGGTGATGAGATTTGGAAAGAAGGGCAAGCTTAGACCTAGGTTTATTGGCCCTTTTATGATTCTGAGATGGATCGGAGAGATTTCTTATGATTCATCCTTACTCCCATCTCTTTTAGGTGTTAACCTTGTGTTTTATATCTCTATGTTAAGATGGTATGTTACTGATGAGTTTCACATGCTTTAGTGGGATAATATTCAGCTTGATGAGTCCTTGACATTTTAAGAGGATCATATGGCTATTTTAGAGAGGCAAGTTAGGAAGTTTAGGTCTAAGGAGATCCCGTCGGTGAAGGTTCAGTAAAGGCATCATCTGGTCGAGAAGTCTACATAGGAGGTCAAGCTTGACATGTGGACCTGATATCCTCAACTTTTCGAGCCTTGAAGTACTTTCTTCTCTTTTACTTTTGAGGAGGAAAGTCATTTTAGTAGTGGATGTTGTAATGACACAGTCACGTCCCGAGCTACCCCTGAGACACGGACACGGGACCTAGGATCACAAGTGACCCTAAGCTAACCCTCCAGGCATGACATGAGAAATACTAAGAATAATAATAACTGATGCGGAAGCTAAATCATGAAAATTAAAGTAATAGGGAATACCCATATACTAAAATTGAATATATCAAATCTGAGAGTTAGATAAAAAAGAAACATCAAACTCAAATACTAAGTTGAATCTTAATATGTCTGAATATAGCATCTAGCTGACGAGAAGTGCTGGGACATGCCCCAGTTAAGTCTAGCAAAATTTGAACTAAAAGACTAAAATAGTGAAATGATAACATGACTATTGTCCTCGAAGAATGAGGACTCACCACTGATACTGCTGAACTAGAGATCGGGAATCGATCTAAGCGTGATCTGGATGTTAAGAACCTAGACCTGTATCACAAGAAGATGTAGCGCAGAGTATGAGTCAGTACTTGAAAGGTACTGAGCATGCAGGATAAAGTAAAGTTGAAATAAATATGTAACTGAATTAGCAATAAATCAAGAGCATCATTTGAACATGATATATATAATGAATACTGAGCTAACTAAATGCAATGACCACTTTCTAACATACTGATGTTGAATACTAACAATACTGAAATGTGGTCAATGCAATGGAGTCTGACTGGAATGTAGAAGCTACTAATAATCGATAATAAAACAACATGAGCTAAATGTTGAATCTGATTTATACGCCCCATCGAGAGGACCCAATATACCCAGCCAAAGGTATAAAGGCATGCTGGTGTGATCACTAAAATGATGCCCACAGAGGGGACTTACAACCTACGTGGCTCGTAGCTCTGGGACAATATGGATGATTGACCCTAGTCCAACTCGGTATTAAGTTACTCCCAATGGATTAAGTGATTAACACATTATGACTGTTTTTTTGTGATATACTAGATAGCTCAAAATGACATGCAAACTGAGAATGCATATTAATAAACTGATAATGAAACATTAAAAACTGAGGCATGTATATCTGAAATAACTGAGATATCTGGCCTAGCATGTGTAATTCAAGAACTAAAGAACTACATAGCTAGGGTTCTGAAATTCATGCAATAAACGAAGTAATAACATGCTAATCTGATTTGGAACATGTAATTAACTAATTCATGATAATCTGCTGAAGTTTTAGAAAACCTAGGTCTAGTTGATAATAGGGAATCAAGAAACTGATAGAAATCTAGGGATCTAATGGGCGAAAGGAAACCACAAGTGGAATCCCACATACCTGGTGATGAATTCCATGGAGAAATCTTTTGATTTTGGGGGTGGAACTGATAGAATCTTGTTGCATTCTTGAACTAGGGTTGGTCGACCTCTTACCTCTTTTCACGTTCTAATATCTAAGTTTTTGATGAAAGATCTGAGTTGGGTAAGTTCTAGTTATGTTTCTACGCTAAAACTAATAAAAACCACGTAGTTTAGGGTTAAAACATGTAGTTTAGGGGTCCAATGAAATAGGAAAAGACCAAAAGACCCCTGACTTAAAGCTGCAGACGGGCTGACCACGACCGTGAAAGGGACCATGGATCGTGAAGGCCCTCGTGGTCTTCACTTGGTCCTGTGGTTTTGAAGTCTAGGTCCACGTGCCACTACCACAACCCGTGTAGAAGACCACGGACCGTGAAGGTCCTTGTGGTCCTCACTTGGGCTGAGGTCTGGAGGTTCAGGGCTAGGGGTTTATTGGCTGGCCTTCACGAACCCTTCCACGGCCCGTGTGGAGGACCACGATCCGTAAAGGTCCTCGTGGTCCTCACTTAGGCTTGAGGGTTTGAGGGCTAGTCTAGGGAGGCTACTGCCTCAATCTTCAGGGATGCCACCACGGTATGTTGTCAAGACCACGGCCCGTGAAGGTGCCCGTGGTCTGATGTCTAGACCTGATGAAGTCCACGTCAGGAGCACGGGCAGTTCAAAGGACCGTGGACCCTATCACGGTCCATGAACCCCGCCATGGTTCACTAGTTCAGGTAAGTTCTGCAAATTTTTTCTGGTTCTAGTTTTCGAGGTGTTACAGTATCTCCCTCTTGGGATCATTCATCCTCAAATGAAAACTAAACTAGCTGAAATGGAGGGAATCAGTTGCAACCCTACGAAAATAAACACTGAAGATTGATTTTTTACTGAGCTAAGTTCCAAAAAATCATGCAAATACGCTAAAAATGCAAGAACAAACTGAAGGAACATGATACTAAGACTGATTTCATGCATGAATGACTGAAAAACTGAAGAGGGTCTATTACCTCAAGCTGGAGTGGAATCGGAAGGAAAGAGGTGAGGAAACTTGGCTTTCATGGCTGTTTCTCCTTCCCAAGTAGCTCCCTCTACGGACTGACTCCTCCACCAAACCTTGACTGAAGAGACTTCTTTGTTTCTCAACCTCCTAACCTGACGATCAAGAATCTCAACTGGTACATCTTCATAAGAAATGGTATCTTTCACAGCCACACTCTCTAATGGTACAACGGAAGCTAGGTCACCCACACACTTCTTCAATGGTGAAATATGAAAGACTGGATGCATTGCTGCTAAATCTGTTGGCAACTCTAACTCATAAGACACTTTACGAATCCTTTTTAAGATCCAGTGAGGGCATACATATCTGGGACTGAGCTTCTCTTTCTTGCCAAATCTTATCACCCTTTTCATAGGTGACATTTTCAGGAAAACCCAATCATCAACTTGGAACTCTAGTTCCCTTCTCCTTACATATGCATAAGACTTCTGGCGACTCTGGTCTGTCTTAAGTCTATCTCTAATGATTTGAACTTTCTCCATAGTATAATGGACTGAATCTAGCCCTATCTAGGTTGTTTCACCTACTTCAAACTAACCAACAGGAGATCTGCATCTACGCCCATACAATGCCTCATGAGGTAAGGTTAACCTGAGTACCAACACCTTTCTGAAATGACTTCCTGAAATGAGAGGTAAACTGAGGACCTCTATCTGAGATGATAGACAAAGGAACCCCATGCAACCTGACTATCTTATTTATGTAAAGCTTGGCATAGTCCTCCGCCGAATCTATAGTCTTGACCGCCAAAAAGCGATAAGACTTAGTAACTCTGTCAACTATCACCCAAATGGAGTCATGTTGTGTGCGAGTACAAGGTAAACCTGTGATGAAGTCCATGTTGATCACTTCCCACTTCCAAGTAGGAATGTCAATCTCTTGAGTCATACTTCCTGGTCTCTGATGTTCTACCTTGACTTGCTGGCAATTGGGGAACTTAGCCACAAAATCTGCTATATCTTTCTTCATACCATTCCACCAATAAACTTCTCGCATAGCACGGTACATCTTAGTGGTTTGGAGTATCCTACTTTCACGCAATTCACAGGGTTCAACAAGCAATCGATATTTCACGATCAAGGGTGTAATACTCTTTGTAGTAGCGGTCCTTATATATCGTATTAACAATCGAAATATGGTCGAAAGAAAAAATCTCTATTTGATAGGGCTTCTTCCTATCATAGCTGGGTGAATAGAGTATCTAGAGTTATGGGCTTCTGGAAGAATGTCTTGTCTCAACTCATCCACCTTAGGAACACATAATCAACCCTGATGGTGAAGTACACCATCTCCCCCTTAGGAGAAAACCTCCACTCTCTGCCAATGGATTGCACCATTTAGCTCAAGCAGTATTGGATCACTGTCTTTTTTTCCTTCACTTCCACTACCAAAGAAGATTTTGCCCCATTCTGAACTGTTACACCACCATCTGATATGCTCATAAGACAAACTGCTAAGCGAGCAAGTCTGTGAAAATCCTTTGTTATCTCTTTTCTTTCTTCCTCAACATGTGCTACACTACCCATAGATAATTTGCTAAGATCATCTACTACTACATTGGCCTTAGTAGGATGGTAATGCACACTCATATCATAATCTATGAGGAACTCTAGCCATCTTCTATGAAGAAGATTCAACTCTTTCTGGGTGAACACATACTGAAGGCTCTTATGGTCTGTGTACACGTCTACATGAACACCATACAAGTAGTATCTCCAAATCTTGAGTACAAACATCACTGCTGCAAGCTCGAGGTTATGAGTTGGATAGTTCTACTCATGCACCTTAAGCTGTCAAGAAGCATAATCTATAACCTTCGCCTACTGCATCAGCACACAACCTAGGCCGATTCTGGAAGCATCACAATATATAACATAGCCATCTGAACCCTCTAGTAGAGTCAAAACAGGAGTTGTAGTCAACCTAGTTTTCAATTCTGGGAAGCTTTTCTCACAATAATCTGACCACTGATACTTGACCTTTTTATGAGTCAACTTAGTCAATGGAGAGGCTATGGATGAAAATCCTTCCACAAACCTTTTGTAATACCCCGCTAGACCAAGAAAACTTCTGATATCTTTTGGAGAGGTAGGTCTGGGCCATTACTTCACTGCCTCTATTTTCTGGGAATGTACTCGAATTCCTTCACTAGACACTATATGCCCAAGAAAAGCAGTTTACTGCAACCAAAACTCGCACTTGTTAAATTTGGCGAATAATTGGCGATCTTTGAGAGTTTGCAAAACAACTCTCAAATGACTCGCATGTTCTTCCTCATTCCTAGAGTAAATGAGGATATCATCAATAGAGATGATAACATACAAGTCCAACTGTCCAAGTACTACTTGAACACTCTATTCATCAAATCAATGAAAGTTGCATGAGCATTGGTTAGTCCAAATGACATAACTACAAATTCATAATGACTATACCGAGTCCTGAAGGCTATCTTTGGAATGTCACTATCTCTGACTTTAAGCTGATGATAACCCGATCTGAGGTCTATCTTTGAGAAATGACTAGTACCCTGAAGTTGGTCAAACAAGTCATCGATCCGAAGGATGGGATATTTATTCTTGATAGTGACCTTGTTCAACTGCCTATAAACAATGCACATTCTGAGAGAACCATCTTTCTTCTTTACGAACAACACTGGTGCACCCCATGGCGAAATACTTGGTCTGATGAAGCCCTTAGATAAGGTTTTTCAACTGCTCTTTCAATTCCTTAAGCTCAGGTGGAGCCATCATATATGGAGGAATAGAAATAGGCTGGGTATCTGGAAGGAGATCAATTCCAAAGTTGATTTCCCTATCGGGAGGAACTCCAGGAAGATCTTCTAGAAACATTTCTGGAAACTCATTAACCACTAGAACTAACTCAAGAGTTGGGGTTTCGGAGCTTGAATCCTTAACCTGAACTAGATAATAGAGATAACCTTTAGAGATCATCTTTCTAGCCTTAAGGTAAGAAATGAATCGCATTGGCGCTAAACTACTACCCTTCCATTCTAAGATTGGTTTGTCTGGAAACTGAAAACGAACAATCATAGTTCTACAATTGACTGAGGCATAACAGGAATGTAACCAATCCATTCCTAGAATGACATCGAAGTCTACCATTTCTAACTCTACAAGATCTGCTGATGTCACTTTTTGAGAGACTGAGACAGGGAAATTTCTGTATATTCGTCTAGCTATAACTGTGTCACCGACTGGAGTAGAGACTGATAAAGGTTCTGAGAGAGTTTCTAGACTAACATCAAACTTAACTGCTATGTAAGGAGTAATAAAGGAAAGCGTAGCCCCTGGATCTAACAAAGCATAAACATCAAGATCAAAGACTCATAACATACTAGTAACTACATCAGAAGAATTTTCCTGCTCCTGGCGAGCCTGAAGAGCATAGAGTCTGTTTTGGCATTGTCCGCCACCTGTACCAGAAGAATTACCCTACTGAGTAGGGCGACCTGCTGGTGCTACTGAAGTTGTAGACTGGATTCGATTAGTATTGCCTCCTTGGCTCAGTTTAGAAGGACAATCCCTCAACCTGTGACCAGACTGACCACACCTAAAATATCCTTCCTTTCCTGCAAGGCACTCGCCCGGATGGTTCTTACCACAATTAGGGCAAGTTGGGTAGAGCCTGATGCCCTACCTTTATAATCATTACGAAACCTAGAGGATGGAACTCTAGCTGATGAAGGTGCTGGAGTTGAAATTTTCTGCTGACCCTGCAAGCGATTTCCACCACCCGTTTTCTGTTGAGAATAGTCATAGTTCCCAGTTCTAGCCTTCTTGTTCTCCTTGGCATGTTCCTTAAGCTTATCATCCTCAACCTGCTGAGCATGAGTCATAAGCCTAGAAAGGCTCATATCTCCCAGCAACATAGCATTCCTACATTCTGTTTTCACCAAGTGTGACACTCCATAAAGTAACTTGTTCATTTGGGCCCTGGAATCAGCCACCATGTGAGGGGTATACCTGGAGAGTTGGGTAAACTTGAGCCCATACTCTTGGACTGTCATGCTACCTTGCCTTATGTTCCTAAATTCCTGAGCTTTCGCCTCCCTTAGCTCCCTTGGAAAAAATCGGTCCAGAATGGTTTCACTAAAGCAATCCCAAGAGATAGGAGCTACATTTGTACCCCTGTTCTCCTTCCACTGAGTATACCAGATATGAGCTACATCCTTAAGTTTGTAAGATGCTAACTCAACCCGATCATTCCCAATTACCTTCATCACTTCAAAGATCTTCTTGACGTCATCAATGAAGTTTTGGGGATATTCTCCAACCTGCGATCCTAAGAACTCTAGCGGATTCATCCTAACAAAGTTTCGCATTCTGGCTGCAGTTGACTTAACATTAGCATTTTCTGGAACTACAGCCCGCTGGTTATTCTGGTTGGCCACAATCTGAGACAACATCTGAATGGAGTTCCTGAACTCTGCATTTGAGACTTCCTGATCTGGGACTGGAGGGGCGGCATTTGCATTCCGGTCGTTCGCATTCCTGGCGTCAGCTCTACGAGCAGGCATGATCACTGAAATGTAGAATGTTGAGATAGAATGGAATTAGATCACACCTTACGCACGATAAGAGTAACAAGAAAATGAAGATTTTTCCTAAAACACCTTGTAGCCTCCCTCTCATTAGATGTGGTGCACTTCACACCTATGAAAAGAACTCTACTTAGTGCGGCTTTTCAGACATCCTAGGACTTTTAAATCTAGTGCTCTGATACCAAGTTTGTCAGGCCCCGAGCTACCCCTAAGACGCTGACACGGGACCTATGATCACAAGTGACCCTAACCTAACCCTGCTGGTATGACATGAACATACTAAGAATAATAATAACTGCTGCGGAAGCTAAATCATGAAAATTAAAGTAATAGGGAATACCCATATACTAAAATTGAATATATCAAATCTGAGAGTTTAATACAAAAGAAACATCAAACTCAAATACTAAGCAGAATCTAACTATGTCTAAAAATAGCCTCTAACTGACTAGAAGTGCTAGGACATGCCCCATCTAAGTCTAGCAAAACTGGAACTAAAAGACTAAAATAGTGAAATGATAACATGACTATTGTCTTCGAAGAATGAGGACTCACCACTGATACTGCTTAACTGGAGATAGAGAACTGATCTAAGCGTGATCTGGATGCTAAGAACCCGGACCTACATCACGAGAAGATGTAGCATAGAGTATGCGTCAGTACTTTAAAGGTACTGAAAATGCAGGATAGAGTAAAGCTGAATAAATATATAACTGAACAAGCAATAAAGTAAGAGCATAATCTGAACATGATATAGATACTGAATACTAAGCTAATTAAATGTAATGACCATTTTCTAACATGTTGATACAGAATACTGACTATACTGAAATGTGGTCAATGCAATGGAGTCTAACTAAACTGTTGGAGCTACTAATAACCGATAATAAAACTACATGAGCTAAATGTGAAATCCGATGTATACGCCTCATTGAGAGGATCTAATATACCCGGCCAAAGGTATAGAGGCATGCTGGCGTGATCACTAAAATGATGACCATAGAGGGGACTTACAACCTAAGTGGCTCGTGGTTCTAAGACAATACAGGTGACTGACCCTAGTCCAACTTGATATTAAGCTACTCCCAATAGATTAGGTGATTAACACATTATGACTGAATTTCTATGATATAATCGATAGCTCAAAATGACATGCAAACTGAGAATGCACATTAATAAACTGAGAATGACACATTCAAAACTAACGCATCAATATCTTAAATAACTTAAATATCTGGCCTAGCATTTGTAATTCAAGAACTAAAGCACTACATAGCTAGGGTTCTGAAATTCATGCAATAAACGAAGTAAAAACATGCTAATCTAATTTGGAACATGTAATTAACTAATTTATGATAATCTGCTGAAGTTCTAGAAACCCTAGGTCTAGTTGATAATAGGGAATCAAGAAACTAAATGAAATTTAGGGATCTAATGGGCGAAAGGAACCCACTAAAGAAATCCCACATACCTGGTGATAAATTCCATGGAGATATCTTTCGATTTTAGGGCTGGAACTGATAGAATCTTGTTGCATTCTTGAACTAGGATTGCTCGACCTCTTGCCTCTTTTCATGTTCTAATTTCTAAGTTTTTGATGAAATATCTGACTTGGGTAAGTTCTAGTTATGTTTTTAGGCTAAAACTAATCAAAACCACGTAATTTAGGGTTAAAACGATGTAGTTTAGGGGTCTAACGAAATAGGAAAAGACCAAAAGACCCCTGACTTAAAGCTGCAAACGGGCTGACCACGACCCCTTTCACTGACCCTGAAAGGGACCAGGGACCGTGAAGGCCCTCTTGATCTTCACTTGGTCATGTGGTTCCGAAGGCTAGGTCCACAAGCCACTACCACTGCCCGTGTGGAGGACCACAGACCGTGAAGGTCCCCGTGGTCCTCACTTGGGCTGAGGTATGGAGGCTCAGGGCTAGGGTTTACAGGCTGGCCTTCACGGACCCTTCCACGGGCCGTGTGGAAAACCACGAACCGTAAAGGTCCTCGTGGTCCTCACTTAGGCTTGAGGGTCTGAGGGCTAATCTAGGGAGGCTACTGCCTAACAATTCACGAACACCACCACGGTCCGTTGTCAAGACCACGGCCCGTGAAGGTGTCCGTTGTCTGATGGCTGGACGTGGTGATGTCGAAGTCAGGATCACGGGCAGTTCACTGGACCGTGGACCATATCACGGTCCATGAACCCTGCCGTGGTTCACTGGTTCAGGTAAGTTTTGCGAAAAATTTCTGGGTCTTGTTTTCGAGGTGTTAGAAACACTAATGGTAATTTGCATGTTTTTGTGTGAATTTATGTTTTTGCCGTTTCCCATAACTTTTGTGTAGTGTTTGTGGTGTGTTGGGATGGATTGCACACTTTTCGTGGTGAGAAGGAGAGAATTGTGTAAGTTTTTCCCTTTTGGTAGTTTTTAAGTTGAAAGAGTTGAGTTTGGTAAACATTTGGAGAATATGATGCCGTATGATATTTTCGTCATTTCAATTAGTTCCAAAAGATCCATTTTGGGCTAGTAGCAGGGTTGGTTCGGGTCTTGGGGCCTTCAGCGTAAGCTTGAGCTATTAGGCACGATGTTTTTCAAAGTTTGGCTAATATTTGACTTCGGTTAATGAGAATTCCATTGGAATGGTTAGCTTTAGAATTCAGAGTTTAGTCTAGAAAGAACTTTTGTTCGGATCCCAAGGTGCTCTAGTTGATTTTGTGACAATTTTGCATCTTTTGGTTACTTTGTGTAAGTGTTGACTTAGGTAAATATTTTAATGAGACGATCTCCATTGGTTGTTTCGTCAATTTTGTTGAGTCTGAAAGGGAAAATGCATAGGTACCCCCCAGCCAAATGCCCGAAATCCCAGAGACACACCTAACCTTTACTAAGGTCCTATTACCCCCCGAACTTAATTTATCCATAATACTCTACCCCTTTTCGGCCTACGTGGCACTATCCTCAAAAAAAATGTCAACATGCGCTGGGCCCACAAGACAGTGCCACGTAGGCCAAAAAGGGGTAGAATATTACATATAAAATAAGTTCGGGGGGGTAATAGGACATTAGTAAAGGTTATGTGTGTCTCTGGGATTTCGGGTATAGGCTGGGGGGGTACTTATGCATTTTCCCAGTCTAAAATATCAATTTTGTGGGATAGCATAGTTTGTTTGTGTTCAAGAGGTTCTAAACAAATCTTGATCCCCCACCATTGCATTCTCTTAACCTTAAGTGCAGTTGATGTAGTCTTTGTTGGTGCATTGTGCACTGCACTCTGCTTTCGTGAGCCAGGTCCCACCAAAAATATTGGAAGTTCTAAATATATTATCCCCATTTTCAGCTTATATTTTCTGCAACCACTCTTGAATCCTTCTTTGCAAGCACTAAAACAAATGTAGAATCTCTAAATTCCATTAGGCTTGCTGAGATCCTCATTTTCAATCAACTTCAAACAAACTAAAGTATTTGAATTTGTCCTTACGATTTCATTAAAATAATTCCACAATAACTTGAATCTATCAGAGATATGTCCATCGATTATTGTAATTGCCTCATTTCACCATCTATATTTAGATAATGGAGCATGTGCTCTTAACTAAATTCTAACGTGATTTCTAAATTTGGAGATCTTTCAATTACTGTTTGATTTTAAGACATCAAGATATCCTCTAGCTATGAACAAAGACGTTATGATTTTATTAATGTGGTTCAATTTTTATAGTTGTGGATGAGATTACATGTCTGTACTTGAAAAACACTATCTTTGAACATTTTAGAATCCATAATATCTTTGTCACAATCTTAATTTATAGGACAAACTGCTTGTATCATTTACTTATCATTCTTGCGCCATTTTTTATACCTTCCTTGATTGACTTCATGAGTTTTCACAACATTCTTGAACTCATTTACTTATTTGTCTTTGGATTGAACTCAAGAAAGTTCTTACTATCTGAATTAGGATTACTTTTTAAGCTCTTGAACGCTTTAGAGTCATCACAATCAGAATCTCCTTCTTTACGTGCCATCTATTTTCGCACTTCATCGCTAACTTCATATCCAGGTGCTCCATTTTTACTCCTTCATAAAATAGTGTGTTCTTCTGACAAATCATTACCCAAGTCTTCAAAATTGCCACCACTTGAACAATATTCAGTCCTTCCCTCTTTATCCTTACCTCCAGCAAATTGTTGATGTTCATTTGAACTATTGCAATATTGTCCTTGATTGAAGGTTTTCTTAACATCCATTCCGATATAAGAGTAATGTTCAAAGTAAACCTCGATTCCAATATAAGAGTAATGTTCAAAATAATGTCTTAAATGTTAGTGCTTCATAACACCATTGTGGATTACTTTGAAGTTGGTTTTAAGGCATCATGTATAGAATTTGTGGAAAAATTAAAAAAGAAGAATAATTGACTATTATCTTTTTTTTACAACAGAGCCTCCCAGAATTGAAGACCTGAACTCTAAAAAATTCACAAAAGAGAGGAGTTGTACCACCTAATGTCCGTAAAATCATTATCTTGAGCTTTAAACATGGTGTAAATTGATGATATTTTATCTAGTTTTCTTAGTATAGTGGCAATGGGGAGAAACAACCCCCAAATGGGCCCTGCAGCATGCAATTCGGATTTAGTCAGAGCTCCAATGTGGGCTCCGAACACCGGGTGGGAAACCAAAGAAAGATAATGGGGAGAAAAAAGTCAGGAAAGAGAGAAGATTTTAGCAGGAAATGAAACCCACAGTGTTCCGCACGTTGTCTGTAGAAGCATAGAGAAAGATCAAACTAGATCATGTTTTAAATACTTAATGATTACAATCGAATATGGAGACTAGTTAGATAAGATTAAAAGTCTCTTAGAATGTGTGTAAACATGAGTGATTGTGTGAGTGAAAGATGAGACTGATGAGATACAGAGGCTATATATTATACACATTGGATACAATCCAAAATTAGATCTCCATTCTTCAACTCCATAAATAGTTTCATTTCTATCTCATTTTGAATCTCCAACAAAGTTGAATTTCCGTCAACAGTACATCTAACATCTCTCTTTTTTCTAGATTCACCATTTTCAAATTGTTTTGAAATAAAATCAACCAAATCATTATATGTAGTGTAATCCTTGAGAAAAATATCATCAATTTTATAACCATCGTATATAATTTAAAAAATCAAGTTTCAGAATGTCTCAACCACACAATGATATGTCATTGTCAATCTCAGATATAGTGATTTCGAAAAATTGAACAATACACTATTTAAAATGGAATATAAATTAAATAGAAGAAACGGAATAAAATCTTTGTGACGAACTAGGAGAGAATTTGAATTTTTTTGATATGTTAACTTTAGCTTAGGATACTTCATATCCTTGAAAGTCGTTACAATCGTGAATTACTTTTGTGATTAAATTATGTTCCCTTTATTAACTACTCAAAATATGAATACTCTTAACCCGCGAAAATCAATAATACATGTATTTTCTCCGTCAGATACATATTCGAAACAAAACTCTGACAGAAATTGTAATTTGAAAAACTATTTTTTCAATGTGTAATTAGGATCAATAATAGAGTGTTTTACGTTTTTTTCATTTGGGGCCCTGATGAGTCCACAAATTGGACTCATTTAGGGCTTTATTTTAATAGAAATAGTGTCCTCGAATGCTTGTTTTATCTCAATACCTGATTAAAATGCTTAAATTTTAGGTATTTAAAGTTTTACTGGAAGCATGGACACTTAGGCGCAAAACGGAGCAAAAAGGGCTGAAAAGTACAAGAATAAAAGTCTGCGGATCGCCGAGTCGAACTTGGCGAGTCACCGAATTGACATGCACCGCCCTTTGTTCCAGTACGCGAAGCCTTGAAGGAAGTTGATCAAAAGGCGAGGAAAGGAGCAGCTGGCAAGTCGCCGATTAGTTCCACGAAGCAGTACTGTACTGCCTAATGATCTAGAATATGAGGATGTTGAAGGCAAGACACCGAAGGCGATGAGCTGATTAAAGGACGGATCACCGAGTTCATCAATGATCTCGACTAATGTCGCCAAACGATCCTCCGCAGCACAATCTGTGAAAACTATAAATACTAGTTAGAGTTGTAGTCTATAGTATATTTCTGTATTTTTCTCTCAAGTTTGGAGATGGTTTTGTGGAGACATGAAGAAAGGAGTTCATCTTCCCCAAGTTGGAAGTGGGTCTTCTTTATTCTTCTTTCGTAGCCTAATTCAAGGTTTAATTTTTTATACCCAGTTGATTTCTTTATCATGTTAGGTATAATTTCTTATTTCTTGATGTGTGGCTAAAAAACCCCTATTCTTGAGGTGTGATTTAGCAAATATGGGTTGATATTCTTGTTGGGTCTTGCTTGATGATAGGTTAGAGGTATTTTAATGGTGATTTCACCTTGTGCTTTAATCTAAAGGGTTTGTAGTTGGAAACACAAAGCCACCCATGTGTTTTCGGCTTGCCCGAGAGTGAGGTCGCGAAACCAAAACCACTAGACTGATGGCCTAAGGAGTGGGTCGACATGAGGTTCAACCCGAAAGGGTGAGCCCTAGTGCCATATCCTAACACTCGGCTCCTAAGAGTGAGTGAGGTAAGGCGTAGGCTGGTCTTCATACGGCAAATGGGTGTTCAAGGGGAACGCATTCGAAACGGGGTAAGTTGTCCGAGAGGGAACTTATTTCCATTTAAAGCTTAGCCTAGTCACTATTGTCTTGCAAATTTCCTTTTGAAAACATGTACCCAACGATTTATTTCAACTTGTATTGCGGTCACATCCCAAGAACCTTCCCCATACTTGATTTTCTTGGTTATTTTGTTGTTTTATCACTTGTTACAAACCCCTTTTGATATTTGACACTTCTGTGTCACCCCCCTTAATTTACAATGTATTTTATCGCAAATGTTTTTAGCTACGACTAATTTAAACGAAATTCTAATTGGCTACTGATTTTCAAAACCGCTTCCTTGGGACACGACCCTAACCCTTGGTTGGGTTACAATATTATCGACGATCATAGACACTCATACTGTAGGATAATGTCGTTGGTCACGATAAGCATCAAAATGGAGCCGTTACCGGGGAGTGGTGTTATTTGAGAATTTTTAGTTTAATAGAATTGTTGTTTTTATTAGTAGTAGTTTACTTACCTAATTTTTAGTTTTGTTTAGTTGTTTACATGTTGAGGGAGGAAAATGAGTATACATGATGGAGATGGTGGACCAATGGAGCACCTTTCAGCAGAAGTGATGAGGTTTAGGGATCACATCCTGAATTTCAAGCATCTAGAAGGAGAACCCTTTCATGAATCGTGGCTGAGGTTTAACACACTATTGACGCAATGTCCAACTCATGAAATACCCGATGTAGATCTACTGGAATCTTATATAGGGGTCTAAATCCTGGAAACAGAGAAATAATGAACCAACTGATGCCAAGTGGGTGTGAAAAATACCCCTATGAGACCGCAGCCAAATTCCTTGACCTTGCAGCTAAAATCAACAAGGACACTGAGAAGGACCAGCAATTGATCATTTTGCTAAGTTAGATGGACAAATTGACTCACAAGATCGAGGATTTGGAGACGGTGTCCAGAGATCAAAGCAAATGCAGACCACAGACTGAGCAGAGAGGATCTATGGACAGTGAAAATAAGTGTATCGGAAATATGCTACTAATCATTCTTCATAAGCTAAATGAACAAGATAGAGTGCTAGAATAGATTAGAGAAAGTGTATAAGTGCTAAATCAGATGAGCAACTCTCACTCTAGGTCTATCTAGCTAATCGAAACTCTCCTAATTCATGTGCTTCCTCGGCCTCATCCGCATGAACAAGTGGGATCACCTAGATGCACTAGGTGCAACCCCAAAAATCTGATTTAAGCATTGCCTTGAGTCGTGCCACGACGTTAACTAAGGCGTTGTTAGGGAGGCAACCCAAAACCTTTACGAGCTTTAGTTTTATTCTAGAAATAATGGTGTCTTCATTTCGCAGGATAAAATGTGGAGAATGAAAATTGGTATTGATCGTCCCATTCGGTGAGTCACCGAACTATTCGGCAACTTTGATCTAGACCGCTGACAGACTCAGGATCCAAGCTACAGTCTGTAACAATTGGCGGCGAGGGCAATCACTTGGTATAACGCTGAATCATTCAGCGGTACAAACTAATATCACCGAATGAGCAACAACTGGACAGTTTTTAAAGGCCAATATTTTAAAAAATGGAAAAATGTTCATTTTCCACTCAATTTCTACTGTCGAAAAACCGCACCTAGTAAGTAATTTTCATTATCTCTACACTCCTAGTATTTTAGTTGCCGATTAGTGTTAAAGCGTGGGATTACATTGCTTCCTAGCAGTTCAACACAGTTCAAGCAGCATAAGAGGTTGATTTCTCCCAAATCCCGAAACTTCTAAAATTTTATTCTCTTATTAAAATTAAAATTGATTGGGTTGACATGTGCTAGGCTTCTCTCTGATAAACCTATCTTGTCTAAATGTCAGATTCTATCTGAGAATCGTGTCTAATTGATCTTGATTTTGAAATCCCGTTTTGCCTGTGCATGAAATGATTTAAGCTTTGGGTGGGTGAATGTCATTGGTCTTAGAGCCCGTTTGATTGACTTTTAAAAAGTAACTTTTCAAAGTGCTGGAACTTATTTTTAAAATAAGTAGTTATGTGTTTGGATAAAAGTGTTGCAGTTGAAAAAAAAGTTGTTGATGTGTTTGGCAAATAAGTGCTGGTAAACACTTTTTTTATCAAAATGTCTGAAATACCCTTTAAGTTGTTAACATGATGAAAAGTTGATTAATTTAAGGTTTTTATAAAAAAAATTAAAACAAAATTAATTTATATTTATCCATAAGTAATAATATTTTCCTATCATTCACATATTTCTTTACCACCACAAATTATTTATAAGAGGAATAATAATAATAATAATAATAATAATAATATAATAAAATAATAATAATAATAAAGATAATAATAAAATAATAATAATAATATAATAATAATAAAATAATAATAATAATGATAATAATAAAATAATAATAATAATAAAATATCACATATTTCTTTACCACCACAAATTATTTATAAGAGGAATAATAATAATAATAATATAATAATAAAATAATAATAATAATAATAATAATAATATAATAATAATAAAATATCACATATTTCTTTACCACCACAAATTATTTATAAGAGGAATAATAATAATAATATAATAATAATAAAATGATAATAATAATAATAATAATATAATAATAAAATAATAATAAAAATAATAATAATGATAATAATAAAATAATAATAATAATAAAATAATAATAATAATAATAAAATAATAATAATAAGATAATAATAATAATAATGATAATAATAGAATTTAAAAAATATAATAATAAAATAAAATAATAATAATAATTAAAATAATAATAATAATAAAATTATAATAATAATAATAATAATTCAATATGGGCAATTTGGAAATTGTATAAAAGAATTAAGGGCAAAAAGGTAATATACTTGGTCAACATAAAAGGGCTTTTAAGTTATAAAAAAAAAAAAAGCTCCCCTCCCCTAGCTTTTAGCTTTTAGCTTAAAATAAGTCATTTTTGACTTAAAATAAGTCACTTTGATAATTGTCAAACACTCTAATAAGTTAAAAACTGGCTTTTAAGCCAGTTTGACCAGCTTAAAAGTCCATCCAAATAGGCTCTTAGTTTAATTTCACTATTGCAACTGTTAATTGTATTTTGGGAATTTGCGAGGTCGAATTCGAATTAAAGGAAGGCACGTTAGGTTGTTTAGCGAACTGGGTCAGGTTCGTCAAACAACTAGGTGGTTCGCCTAAAGTAGCTTCGATCGCTCTCTGTCTACATTCCTGAATCTTCATTGCACTGTAACTTTCAGCGGATAAACCTTTGATCGCCGATAGTAGTCGGTGATTCGTGAATGGAACTTTCTCATCGCCGACTAGTGAAAGCTATTAGGGCAAAATTGTAGGTGAGCTCGACCCGACTCACCAAAGAGATTTGGCGATTCGCCGACGAGTTCGGTGCATCTGTCTACCACTAAGGTCTGCACCACTAATTTACTCATTTATAACTTACTCCTTATTGATTACAGACATGGCCAGACCCAAAGTTACAAGAAACAACAAGCTAACTCAAAGCAAGAAAAAAGGAATAACAATCAACGATGATGCAGTTGCATCCAAAAGCAATGTTGCGAAACATTCCAATACGAGCAGAAAAGGCAAGGGCAAGGACAAAACCGTTGAGCTATCAGATGTAAGCTCCGATAGCATGGGTTTTTACACCAATGACCCAACAACATACAATAGTGAGAGTATGAGTTCAGATGAAGACGAACTGATACAGGCACAGAGGAATGAGCTACGATCCAAATAGCTTAATGACCCATCGCGAATCAGAAATCCTCGATCCACTGCTCAGACTCCTCCAGCTTCAGAACAGGCAATAATACTGGCACCTCCAGTACAAGACCCCCCCCCCACCCCTCGCCTAAATCATCGAATAGATTAAAGTCTGATGGACTAAGAACGATCATTGAGAAAAATGACTATCCATAGATGGGGTGATCGATAGATATCCTAAGATAATGGAGTGCCTGAAATATCACAAATTTCAAGTTTTCACAAAACCACGTGGTTCTTATATGCCAAGCTGGGTCAAAGAGTTTTATAGTGCATACAGTGCATTGGTACCTCAGCGAAAGTGACTAGTCGCGTCTTTCAAAGCATTTGACTATGTGGTGGTCAGAGGAAGGAAGGTAGCTTGTGACAGTGAGGCTATCAACATAGCCTTGGGTATGTCCAATAAGATTAATGATCACTGTCCGCACTTGATCAGAACAAAGGAGTTGGATGTGATGAAATAGCGGTTGGTCCCGCTAATTTCAGATAATAATACTCCGAAATGGCAAGTAGAAGGAATCCCAATCGAAAAGAAGGATCTGAACGTAGCTGCAGGAGATAGGTTCGGGTTTATCAGCAGCTCAATTATGCCATCACAGAATAAATCAATTATTTGCCTCGCTAAAGCAGCATGTCTTGGGTGCATCATAGAGAAAACAAGGATAAATCTGGGAACGATTATTGCTTCCAAAATCCATATGTATGCAAAGCAAAGCAAGACATCACTCTTTTTTCCGATACTAATCACTGTATTGTGCAGAAATGCCTGAGTACCTCTGGATGCCAAGAAGGATGTAGAAGTGATGCCCACAACCTCGACCAATATCCGAAAGATCGAAGCCGAATATCTTAAGGATCAAGCAGAAAAGAAGCAGACTGAAGTGGTGACCACTGGATCTACACCTACAGAAGCACTTCCGCTCGCTCCAGGACCTTCAGGTATATCCATTACCACTTCTACTTCCACTGACACTCCAGGTTCCTCTGTTGTTTCCAGGCCCCGACTCACCCACGCTTCGTTACTCCGGATGGGACAAATGGCCCTTTCTGCCGATCGTCGGGCTGCTTGTTTAGAAGCCGTTGTTCCAGGCATGATCCAGACGGCACTAACTGATGTTGTTACACCCCTGAACACAACCATTAAAGCCCTAGCGGCCAGGATAGCGGTCTGTGAGCACAAGAAAGGGTCCACTAGTGAGATAAGAATTTTAAAAGCTGCCATTGTTGAGCTGCGAAAAGATGTGAATCACTTGAAGGCCACTGATGTTTCCATGGTCTTTGGGACAGTGGAAGTTCCAGCCATGCCTGAGAGGCCTCAGACTACTACTGGATATGGGGATAGAGCGGAGCAGACAAAAGATTCTAGAGCAGAAGCAGAGACTAATGAAGAGATGTTCGAGGGAGCTGCAGCAAACGACAAAGCAGAGACTGAGGAAATCATGATAGATGTTGATGTGCAGGCTTCCTTGGCCAAAGCTCCTGCTGCGGGATTCAGTGGGGCCGATTTTTCTGGAGGCTACTCCCAGCACTAAAGCCCAGACATATGAGTCGATCAAGTAGCCAGGATCCCCTCTTTAACTCCCTATTTGTCTTTCTTTACTCCACCTTTCGAATCCGTTGTTATTTTTCCTATCTTACTTGTCGATATATTTTTGTTTATTCACATTTGAGGACAACTACTTTTATTTGTGGTGGGGTGAGGCCCACACCTTTTGTGTTGACATTCATGTTTTGTTCTGTATATATTTGGGTTGTCTACTTTAATTTGTGTTTTAAATACTGTGTTTTTGTAGATGTTTGAGCTCATGGCTTCTGTTGTTTTAATTGAAATAATTTTGATCCTTTCGAAAAAAATTTGCCACCTCTTGTGTTGAAAGTGGTTGTTCTTTTGCAAAAAAAATTAAGTTTCAGTTTCGATCAATACCGATGACTTGAATAGTGCTCCCATTTGAACAAACATGAATGCACGGCTACGACGAGGCCAAATGAAGTTACATAGACAATATGTGCACTCTTTGCATCTCGTTCTGACTAGCCATTTATCAAATTGATTTTCTTTTGAGGACCTTTGCACGCTAGCGAACGTGTCTAGTCTTGTGATGCCTTGTGTGATTAGCTTACTTTGAACCATGCATGAATAAACCTAGAATTTGCCCCGTTAGTCTAATTGATTTAGAAAGGTGTACTCTTGAGATGATCTTAGGCAGCTTTTGAAGAGTGTGAACCAATTTAATAGATACCTATTTTTGTGGCCTACCCGTGAGCATGTGAAACTCTCTTGAGTATATTGGGATTCCAAGCAATTCATGGGAAATAAATAAAAGGATGACTTAGAAGCACTAGAAAAAGAATTGATAAAAGAAAAGAAGGGAATGCCTTGAGAATACCGCATCTCATGAGAAAAGAGTCACTGAGCCTTAACGGACCATACCTTTGCACTCAGCCCCATTACAAGCCTTAGAAAGACCATTTTTATCTTGAGTAAGCCGAATCGAAAGTCAATTGGAAAATAAGGGCAAACTTATGGGTGAAAACATGCATTGTGCTCCTCTTTTTGAGTGTGAGCGTTGTATCTGATTCCTGATCTTAAATTGACTCATATATGTGTGAATATGGAATCATTCTTTACGTGAGGGCATTTAGATACTTTTATTGAACTTGAACTTGCACAAGTGCAAGTATTGCGAGCATGAGAATCTTTGGTAATGGTGTGTCACAATTTGAATCTTTGAGTACACAAGTGATCCTTGCATAAGTAAATTGAGTCTTGTTGTGTGCATTCATGATTTAGTCTTGTGTAGCACAGTTTGAGGCACCCTATTTGAACTGCTGAACTTGAGTTTGCTTGAGGACAACCAAAAGTTTAAGTTGGGGGTGTTGATGAGTCCACAAATTGGACTTATTTAGGGCTTTATTTTAATAGAAATAGTGTCCTTGAATGCTTGTTTAATCTCAATACCTGATTAAAATGCTTAAGTTTGAGGTATTTGAAGTTTTACTGGAAGAATGGACACTTAGGCGCAAAACGGAGAAAAAAGGGTTGAAAAGAACAAGAAATGAAAGTTTGTTGATCACTGAGTCCAACTTGGCGAGTCGCCAAATTGACATGCACCGCCCTTTGTTCCAGTACGCGAAGCCTTGAAGGAAGTGGATCAAAAGGCGAGGAAAGGAGCAGTCGGCGAGTCGCCGATTAGTTCCGCGAAGCAGTACTGTACTGCCCAATGATCTAGAATATGAGGATGCTGAAGGCAAGACACTAAAGGCGATGAGATGATTAAAGGACGGATCACCGAGTTCATCGGTGTTCTCGACTAATGTCGCCGAACGATCCTCCGCGGCACAATCTGTGATAACTATAAATACTAGTTAGAGTTGTAGTCTTTTGGGGAACAATTTTGGATTAATTACTTGAGTGGATTCCTTTTAAAAAATAATTACTTATTTTAAATATACTCTTTAATTATTACCATTTATAACAATTTCTTTAATTTTTCTCTTTTCTCTGTCTCGCTCTTTCTCCCTTCGTTTCTTTCTTTCTTTCTTTTTTATCTTTTTGTTGTTCCTTCTCCCTTCCTTTCTTTTTGTTGCTCTTTCTCCCTTCCTTACTATTGCTCTTTTTCCTTTTTTTTTCGTAGACTAGTCAATGATTTTAGACTGAATAAAACTTGTATCAATAATTAATTAGACAAGTAATTTAATCGTAACAAATAAAGAGACATAAGAAACTGCAAAATGAATTAAACTTGAATTAAAAATGTATTACAAACATATTAAAGTTGAATTATTATAAGAGAATCAAACATGAATGCAAAATGTAGAAAACAAAGAGCATTCTGCATATAAACTAAAAAAAAACTTGTATCAATAATGAATTAAACAAGTAATCCAATCGTAAAAAATCAACCAATTAATTGCAAAATGAATTAAACTTGTATTTAAAAGTGTATTACACAAATATTAAAGTTGAGTTAGAAGAGAGAATTAAGCATGAATAAAAACACATAACTAATGAAAGACCAGACATTGATCTATTTAGTAATTAAACTTGTATCAATAATGAATTAAACAAGTATCCAATAGTAACAAATAAATCAAAAAACTGCAAAATGAATTAAATTTGCATTAAAATTGTATTACACAGTATTAAAGTTGAATGAGAAGAGAGAATTAAGAATGAATGGAAAATGTAACTAACGAAAGACAAGACAATGATCTCTAGAGTTAATTAAACTTGTATCAATAATGAATTAAAGAAGTATCCAATAGTAACAAATAAATCAAAAAACTGCGAAATGAATTAAATTTGCATTAAAATTGTATTATATAGTATTAAAGTTGAATTAAAAGAGAGAATTAAGAATGAATGAAAAACGTAACTAACGAAAGACATGATAATGATCTATAAACTGAATTAAAGTTATAAGTTATATCAATAGTGAATTAAATAAGTATCCAATAGTAACAAATAAATCAAAAAACTTCAAAATGAATTAAATTTGAATTAAAATTGTATTTCACAGTATTAAAGTTGAATTAGAAGAGAGAATTAAGAATGAATTGAAAATGTAACTAACGAAAGACAAAACAATGATCTATAAACTGAATTAAACATATATCATTATTCGTGAATAAAACATGTATTATATGTATATTATAAATTATTTGAATCATATGAGAAGATATATTTGAAATATGTATTATAAATATATTGTTCATGATTTTAATTCATTTTTAATACAATTATGAAATAGATCTAATTCAACTTTAATACAGTTGCAAGACAATTCCAAACTCTTCGTCTTCTTCAAGTTTTGATTTGAAATTTCTCATAAAATCAATGCTAAAGTTAACGAATCTCCCTTAAATTAAGATATAAACTCCAAAATGTTATTTTCAATAATATGGAAGAACAACTTATACAAACGCATCACACTTTCGTAAAATCCAAATAATGAATTCAAAGTTTGAAGCTTTTTAATGGTCATCAATGGCTTGCTGCTGCAATTTTAGAGATTTGAAATCTCAATTTTCACACACGATTTTGTACAATTTTTGGTTCTTTGTATTCTTCTCCTCGTGATATTTTCGGTGTAAATCATGCAACATGGGTATAAATCGATTTGAAGAGATGAATATTTAAAGATAGTTATTTGAATTAAAAATTTGAAGAAGAAAAAAAAGGAGAAATCATATGTAGAGAAAGAGACAAATAAATAGGAAAGAAAATGGGTCCGAAGTTGTACAATTTTAATTTCATGAAACTGATAGATTTAGTTAAAAAGAAATTATAGTCATAAATGGTAAATATTTTCTCAATATAGCATATCTTAGTGATTTACCCAACAATTTTTTAGAGTAAAAATTATTATTAGTCTATAGTATTTTTCTGTATTTTTCTCTCAAGTTTGGAGAGGGTTTTGTGTAGACTTAAAGAAAGGATTTCATCTTCCCCAAGTTGGAAGTGGGTCTTCTTTATTCTTCTTCCATAGCTTAATTCAAGGTTTAATTTCTTATACCCAGTTGATTTCTTTATCATTTTAGGTATAATTTCTTATTTCTTGATGTGTGGCTAAAAAAAACCTATTCTTGGGGTGTGATTTAGCAAATATGGGTTGATATTCTTGTTGGGTCTTGCTTGATGATAGGTTAGATGTATTTTAATGGTGATTTCACCTTGTGGTTTAATCTAAAGGGTTTGTAGTTGCAAATACAATGCCACACATGTGTTTTCGGCTTGCCCGAGAGTGAGGTCGCGAAACCAAAACCACTAAACTGATGGCCTAAGGAGTGGGTCGACATGAGGTTCAGCCCGAGAGGGAAAGCCCTAGTGCCATATCCTAACACTCGGCTCCTAAGAGTGAGTGAGGTAAGGCGTAGGCTGGTCTTCATACGGCAAATGGGTGTTCAAGGGTAACGCATTCGAAACGGGGTAAGTTGTCCGAGAGGGAACTTATTTCCATTTAAAGCTTAGCCTAGTCAATATTGTCTTGCAAATTTCCTATTGAAAGCATGTACCCAATGATTTATCTCAACTTGTATTGCGGTCACATCCCAAGAACCTTCCCCATACTTGATTTTCTTGTTTATTTTGATGTTTTATCACTTGTTACAAAACCCTTTTTTATATTTGACACTTCTGTGTCACCCCCTTTAATTTACAATGTATTTTATCGCAAATGTTTTTAGCTACGACTAATTCAAACGAAATTCTAATTGGCTACTGATTCTCAAAACCGCTCCCTTGGGACACGACCCCAACCCTTGGTTGGGTTACTATATTATCAACGATCGTAGACACTCATACCGTAGGATAGTGTCGTTGGTCACGATAAGCATCAGTCCCACATAAGTACCATATCATTTGTGTAACTTAAAATCATATTAATAACAAAAAATTGCACAAACATATTTAGACTTTATGTTTCTCATTAAAAGACATCAAATATAAGTTGAGTTGAGTTGAAAAATCTTACCTAAACCCTATCCCAATAACGAGTTGGGTTGGGCCAACATCATTGACCAAGCCCATTTTTGTGGCACTTAATCTTTTTGTGACGCGTCACTCTGAAGCTTGACCTACAAACTTTCATTTCCTCTAACTTGTTACTATTCACTGCTAAAGTTCCTCACTGATACCTTCTTCTTCTCCGCTGATGAACTTTATGAAGTTATAATTCATCTAGGTACACCAATGTTCGTCTTTCATCTAGACGATTATGATCTTAACCCCATGATGATGAATTATACTGCTTAGCTCTCTGAGGGAAAAAGCGAGCTACCCTTCATGATAGATTAGAGGACAAAATTGCTTTATCGTTCTCATCAAATCACGATCTTTTACCTGCAACCTAGGTAATGTTAGCTTTCCATTTCTTAAATCCAAATTCGATGGATTGAAACCCATAAATGGTATTAAAGCCACCATCTAGATCTGGATCCATGAAAAGGGAATTCTAATCAATTGTTTTCTTAGGTTCTCTTCTCTCTTTACGCTACTTCACGGTTGAACTCAACCAAGTATCACTCTTTACAGATTTGCATATCTAGCAATCAGGTATCAATATCTACTTTTAAGACCTTTTCGATATGTAAATAAAAATCTAAGATGACAAAGCTCAGTCACTTAATTTTTTTATCATATGAGACATCTTAAACCGTCAGTGAATTTCAGAAAAATGAGAAAATGATTCGACTGGACGCTCATCTTGCCTTTTTCGTTGCGTGCTCTATTACTGCTTTCTCATTAACCAACCGAATCTAATTTAGGCAAATGTAAAGCAAATATAGCTAACACCGTAGATAATTATTAACATCTATAAGTCTATAAATTAGTAGAGACTGATTGAAATTTTGAAATGGACAAAATCAAACACAAATTGCTAGTAACCATAGATTAAGAATTTGCTTCAACATGGTACTAAATTTCAAACTTTGCCAGAAAAGGGAGGAAGAAAACAATTATGTGGTACCCAAATTCTGAATCTATGGTTATTCAAGTCAATTTCATTCACACTTTTATCCCTAATTAGCTGAAATGGATGGTGAATGGGCGCACGAGTTTTTCTATAGAATGCTGAAAATTTTATATTAAGTCAACTGCGTTACTAATTCGACTTGGAATCATTTTCTCTAGTGTGCAAACGATTTCTTTTTTTCACCAATTGTGCACGCCTCAGTTCATCTTTGATCAACTCCCCTATGCTCATCTAGAGTACCAAATCTAAACTCATTCACCGATATTTTATTATTAATTACATTTATCTTAGTAATTTCAGCGATGAGTTTGATTAGTTTTCTTGTTGATCTTGCCAAGTACGTTTCATATACATCCAATCATGAACAACTTGATATCTTGAATCACAAAATATTACCCTATTAGTAGTTGGAGTTGGGGCGGAAATTAAAGGGATTTAGGTTTTGAACCGTATGAATCTCACTCTTTTGTGTGACTCTAATTTTTATGTTATAACAAAGTTGTTTCTATTATGGAAAGAGTTATGTATTAGCTATCCAAGTATCGATTATGTTTTGGATTCAATATATATATATATATATATAGATATATATCTTCAGAGGCTAGCAAATTGGTTGTGACTGATTATGGGGTCGAGGTTTTGTCAGTGAATTTGAGTAGCTTGCGTAAGATCAATGGGGTCGAGGTTTTGGGAATCATTAGCTTATTGATAGGAAATCCTAAACCTCATTGCTCTTAAATATGTGAAGAAGGAGGAAGTAATTGAAGATCCTCTTAAGTAAGTATATATCTAGGCTTTCTTGTACAACTTCTTTAAGATTATTTTTTATTTTTTGGTTGAAATGTCTGTTCGGCCATTGCTTTGAGTTGTAAATTTACTGTATGATTGGTGATTTTATGGTCCTAACTTTAATTTGAAGCATTTAAGAGATTTCTTGGTTTTAATTCCTTCATATAAGAATGTCTTTGTGAGTAATAGACTCGTGAAAAATTATTAACAGTCTCTCTACATTTGCAAGGCATTGAGATGGAGGATTTCCCTTTTATTAGCCTAAAAAGGATCCTCTCTATACTACGTAGAGTGTTGCTTTGAGTTGAATTTCAGTGTCTAAGATTCACATTGCTCAATGGAGCTTTGGTTTTGAATGTTTGCGTACTTCTTGAAGAACATTACCGCTACTTGAGGTTTACAACTTGATTATCTCGGATGAATCCTTGTTCATGGTGGCCAATGCTTTTCTCCCGCTGTACGCACTTTCACATTTCTGGCGTACAGATTTCACATTAAAGTTCTTATCTGTGGTTCAAGTAGATTTTTTTTGTTGTTGAGTGCATACCAATCACTAAAGTTCTTATCTTTGGTTCAAGTGGATTTTTTGACATAGGATTTTATCCCAATATCAGTATGTCTTGTTACTATTGATCTTAACGGTTGTGTGAGATTGACCATTTTGTCGTTCTTTACACTTGCAAGATATTTTCCTTCAATAGAGGAGGTTCACATTGAAATTTCTGGTTTTAGGACGAAGGATTGATTTCATAATGGTGTAAAGAACCCGAGAATCACGATCATTAATTTGGCTAGTAACATGTATCTAGATGATAAATCTCTCATGAACATTGCTTTTATGTGCCTGAACATAGAGATTCTTGATGTGTCATCGTGTACTAATCATACCGAGGCAGGTATTATTTCTACTCTGGAGGTGTGCAATCAGATAAGGTATATGTAACTAGATAACTGTCCAAGGATTAACCATATCGGAGAAGGCGCAGCATTGTCTAATCTTGAGGTAATTAGTGCAGTTGGTTCAACATTAAATGATGGGCCTGGCCATGATTGGAAATATCTGTTCTCTCCAGTTGAAATGAAACTGGGAGAATTGAGGAGTGACAACAGAGGGCTTACGTGCACCACGGATGTCAAGTGTCCTTAGGTTTCCTCAGGGGATTTTAGTTGCACCACCAATAGCCATGTTTCTCTGTTGTAAATTTTGATGTAAATTGAAATGGTAGTGCAATTGTTCGACATAATGTGCAGCACCTGTTCACGATTGTTTTACAACTCCACGCTGCAATCAAACCCCCTACGCTCATAAGAAAAAAGAAAACATGACATATAATTGTTTCACATTATTGAAAGATGGAGTTTCGGTCTTCAACAGACCAATGACACAGAGAGGGTTTTAAGTTTTTGTTAAACTTTAGAACTGCCAAACTTGATCTCGACATACATTCCAATGCTTTCTAGATCTTCCTTCTTGTTAACCATTAGAAACTAAACATTTTAGATGATATTACAGTCAAACTTTGATCAAATAGACTTTGAACTCTTCCATTAATACATAGAACTAGATCTCGACATGCAATCCAATTCTTCTATACTTCATTTACGGGATAAGGCACAGGTACCCCCCTAAACTATGACCGAAATTCCAGAGACACACCTTAACAAAACTAAGGTCCTATTACCCCCCCCCCCCCTGAACTTATTTCTTTTGTAATTTTGTACACCTTTTGTCTTATGTGGCACACTCCGTGACTCCACGCAATTGAGACGCGTGGGAGATATTTGGATGCCACGTAAGCCAAAAAGGTGCACAAAATTACAAAAAAATTGGTTAGGGGGGTAATAGGACCTTAGTTTAGTTAAGGTGTTTCTTTGGAGTTTCGGTCATAGTCTAGGGGGTACTTGTATCTTTTCCCCTTCATTTACAGTAAGTTTAACTACAAAATACACAACCTTATCCATTCTGCCAACTTTTTCCAATTTACAGTAAGTTTCCTCAAGTTAGTATCAATTCTCTAAATAGTTTCATGTTTTCGTATTCATCACCAAGGAGAGTTATTCTCAGCCATGCTGCTCTACTTTAAAACCGATAAATTGAGGGGATCTTACTTAGACCACAGATTTCAAGTGTCCTAAGGCTAATTTTTCTTGGTATGTTATATATTGTGTCCCTTTGATTTCAAGAATTTACAATTCTCGTTTTTCTTGTGTCAAACTTGTCATATATATAAGTAATCAAAAAAAGTTCTCTGTTTTAATTCTGATGCGATTGTTTGACTTAGAATGTGCAGTGTTTGCTCACATATTTTTTTATAGTAGCCTGCTACAATCAAACTCCCTCCCGTCCTCAGCTCATAAGAAAAAGGAAAATTGGAAAAATAATTGTTTCATATTATTTAAAGATGGTATTTTGGTCTTCAATAGACAAATGACGTAAAGAGGGTTTTAAGTTTTTGTTAAATTGTCAAACTTGATCTCGACATACAATCCAATTCTCTCTAAGCTCCACTTCTCTTCCTTCTTGTAAACAATTAGAAACTTGATTTTTTAAATGATACTTCAATCAAACTTTGATCAATTAGCTTTTGAAAAGTTTGGTTATAAATAGAACTGGATCTCGACATACAATCAAATTCTTTCTAAATTCCAATTTACTCTAATGGTTGAATCACCAACCAAAGCTTGAGTGATCGATTTTATGATTGATATCTCACTTTCGGCGCTAGATAAACTACTACCACTGTACCAGTTCCTGAGTCACATCTAATATGCTGCCTATTCCAAGTGTCACATTCAAAGTTGTCCATGTATCAAGCCCAATTTTCACCCTGTAGAGATGGTTCTCCTGCTTTTTGGCTGCTTTGCTAAACTGTAACTTTGAAGTGGAAGACCTTTTATGTTCTTGGTGGAAAAGCAAGAAAAATGTTTTCTGACATGCAATGTGACAATTGTCCCCTTGCATTTAATACTTCAGCAATGTATAATGATATTATAATTGACCTAGTACTAACGTAGATTGTCAACTTAATGATGACCATTTATTTTCCAAATTTATATTAGATTCCTCTGTACACTTCATTCTTCCCTACAACGAACTGCTATTTTGAAGTTGGTCCTCCCTTTTAACCTACATATCTTCATCAAAAATCTTTGTTGATGAAGATATGAATGTTGGGAAGGAGGAACAATGTAAAAAAGGTAGTTCATGTAGGGAAGAATAAAGTGTAAAGAGGAAGCTTATATAGATTTTAAAATAAATGCCCATCATTGTGTTGACAACTGAAGTTACTTCTAGGTTAATGAAAATATTATGACATGTGGATGAAGTATTAAATGCAACGGAACACATATCACATCAAGTGTCAGAAAACATTTCGCTTGCTTTCCACCAAGAATTGAAAAACACTTCCCCTTCCAAGTTACAATTTAACAAAGCATCCGAAATGCAAGAGAACTATTTGTATGGGATGAAAATTGGATTTGATACAAAGATGAGTTGGAAAGTGACACCTGGAATAGCTGACAGATTATATTAGACATGACTCAGGAAATGGTACAGTGGTAGGAGCTCGTCTATAACTGAAAGGATGATACCAAGCATATTATATTTTACAAAATTACCAGAACCTTTTAATTCAAAATTAATAAAAAGTTGGAATGAAGCAGAATTAACGGACACCTTAGGAGCTAGAATGAAATTCTTGCAACATCAAGCTTCGTTTGGGATTCGACCATTACAGAAGATCCTGAGATATCCACCAGTCGTCAATTTGTAATAGTGTACCTTTAATGTGTTATAATAGGGAACAATTTGGGGATTTTGTCCCAAGTTGGTCGGCATAGTGCTAGTATTCCTTATTGAAAGAGGATGGGAGGAATTTTTTCATTCATTCACAAGTACAAGGGCAACAATTTCACAAAGATGAAAAGTCTTTATGAGTTCAAATTTTATTGCTCTTAGTTATCCGGAGATATTGAAAGTTAGTTGTTCCTAGATTACGAATGTTTCTTTTCATTGGTTTTAGTTAACCGATAGTCATGCCATTAACTGTACCTATTATAGGTAAACAAAAATCAAGAAAAAATTTTTATCAAAGTTTTGATTTTTAAAATTGTATAAACAATAGAAGAGGTAAGGAGTTAGGAGGAAGAAAAAGACAAGATGTCATAAAAATATTATAAGGTGTTGAGCTAAATGGATTTGTGTTGTGTAGGTTGTTAACTTATGATATTCTGAATAATTACAAGTTGAATTCACATCGCAGGGAATCAAAGGAAGAAACACGAAGATCACCAGCTTCACCAAGAAAACTGAGTGACACGAGCAAACCGCACCAACCATGGAAATAGATTGACCAAATCAAATCTAAAGAATCGCACCAATCAAGGAATAGATTGACTCACAATCTGTAGCAACCATGGAAATGGATCAACACACAATCAATCTAAAAGATTGATTCAATCAGCCATCATTCCAAAAAGGAAAACAGCACCAGGCAATCAATCATGACAACAAACAATTCACACTGATTATGGAATTAATCAGGAAAGATGACAGCTGCAGAATAGAAGCCTCAAGACAACAGGCAGGATCAAAAGAAGATTAGCAAATGATGTTTCATCAGCATATGTTTCAAGGCAGATTAAATCAAGGATCCAAGATTCTCAATCAAGGAACCATTACTAATCCTTGATTGAAGGAAACTCCTTTGGGTTTTCCTGTTAGAGCTAAAAGACCATCGCACTACTCACATATAAAAGAAGACTAAGACTAACAATTGAAATTACGCAACTTCACTTGAGCTTATAGTACAATCTTCTTTTATCTTTCATAAAGCTTTGTAATCACGTGAGTGAAACAATTGAGAAGAAAAGAGAAAGAAAGATTCTGAGTGTAGGTTTACAAGTAGAGGAAGTGTCAAGTTAGAACTTCTGATTTGCATATCAGACAGGATCAAATCACAGAAACCCTGTACATCTGAAGTTCACTTCAAAGCTCTAAAGGAAACCCTTGAAACCCAAGGGGACTGGACTAGGAACCACATCGGTGATCCGAACCAGTATAAAAACTCTTTGTGTTATTTACTTACTGCAAATTATTATCACTGTTTATCTATTCTACTAACGTGCAGGTGAGTCGACTGGCCATTACAGGAAGTCGACTGAAGGAAATTTTAATTCATCCCCCCCCCCCTCTTGACTTTCAATTGGTATCAGAGCAGGTCTCACCATTTAAATGTTTAACCACACGTGATCAAAAATCCAATGGCCCACTATCAGATTCCTGGTGCTTTACTTCAAGATGGTCATTCTTCACATCGACCACCATACTTCAATGGACAACATTACTCTCACTGGAAAGACAGATTCAGAATCTTTGCCTCTTCAAATGATCATCAAGCATGGATAATGATCAAGAAGGGGCCAAAGCCTATTCCTAGATTGACCAAAAAATATGGCACTGAGAAGCCATTCGATCCTGAATCATTTGATATCACGAAGGAACAACAAGAGGTAACTCAAACTAATGCTAAAGTTATAAGTTTGTTATATTGTGAAGTCAGCGGAGCTGAATATGACAAGATATCAACATGTGAAACTGCAAAAGAAATGTGGGACAAACTAAAAGTGACTTACGAAGGAACCACCAAAGTGAAGAAGGCTCGGATCAGTTCACTTGTAAATGAATAAGAATTGTTCAAAATGGCCGAAGATGAAAATGTAGAAACTATGTTCTCGAGATTCAGTAAAATGGTCTACGAAATCAAATCACTTGGAATGGTGTATTGAAATGGACTCCAAGTTAGAAAACTTGTTAGAAGTCTTCCCAACACTTGGGAAACTAAGGCTGCCATTCTTGAAAATTGAGATCTGCAGAAAATGACGTATGATGAACTTCGAGGCAACCCGATGGACTATGAACAGAATCATATCAACAGGTACAATAAGGACGATAAAAAGAAAATTGTGGCATTTACGGCTGAGACATCTAAAATTGGAGAACATGTCAATGAAAATCAAGACGAAGGAATGGCTCTTATAAATCGAGGAGTGAGACAAATGCTTAGACAAAGAGGACAGAGACCTCAACAAGACTTTAAGAACAATGATTTCAAAAGAAATGATGATCGTTGTTACTACTGTGGAAAACCAGGACACATCAAATAAAACTACCCAGAATAGAAAAGAAGAAACAATCGAAGAAACAAGGACCCTAAGAGTCTCAGAGCATGGGATCAAGGACAAACAACCAACGATGATCATGATGAAATGGCCAATCTATGTTTCATGGCACTAGGTAAAACAAGTGAGGTAAGATCTTTTAAATGTTCTAATTGTAATGACTTACTAAATTCTTTGGACATGGTTGCTGATGAATTACAGAAGGTTATTGACGAATACAATAAAATCGCTTAAGAAAAGAAAGATTGGCAGATTCTTCTCGAAGCAAGTCAGATTGAAGTTGACTTACTAATAGAAGAATTAGAGGAAGTCAAAAGGAAGTTGAAAAACATCAGAAAGTCTCCAAGTCTTAGTTATGTCCGATCTAACAGAACTATGCTCTATAGAAGAAACTCTTCTAATCGTAGTTCCAACATATCAAATAGATCTAATTCAAAATCTTATTCTCCTGAAATTTCTACTAAAATTACTTGTTGCACTTGCGGTGATCTTGGTCACAAATCTTTTAATTATAGAAAATATTCTTCTAGAAAGTGGATTTGGAGACCAAAAGTTACTAATCATCAAGGACCCAAAAATACTTTGGTACCTAAAAGAAACTAATCTTATTGTTTTGCAGGAGCAATCCAAGAAAACCTACAGAAAAGGAATGTGGGTACTTGACAGTGGATTCTCCAAACATATGTGTGGAAAGAAAGAAAACTTCAAAACTATAAAAAGAATAGATGGAGGATGTGTCAGATTTGGAGAAAATGTTAAAGGGGAAGTAACTAGAGTCGGGACTATTAAACACAGCTCATCATGCAATCTAATCAAAGTGTATCTAGTTGAGGGACTCAAACATAACCTTCTCAGCATTAGTTAACTATGTGATGTTGGATTTCAAGTTACTTTAAACACAGCCAGCTACATCATCAAACATCCTGAGAAAAATCTAACTCTTATCGGAGATCGAGTTAATAACATATATGTTTTAAATAATGTTGATTTTACATCTCTTACTTTTCTTACTGTAGTCTCAAGCGATCCTTGGCTATGGCATCGAAAGCTTGGACACGCAAGTATGCATGCTCTTGAAAAACTTTCTAGACTTGAACTAGTCATTGGTCTGCCTAAACTAAAGTTTCAGAAAGATCATATTTGTGACGCATGTCAAATGGGTAAGCAGACTCGCTCATCCTTTAAAGAAAAAGATATTGTAAGTACTTTTAAATCCCTTCAGCTCCTTCACATGGATCTATTTGGTCCTACTCGAACTGCTAGCATTGGAGGTAAACGATATGCATTCGTTATTGTTGATGACTTCTCAATGTTCACATGGGTAATCTTTCTCACTCATAAAAATAAAGCTTTTGCTAACTTTGAAGTTTTTTGTAGAAAAACTCAAAGAGAAGCAGGTTACGTCATCATAACTATTCATAGTGATCATAGTGGTGAATTCAAGAATAAAGCTTTTGAAGAATTATGTGCTCAAAATGGTTTCACTCAAAACTTCTCTTCACCCAGATCACCTCAACAAAATAGAGTTGTAGAAAGTAAAAATCATTCACTACAAGATACACCAAGAACTATGCTTCTCGATCGAAATCTTCCCGATCATTTTTGGGCAGAAGTTGTAAGTACTGCTTTTCACATTCTTAACAGGTGTCTTATCAGACCTATACTAAAGAAGACTCCATATGAACTATGGAGAGGTAAGAAACCAAACAGCAGCTACTTCGATTCGTTTGAATGCAAATGTTTCATCTACAATAACGGTAAGAACAATCTTGGTAAGTTCGATCCAAGAAGTGACGAAGGTATTTTTCTAGGTTATGTTGTAGGGCCTTTCGTGTTTTTAATAAAAGAACTTTAAGTGTTGAAGAATCTATTCATGTGGTATTTGATGACACTAATCCAAGAGTATAGAATGCTGAAGCTGGCGATGATGAATCACTTTAGCCATTCTAGCTAAAGATATCTCAAAAGTTGCCCCTGAAACTAATACTGAAGAGCTAGCTACTGCAAAGATAGAGTCGACTACTCCAGTCGAAAAAACCAACATTCCCAGGGAATGGAGACACAATGCAAGCTATCCTAAAAACTTCATTCTTGGAAAACCAGATCATAAAATCCAAACAAGGTCTTCCCTTCGAAAACAATCTTCTTTGGCTCTTTTATCTCAAATGCAACCTAAACGAATTATTGAAGCTATGGAAGATGAGTCATGGATGCAAGCAATGAAGGAAGAACTTGATCAATTAGAAAGAAATCAAGTGTGGACCCTTATCGAAAGATCTAAGAATTGTTCAGTAATTGGAACTAAATGGGTATTTCACAACAAACTGAATGATGATGGACAAGTTGTCTGAAATAAAGCTAGGTTAGTAGCCCAAGGTCATTCTCAGTAGGAAGGGATTGAATACGATGAAACCTTTGCACCCGTAGCAAGGTTAGAATCTATTCGAATTCTCCTAGCTTATGCCTCGTTCAATCGGTTCAAACTTTTTCAAATGGACGTTAAAAGCGCATTTTTAAATGTTTTTATAAAAGAAGAAGTGTTTGTTAAACAATCTCTTGGTTTTGAAAATCCCTCTTACCCTGACTATGTTTTAGAACTATCAAAAGATCTTTACGGTCTTAAGCAAGCCCCTAAGGCTTGGTATGAAAGATTGAGAACTTTTCTCTTAATTAATCAATTTCAAAGAGGGAAAATTGATACAACCTTGTTTACAAAAAGAACTGATTCTTGCATTCTTATCGTTCAAATTTATGTTGATGCATGATATTATTTTTGGAAGCTCTAACTTTTCCCTGTGCGAGAATTTTGCAAATCTTATGAAAGGCGAGTTTGAAATGAGTCTTATGGGTGAACTCTCATTTTTCCTCAGCCTACAAATAAAGCAGTCAGATAAAGGCATTTTCATCAGCCAAGGTAAGTACGCAAAAGAGTTTATCAAAAAAATTGGAATGGAAAGAGGGAAAGCTTTTGGAACACCCATGAGCCCCTCCACCTGTCTAGAATCTGATACAACAGGAAAAGCAGTCAACAAAAAATTATTTCGTGGAATGATTGGATCTCTGCTATATCTCACTGCAAGTCGACCAGACATCATGTTCAGTGTCTGCAAATGCGCAAGATTTCAATCCGCCCCAAAAGAATCTCACCTCACTATTGTGAAACGAATCATTCGATATCTTATTGGAACCTCTAATATGGGGTTATGGTATCCTTTCTCTGAGAATTTTGATTTAATTGGATATTCAGATGCTGACTTTGCAGGTGATAAAAATGACAGGAAAAGTACTAGTGGCACTTGCAATTTTTTGGGAAAATCTCTTATTTCCTGGCATAGTAAGACGCAAACTTCCGTTGCCCTCTCAACTACTGAATCTGAGTATTTGGCGGTTGGAAGTTGTGGCACTCAACTACTTTGGATGGTGCATCAACTCCTGGCCTATGATTTATCCTTTGAGGGAGTACCTATTTTTTTGCTATAATACTAGTGCTATTAGTCTATCTAAATATAATGTGCATCATTCTAGAGCTAAACATATAGATATCAAGCATCATTTTATTCGTGATCATGTTGAAAATGGTGATTTTGTGGTTGAATTTGTTGATTCTGAGAATCAGTTAGCCGATATATTTACAAAACCTTTACTTGAGGCAATATTTTGTTTCCTTCGAGAATGTCTTGGCATTACTCTTTCTGCAGGAATGTGATCACCACCCTGAAGTATTTTCTCGGTGATCGTTAAGACTATAGGTTTTTTTCTCGTTTGCTAAGACTGCTAGTTTGTGGAGATATGTCTCCATTTCTTTTAGATTGTATTTCGGGGTTCCCTTCCCCATACTCTTGGATTGTATATTTGTTTTTGCCTATCCTGTTTTTTTTTTTTTTTCCTTTTTGATTATGTCAAAGGGGGAGAATAATTAGACCTTGCCATTGAGCAAGGGGGAGCATGCTGGAAATCTACACATGAGGCATACAGCAAGGGGGAGCATGAATCGAACATGGAAGTCAAATTAAACTCGTATTAATCTTAACTGTCATTATCAAAAAGGGGGAGATTGTCAACTTATGATATTCTGAATAATGACAACTTGAATTCACATCGCAGGAATCAAGAGAAGAAATGTGAAGATCACCAGCTTCACCAAGAAGACTGAGTGACACGAGCAAACCGCACCAACCATGGAAATAGATTGACCAAATCAAATCTAAAGGATCGTACCAATCAAGGAATAGATTGACTCAAAATCTGCAGCAACCATGGAAATGGATTAACACACAATCAATCTAAAAGATTAATTCAATCAGCCATCATTCCAAAAAGGAAAACAGCTGTCACGCCCCGAGCTACCCCAAGACGCGAACACGGGACCTAGGACCACAAGTGATCCCAAGCTAACCCTGCTGGCATGATCATGAGCATACTAAAGATAATAAACTGATGCGGAAGCTAATTCATAAATAAATCTGAAAAGATGGGGAATACCCATATACTATAACTGAATATATCAAATCTGAGAGTTTAATACAAAAGAAATATCAAACTCAAAACACTAAGCTGAATCTAACTATGTCTGAAATAAGCCTCTAAACTGACTAGAAATGTTGGGACATGCCCCAACTAGATCTAGCAAAACTGAAACTAAAGACTAGAAGCGATAAAGATAAACATGTCACTAGTCCTCGAAGAATGAGGACTCACCACTGATGCTGCTGAACTGAAGATCGGGAATCGATCTAAGCGTGATCTGGATGCTGAGAACCTGAACCTACATCACGAGAAGATGTAGCGCACGTATGCGTCAGTACTTGAAGGGTACTGAGCATGCAGGATAGAGTAAAGCTGAAATAACATATAACTGAACAAAGCAATAAAGCAATGAAATAATCTGAACATGATATAGATACTGAAAATACTGAATACTGAGCTAACTGATGCAATGACCAAATTTATAACATGCTGAGACTGAATACTGACTGTACTGAAATATGGTCAATGCAATAGAGTCTGACTGAACTGTGGGAGCTACTAATAACCGACATAAAACCACATGAGCTAAATGTGGAGTCCGATGTATACGCCCCATCGAGAGGACCCAATATACCCTGCCAGAGGTATAGAGGCATGCTGGCGTGATCACTAAACTGATGTTGCCCACAGAGGGGACTTACACCTACGTGGCTCGTAGTTCTGGAACTATATGGGTACGCTGAAACCCTAGTCCAACTCGGTATTATGCTACTCCCAATGAATTAAGTAGTTAACTGATTATGACTGAATTTCTGTAAATACTGGATAGCTCGAAACTGAACATGCAAACTGAGAATGCAATAATTAATCTGATAATGATGCATTCATAAACTGAGGCATATATAACTGAATATATTATGACTGAAATACTGAATAGCTTAAGATACTGACATATAGATACTCATACTTGAAAACTCCCTTTTAGAAAACAATACTCTAATCATTGATGACTTGGGAAGTCATACTGCATAAACATTGATGGTATATCTAGATACCATACTATTCATACATTGATGACCTACTCAATTGTCATACTAATCATGTATTAGAAGCTCTTTCTCAAAACTCATCTTAACTTTCTCAAAAACTCAATTTAAAACTCAAGTGTTGTCTTAAAGAAAAGCTTCTCATGATTTATAACTCAAAATAGGGTTTATGCTGAAATATACTGATAATGTGGCATAAAACTGGAGCATGTATATCTGAATAACTGAAATATTTGACCTAGCATGTGTAATTCAAGAACTAATGAAATACATAGCTAGGGTTCTGAAATTTATGCGATAAACTGAGCAATAACATGATAATTTGATTTGGAACATTTAAATAACTAATTCATGATGATCTGCTGTAATTCTAGAAACCCTAGGTTTGTTCATAATCATGGAATCAAGAATCTGACTGAATTCTAGGGACCTAATGGGCGAAAGGAACCCACTAGTGAAATCCCACATACCTGGTGATGAATTCCACGGAGAAATCTTTTGATTTCGGGGCTGGAACTGAAGGAAACTTGCTGCGTTCTTGAACTAGGGTTCTTGACCTTTTTCTCCTCTCTTGCTTCTAATTTTCTAAGTTTTGATTAATGATTTAGACTAAGGTAAGTTCTAATTATGTTTCTAGGTTTAAACTGATTAAAATCTCATGATTTAGGGTCTAAACGACGTATCTTAGGGGTTAAACGAAATAGGAAAAGAACAAAAGACCCCTGAATTAACTGTTGTCGGAGTGATCGACGGAATGGACTGACGGTCCGTCAATCAATCGACGGTCCGTCGATTGGGTCCGTAGATCGAGTATGCCCAACAGGGCTTCACTAAAACGGGCATAACTTTTTACTCGAAGGTCGGAATTTAGCAAACTCGGTGGCGTTGGAAAGATAATTCAATTATCTATCTAACCATAGGTCATGGGGAACCTAATTCATTTTGTGCTAAAAGTTATGACCATATGAAGTTGACCCATCAGAATTTTTAGCTAACTGGCTGCTAACCTTCCATCTACGGTCAGACCTACGGACCGTGGATCGAACGACGGTCCGTGCTGGTCAACCGTAGTTCAGGACTGAAGCTGGGTTTTTGGGGCATCGATCTACGGACACGAACTACGATTTGTGACCTGACCTACGGACCGTAAGTCCGGCTGTGGGTCAACACTTAACCAAATTTTTTGACTGAGTTCTGGGGAAGTTTTCTGTCACGAACCACGGACCTGCTGGACGGACCGTGAGTCCATCTACGGTCCGTGGATGGTGTCCGTGAGTGCCACCTGTAACACCAGAAATCTGAAATCTCTATTTTCGGATACGGGGTGTTACAACAGCACTAGGTAATCAATCAGGACAACAAACAATTCACACTGATTATGGAACTTATCAGGAAAGATGACAGCTGCAAAACAGAAGTCTCAAGACAACAGCAGGATACAAAGAAGATTAGCAAATGATCCTACATCAGCATATGTTTCAAGGCAGATTAAATCAAGGATCCAAGATTCTCAATCACGGAAATATTACAAATCCTTGATTAAAGGAAACTCCCTTGGGTTTTCCTGTTAGAGTTAAAAGACCATCGCACTACTCACATATAAAAGAAGTCTCAGACCAACAGTTGAAATTACGCAACTTCACTTAAGCTTACAGTACAATCTTCTTTTATCTTTCATAAAGCTTTGTAATCACGTGAGTGAAACAATTGAAAAGAAAAGAGAAAGAAAGATTATGAGTGTAGGTTTACAAGTAGAGGAAGTGTCAAGTTAGAACTTTTGATTTGCATACCAGATAGGATCGAATCACAGAATCCCTGTACATCTGAAGTTCACTTCAAATCTCTAAAGGATACCCTTGAAACCCAAGGGGACTGGACTAGGCCCCACATTGGTGATCCGAACCAGTATAAAAACTCTTTGTGTTATTTACTTACTGCAAAGTATTATCACTGTTTATCTATTCTACTAACGTGCAGGTGAATCGACTGGCCATTATAGGAAATCGACTGAAGGAAATTTTAATTCACCCCCCCCCCCTCTTGAATTTCATAGGTAATATGGAGTAACTTTGGAATAGGACCTTCTAGATTATCTTGTTGTCGCGTAACTGTGATTAACATTATAAGTGGCTCTCTTTCGTTGTCTGATTTTGGATAATCGTGAAAATGTCGTCACTCCATCTTCAATTCGATAATTTTCTGGGTCCATTTCTTGGTAATCTTTCTATTTGAAAAAAAGCCTTTCCATTTAAAGGATTTGTACTTTTCCATTCTATATAATAGTAACAACATTTGGTATCATTTTGAATAATCATTTCATTTCTTTCCTCCCTACATCCTAATTGTGGGATTATATTGTGTATGTTGTTGTTGACTCGTTGTAGTTATTTCTTTCGGATGTGAAAAGATAGATGATTGTGTTGAACTAAGTATTAAATTCACAACAAACACTTTTAGATTATAAATCAAAAGTTTAATTAATCATTTATTTAAATGGGATCCTATACATATCAAATAAGTTGTACTACAATTCATACTTCTTTCTACAATTTAAGCAAACATTTTTGCGTTTAAGGGCCTTGGTCTGACCCGTCAGTTTTTGTCAGCATCATCATATGAAGTTTTTTAATTAAAGATTTGAGTTTGAGGAGTTTCATCTTGTGCAAATTTGTGTTATTAATTCATAACGAATCCTGTTGTAGGCCCCATATCATTCTCCTATTTTTTTCCTCCTCCTTTCCTCTTTCTTTTCATTCATAAACATAGTACGGTGTAGGACTTCTTCTTCAACATTGCTGAGTTTATTCTTTTATTTTATCCACATTGAACCTCTTGTTCTTAGTGGATGATATTTTAAAATAAAATTGGTATATCACGAGGAGATCATATCTTGAATTAGAAGGATTTTTGTGCAGATTTAAAGTGAATTTAGTTGAATTTTCAAAGAAAATTCAAGTTTGATTATGAATAATTGAAATTGTCTAGCGTGGCTTTATGAACAACCAACTTGTATTCATGAATTCAAAGATATACCTGCATTCATGTATTTGGAAATCAAGAACGGCAGCAACGATGTTTTAAGATATCACAACTTTGGCGAGTGAAGAAGATGAAACCCAATGCCCAAAACTCCCTTGTTTTATTCTATGTTTCTATACCCTTTTGTTTTTTTTTTCATGGTATCTAATACTCTTTATCCATATTTGGAAAGTGAGTGTATCTGAATGTTTATATTTGAATGAACTTCCTCCAATTGAATGTTTTTTATCTAGAAAATATTTATGTGTTATATCTAGGAATCTAGTGAATATGTATGTTGTAGCTAGATTCTATACATAATGTTTCTGGTTTGAGATCTGAATTTATGGTAATGGTTGAGTTATTTTTCTGGTAGACTGAATATTTAAGTTTTAGCTTAGATTGTACACATAACATTTCTTGTTTGAGATCTGAATTTATGGTGATGGTTGAGTGATTTTTTTGGTGATGATACAAATGTTTCTCATAAAATAATATAAGTGATATAGTGATATATACATGATGCATATAGTCGAATTAAAAAATTTGAAAATACAATGATTCAAAACGACAAACCCTAAAATCAATAAATCACAAGTTGAGAAAGTGTGGATACATCTTGGTTTAGCAAAAGATATAGTGTATCCAACTAAATTAAGTGAACTGAATGACCAACTAACATAATTCAGGTGAAGTAAAGCATGAAATATGAAACGAAATCATTAAAAGCTTTACAAATAGGTATGCAATGATAGCAAAATACTTAAATAAAATACTTTACTTTATTGGGGAGTTTCTCTAACTGACAACCATCACTAAGAGTTTCGTGATAATACAACGTCTTAACCATGTTTCCAGAACCACCTTATACCTTGCCGGGATATAGGAGGCAACTTAACTTTTGGATCCATCTAAAGGACTTCTTAAAGCTGGTGAGGAGTCACCCGAATTACAATACAATATTCCTATCTACACTGGTGGCGCAGGTTATGGGGTTTAAGTTGTCTTAACTCTTATCCAAATCGGTGCTTAATACTATTATCAAAATATATGTATTAATTCTCATAAAATAATACTCATTAGATTGAGTTAGTACTAAAAAGGCCATCTTTAAAGGATTACTAATCTTTAGACTGAAAATTCTTCAGAAAAACTAAATATGCTCTTCTTAAAATAGTAACACTTTTCTCCATGCAAAAATAATACATTTGGAACCATAAGTGATCTTCTCAAATGACGCTTAAAATATACTTGGACATACATTAAATTTTGAAATCACTGTATGGAAATAATTGCACAAGGCTTTCACAAGTTTCATCAACAAGGGTTCATGTGATAATAAAGTCATTAACAACACAAGAATCAATATGTATAAAGTATTATAGTCTCAATAGTTAAGAAATCAGAACTCAGAATAAGAAACACAAGACAAATTTAGAATTCATGGAACTTTGGGTAGAACCCTAGATTTATCTCTTAACTGATTCAATTTAGTTGTAGGGCATGAAGACCGACTTAATCCAACACTATGAATAGTCCTACATACTTGGAAGAACAAAGTTCTTGAAGAAACTTTAAGAAGATGCTTGAAACCCCTAGCTTTCGATTCTTGGATCCTTGCTCTAAGTCTTGGGAGTGATTATGACAGCGTTAGGGCTGAACTAAACTGAAAGAACCTTAATTAGGTGTAAAACCATCGGGTTAAGGCTTAAAAAGGGTGGAGAAAAGACTGAATTAACTCCACCTTAAATTGGCAGGACCGTCCACAAAGAGGCTTCTACAGTCCGTACTCCCATCTACAAACGTACTGTCCACTCATGGTTCCCACTAATGGAGATCGAGTCTTTTAGTTGAACTACAAATCAAGAACCATGACACATACTACAAACCACGAGTTGTACCCCTTCTCATACAGTGACCCTTTGCCAAAGGCCAGGATCCTTAGGCCTACAAACCACGATGGCCAAGTACGGTCCATACATCCTTTGATGGGCCGTACTAGCAAGTCGTAATCAAATCATTGGAGACTCAACTCTTTGAAGATCAACTATTGATAGAATTCTACAATATGTAATTCCTTGTATGACCCGTACAAGCCGTCGGTAGAACTTAAAATGCCAAAACTTTATCAAGTCTGATATCTATTCAACAAGCCTCATCCACGACCCATAGAACCATCCATGAGCCATACTGCTAGCTCATGGAATCCCATATAAGACTTACCATTTTCCTGAACTTCAGGAAAGTAACAACAACTTGCTCATACAGCCCATAAAATCTTCTTATGTTCGTACAAAGGCTTGTAGAATTAGTGCACCAACAACTTTCTACAACTTTTCAAATTCCAATTGACGTTTATAGTTCTGAAGTGTTACATTTATGTAGCATAACCCGAAGGTTTTGTAGTTCAAAGAAGTGAAGGCAAGGTGTATAAGCTTCAACTAGTGTCATTCCATCCACGACCTTTTTTGTTTGCCTATTTTGCAAGTAAATCAATGTGTTTACCACCTTTGCTCAACAAGACTTTGCCAATTTTTTCTTTATAGAGCTCGGTTGCTTGTTGTTACTTATAGGAAGAAGTATTAGCATATCTAGGATGAACTATTCTTGGTGAATAACAAAAGCAACACTTGTACTTACATTTGACTCAATACCTACTATTTATTCTTCACGCATGTCAACTTCTACTCTTATTTCTTCAGAATTTAGAACATCATCACAAAAAATTTGATTTTGTGTGATGATGTTCCAAGTTCTAATTAGAGAAAAATTTGGCAGGCATGAAGAATCAATAGTAGGTATTGAGTCAAATATAAATACAGGTTTACTTCTGTTAGTGCACCAAGAATAGTTCATCCAAGATATGCAAAAAACAAATCCTATAAGGAACATGAACAACCCGGCTCTGTAAAGAAAAAGTTTCCGAAGTCTTTTTTGGGTAGAGGCGGTAAACACATCGATATACTTCAAAAATAACCAAACAACAAAGGTTGTGGATGGAATGATACCAGTTGAAGCTTGGAATTGAATAAAACCATCAATAGGACATCTAAAGTTGTTTGGTTCATTGTGTTATAATCATGTACCAGCTGTCAAACGGAGCAAGCTTGATGAAAAAACTGAAAAAGGATTTTTTGTTGGTTATAGAATCTAGGAAAGTTTTTATAAGTACAGATGTGAAGGTGGATAAAGATGCTTATTGGGATTGGAATACCTCTCAAGTCTGAAGGACGGATGTTGACCCTACTTTAGAAGATTCAAATGAACCCTGAGGAGGTTCTACCACGTGGAAAGGCTCTTTAATGGAACTTTATCCTTAGCTGGTCGTGACCAAGAAAGCACTGGTTTCTCAATTGGTAGGTCGGGAATGCCTGACAACTCAATTTATCTAGTAAACTACTAGACTTGAAAGCAGAGAATGATAAAGATTTTTGTGTTAGAGGTAGTATACCTTTTCCAGAAATCTATGGACTATGTAATCTTGTTTTCCCTAAACCTTCAAACTTTCAAGATGCCAGTGGGATTAAAGAATGAATGAGAGCAATGAAGGAGGAAATAGCCATTATTGAGAAGAACAAGACATGGAAACTCATTGACAAACCTGGAAATAAGTAATTTATTGGGTTTAAACGGGTGTACATAGTGAAGTTTAATGCGGATGTATCTATCAACAAGCACACATCAAAGCTTGTTGTTAAAGGTTATTATCAACAACCTGGATATGATTAATTTTGCACATGTTGCAAGAATGGACACCATCAGAATTTTTATTGCATTGGAAGCTCATGCATTAAGATGTCAAATTTGCCTTCTCAAATAATTTTCTAGAAGAGGAAATTTATGTAGCTCAACTGAATGTTTTGTAGTTCAAGGAAGTGAAGTTAAGGTGTATAAGATTCAACTAGTGTCACTCCATTCACGGCCCTTGTTGGTAATCTATTTTGCAACTAGTCAATGTGTTTACCGCATCTGCCAAAAATAACTTTGGCAACTTTCTCTTTATAGAGCTCGGTTGCTTCTTGTTCCTTACAGGCAGAAGTTTTAGCATATCTGGGATTGAACTATTCTTGGTGCATTGACAAAAGCAACACATCAAATTATGTCTAACTCAATACCTACCATTGATTTCTCACCCAAGTTAATTTCTACTCTTATTTCTTCCGACTTCAGAACATCATCACACAAAATCTGTAAAACCATGATTTTGTGTGATGATGATCTGAATGCTAAAGAAATAAAAGCAGAAATTGACACACATGAAGAATAAATGGTATTGAGTTAGATGTAACTACAAGTTTTGCTTTTTTCAGTGCACCAAGAATACTTTATCCTAGTTATGATAAAACATATGCCTACAAGGAATAGAATCAATCGAGCTCGCTAAGAAAGAGTGGCCAAAATTTTTTTTGGGCAGAGGCGGTAAACACATTGATTTACTTGAAAACTAGATTACCAACAAGGGTCGTGGATGGATGGACACCAATTGAAGCTTGGAATTGCATAAAACTATCAATAGGGCCTCTAAAATTATTTGGTTCATTGTGTTATACTTATGTACCAGCTATAAAACAAAACAAGCTTAATGAAAAAACTGAAAAACAATTGTGGTTGTTTAGAGCTCTATCTCTAAGTGTTATAGAATTTACAATATTGAATATGGGAAAGTGTTTATAAGTATAAATCTGAAGGTGGATGAAGATGTTTGTTGGAATTGGAATATCTCTCAAGTTAAAAGGATAGAAGTTGAACCTGCATTAGAAGATTCAAATGAAGACTTTATAACGGTACGCTGAACCCTAGTCCAACTCGGTGCTAAGTCTACTCCCAACTAGAATGTGTATAAACATAATAACTGAAATACTGGATAGTTCAATGTTCTGACATGCAAATCTGAGAATGCAACATTTATAAACTGATAAAGTGACATTCGAAACTGGAGCATGTATATATGTTTAAACTAACCTAGCAAGTGTAACCCATGAACTAAGAGAATCTACGCAACTAGGGTTCTGAATTTCATGCAAATAACTAAGCAACGACTTCACAAAAACATGATAATCTGATTAGGAATACTATAACAGCTAATTCACAACAATTATCCAAGGTTTAAGAACCCTAGGTCTAAACATGATATAGAGAATCAAGAATCTGACTGAATTCTAGGGACCTAGTGGAAGAAAAGAATCCACTAGTGAAATCTCACATACTTGGTGATGAAATCTACAGAGAAATTCTTTCGTTTCGGGATTGAAACTTGAAGAATATTGCTGCTTGTTCTTGGGAGGTTTGGTTGACTTTTCCTCTTCTTTTTGCTCTAAGTTTGGCTGATTTTTGGAGAATGAGGGTTCTAGGTAAATCTGACTAAGTTACTAGGCTTATTTTGTGTAAAACGACGTAGTTTAGGCATCAAACGACGTAGTTTAAGTGCCCAACGCATAGGGGAAAGGACCAAAACGACCCTAACTTAAGTCTGACGAAGCCCATCCACGGAGGGAACGACAGGCCATCATTTGACCTACCGGCTGTCGTTTGGGTTCATTGGTCAAGTCTGCTCGACAGGGCTTCACTAAAACGAGCATAACTACGTGCCCCCGAAGGTTTATCAATCCCCTTTGTTGGGCATCATCTGTAGTGATCACGCCAGTCATGCCTTTATACCCCTAGCAAGGTATATTAGGTCCTCTCGATGGGGCATATACATCGAGCAGTCATGCCTTTATACCCCTAGCAAGGTATATTGGGTCCTCTCAATGAGGCTTATACATCAGACTCCATGTTCAGCTCACGTGGTTTTATGTCGGTTAATAGTAGCTCCCACAGTCAGACTCCAGTGCATTTGACTAGGTTTTCAGTTATATTTCAGCATTCAGTCTCAGTATGTCATGTTCAGAATTAGTACTTGGTCATCGCATTTAGTTCTGTCTTTAGTATATTCCAGCAATTACATTCAATTCAGATTATGTTATTGCTCAGTACGCTTTGTTCAATTATGTATTTTATTCAGCTATACACTATATCTTGCATGCTCAGTACATTCCAAGTACCGACACATACTCTACGCTACATCATTTCGTGATGTAGGTTCTTGTACTCAGCATCCAGATCACGCATAGATCAGTTCCCGATCTCCAGTTCAGTAGCTTCAGTGGTGAATCCTCATACTCTAAGGACAATAGACATGCTTTACACTTTAGTCCTTTTATTCAGTTTTCAATTTTGCTAGAATTAGCTGGGGGCATGTCCCAGCAACTCTAGTCAGTTAGAGGCTTTTCAGACATAGCATTAGATTCATCTTTAGCTTTTGAGTGACTCTTTAGTATCATTAAACTCATAGTCTTTTATAGATTTAGATTAGTATTAGGTATTCCCCACTTTCAGTTAATTATGGTTTTAAGCTTCCACATAGTATATTTTATGCAGTAATCTTTTAGTATGCTTATGATATTCCCACTCAAGGTTAGCTTGGGTCACTCGTGATCCTAGGTCCCATGTTTCCGTCCAGGGGGTAGCCTCGAGGCATTACAAAATAGGAAAAGACCCAAAATCCCCTTTAAAAATAACTGCCAGACCTTATCAACGATTTGACCTACGATTCATAGGTCCAACTAGGGACCGTCTTGGTCAACCATCGGTGGGGTTCATAAACTTGTTTCTGGACCCTAGAATGAAGGGACCCATGTATGGTCTATTGGTCAACCTACGGTTTGTACATGGCCACCTAAGTCCAACTTTGGCCTTCAAAACATCACTAAGTCTAGGACTCACCTACGAGTCCTACCTACGACTCGTGCATTAAACGACAGTTTGTCCTGGTGAACCATACAAAAGTATTGGGACTTGACATTCCAACTCATTTAGACTTTCCACCTACGGTCCGTGGTTCGACCTATAGACCATCGGTACTGGCACCAGATTTAGGAAACCTGCAATTTTTCCTTCTTTAAAATTTGAGGTCTTACATCATTTATGTTAAAATGCCTCAATTTCATCGTTGAGAGAATTCCTATAGTGACCCAAGTCGTTTATTACTTGTTGGGCCTGTCATCTCAGTCACATGGTCATTCAATTGGTTTTTGCACGAGTTTTTTTGTTTTAGAGCTTTCGAAATATGAACGGTTGACTTCGATCAAAAGTTCATAAAAATGACCTCAAAATGCAATTATGATGGTTTTAGTAGCTCCACAACATTGAGTTTGGTCTATAACAACCTTTTGTGTGGATCATGAGGCTTCTGGCTAATTTGAAGCCCCATTGTGCATTTTGGAAAAAAATGGAACTCGGGTGTAGGGCTCATTTCTTGTCGGAACTACCTCGGTTAGAAGTTTTGACAATGTTGAATTTTGCGGGATAGAATATTTCATTTGTGCGCATAGGATTCTCAATAAATCTGAGCACCCCATTGGAGAATTCTAGAAATGGCCAATCCAGCTAATGTGCCTCAATTGGTGCAATCCAGTAAAGAGTGCATTGTCACGGGCCCCTTGGCTGGATTCGTGAAGGCTTAGTTTGTATGGTCCACTATTGCGTGGCCATATTACAATTACTAGGGTCTATCCCATTTATCATTTGCGTTCGCAAGCTCTCCTTGTCAGGATCGTGATAAGATGCTAACCCGTGTTGACCACCTTTGGACATTGTGATCATGAGGCTTGATCTGCACGATCGTGAGGATCATTTTATTAGTGGGCCACGATTGTGACCCTTTACCTCACGATGATTTAATACGTCTAGTTTTAAAAATAATACATATGACATTTGTTATTATTCTAAAAAAAATGGTGATATATCCCATAATTAAGCTCCATTTTTGGTGATTCAATGTCGTGGACGTCTATAAACTTTGTGACTACGTGGTTGGGTTTTTGGAGAGTGTGGGGGTGTAATGACCCTCTCGATCATTCTTTGTGAAGCCCTTTTGTTTGTCATTTAAAACCCTTCCATATTTAACCCAAGCCATTTATTACTTGTTGGGATTGATAGTTCGGTCACCTTGTCGTTCGTTTGGTTTTTATAACTTTTTTTATATATTGGAGCTTTTAAACCTTAAATAATTGATTTCAATTAAAATTTTAACCAGACAACCTTAGAATCAAATTTTCATGAGTCCATCAGCTCCAGAAGGGTAATTTTAGACTAGTGGCATGGTAAATGCAAATCTCGAGGCTTTTGGTGCAAGTTTATGCAATTAGGCATTTTATCTTTTCACTTTAGTCCTAAGTTTGACCTGTCACGACCCGAGCCTACACCCTGGACGTGGCCAGCACTCGAGAACCATTGTTGGTCCCAAAGCGAACCCTCATCATGGCTAACTGCAAGCGGAAGACTAACTCAAGCATACATAAGTTTAAAATCCGAATTAAATTCATTGAACTCCAATAGTGAACTTTAAGAAAGTATGAACAATACTCAAAAGAAAGTAGATATAGAAAACTCTTCAACTATGTTTATCTATGAAGCCTCTACTATTAAACAAAGATATCGAGACAAGACCCACGACATCTCAAAACTGCTAACTGTAAGCTAAAGGTAAAGTCCTCTGAAATATAAGAAGGCTCACCAAAGTTGGTTGGAATATCACATGACATCAACAAAACGCCTGTATCTGCATCATGAAACGATGCAGGCCAAATAGATCAGTAGGCCAAATGGCTCAGTACATGGAATGTACGAGCATGCAAGGCGAATTCTAAAGCATAAACATAGGCTTGAACATGACAAAAAGGAAACATACTTACCTCTTCTCAACTCTGTAACACCCCGTATCCAAAAACAGACCGAACCAACAGATTTCCAGAAGTTGCAAGTGCAACCCATGGTTGCCACCCAAGGACAGTAGGGTTACCAATGATCTGTTCTGGTGGTCCATGGATGGCCACCTACAACCTCCCAAGAATCAGCCCAAAAAATTCTTATAAGGCATGACCCACGGCTAGACCCACAGACCGTAGGTCAGACCACGAACTGTGGTCCAGGTCAGTGGATCGAGGCCTCAGAACCTGGTCTCTAAAGTCGATCGACGGACTGACAGGATGGACCGTGGGTCGGTCCACGGACCATCGATCTATCTGTAGATCGAGACCCTCAGGACCCCAGAACCTATCTTCTGAAGTCGATCGACAGACTGACAGGACAGACCATGGGTCAGTCCACGGACCATCGATCAGTCCCATCGGTGGCTTTAGCATATTTAAAGTCAGGGGTCGTTTGGTCTTTTGCTCATGTGTTGGACCCCTAAACTACATAGTTTAACCCCTAAACTATGTAGTTTTGGTCAGATTTTGCCTAGTAAACAAATTAGGACCTAACCTAATCAATCATTTACCAAAAATTCATCATACTTAGAGCAAAATTAGAAAGAGAAAGTTGAGCAACCCTCCAAGAACACGGAGCAAGGTTTCTTCAGTTCCAACCCCGAGATCGAAAAATTTCTCCGTGAATTTTGACACCATGTATGTGAGATTTAACTAGTGGCTTCCTTTCACCCATTAGGTCCCTAGATTTCACTTCGAATCTTGATTCCCTTAATATTATCTAGACCTAGGATTTCTTGAATGTTAGAAATTGTTGGGTTTTAGTTGTTAGAATGATCCAAATCATATTATCATGTTATTGCTTAGTTCTTGCATTAAATTTAGAATCCTAGTTGTGTAGATTCGTTTAGTTCATGAATTACAGATGCTAGGTCAGTTTAAGAGATATACATGCTTCAGTTTACGAATGTCACTTTATCAGTTATAATTGTTGCATTCTTAGAGTTTGCATGTCAGTAATTAAGATATCTAGTACTTCATATTTCAGTCATAATATTGCTTATATAGATCAAATTGGGAGTAGCTTAATACCGAGTGGACTAGGGTTCAGCGTACCCGAATAGTCCCAGAACTACATGCCCCCGTAGGTTCATAACTCCCCTCTTTGGGCATTACATTTTAGTGATCACGCCAGTCATGCCTCTATACCTCTGGCAGGGTATATTGGGTCCTCCCGATGGGGCATATACATCGGACTCCACATTTAGCTCATGTGGTTTTATGTCGGTTATTAGTAGTTTTCTTATAGTTAGATTCTATTACATTGACCATGTTATCAGTTACAGTTAGATTTCAATCTCAGTATGTTATAAACTTGGTCATTGCATTCAGTTAGTTCATGTTCAGTATTCTCAGTATAGGATCATGTTTATCTCTTATCATTGCTCAAATATATGCTTTGGTTCAATTATGTTTAATGTTTAGCTTTATTCTATCATGCATGCTCAGTACCTGTCAAGTATTGATGCATACTCTGCGCTACATCTTCTCGTGATGTAGGTTCAGGTTCTCAGCTTCCAGATCAAGCATAGATCGGTTCCCAATCTTCAGTTCAGCAGTATCAGTGGTGAGTCCTCATTCTCCCAAGGCGATAGACATGTTTCCTTTGCTTTTAGTCTTAGTTTCATTTTTTTCTAGATTTAGCTGGGGCATGTCCCAGCATTTATAGTCAGTAGAGGCTTTATTTCAGACATAGTTAGATTCAACTTTAGCATTTGAGTTTGAATTTTTAGTTGTTGTTAAACTCTCAGTTTTTATATATTCAGATGGTTTATGGGTATTCCCATCATTTCAGTTTACATGATGATTTAACTTCTGCACAGTATTTTTTTACTTTAGTTTATTCAGTATGCTAATGATATGCCAGCAGGGTTTGCTTGGGGTCACTAGTGATCATAAGTCCCATGTCTGCGTCCTGGGGTAGATTCGGGGCGTGACAAACTCACTCAACTCAAGAATAAGATACTCAACTCAAAGATATAATACTCAATTCAAAGGTACTCAACTCATGATACTCAAGGATAAAGCAACAAAAAAATATGCAATATATTGAAAAAATTTAAAATAGTAGATAGCAACTCAACTGAATCAATACATGAACATGAAGTGAAACCATTTAAGCTTTACAATAAAATATACAATGAAAGCAACATGAAATGAATATACTTTACTTGTGGGGAGTTTCTCTAACCGACAACCATTACCATGAGCCTAGCAATGATACAACATTTCGCCTCACGTTGCCAGGGCCATCCTATACTTTGTCGGGGTATAGGATGATATCGTGACTATGGATCCATCTAATTGGCCTTCTTAGAGGCACTGATGAGTTGCATGAAGAATCATTGTTATCCTATCCTAAGTTGGCTACATAGTTCAATAATACTTCCGAATCATAAAAGACTCTAACCCAACTCGGTGCTCGATACTACTCCCAAAATAATTAATATAACTTTGTGCTCAATTCAACCATTACAGAGAATGGGCTTCTTAGATTGCTTGAAATACTTTTCAAAACATGAGACGTGTTTACCTTCTTGAAAACATGCACTTATGAACTTATCTTTCAAGTCCAATAATTAATATAGGTACATATATAGATGTGTGTGTGTGTGTGTGTGTGAATAAAATAACATTAGAAACTCTTAAGTCTTTATGACATAGAACCTTTAAACTTTTTCTCAAAACTCAGTTTGAAACATAATGATTGACTTTCAAAGACTCTCAAGACTTATAACTCAATTCGTAAGGTTCATACGAAATTATGGGCATGAACAACTCATCTTGAGGACCTAAATAACCATATAGAAACTCATGAGTACAACTCTTTCTCAAAACTCATCTTTACTTCCTCAAAAACTCGGTTTAAAACTCAAGTGTTGGCTTTAAAAATCTTTTCAAGATTTATAACTCAAAATAGGTTTCATGTTGAATTATAGACATGAACAAATCAACTCAAGGATCTCAATAATAATATAGATACTCAATAATTAGGAATAGAATTTTTAAAAGAACCATGAACTCAAGAACTCAAATCAACTTATCTCAAGAATACTCAAATCTAGGGGTAGAATCCTAGATTTCTCTTTTACTGATTTGAAAGAAGATGTAGGGCGTGAGGACAAACAAGTCAAACACTATGATAGTCTTACAAACCTAGAAAAACAAGGTTCTTGAAGAATCTTGAAGAATAACTTGATTAGAATCCTTGAAACCCTAGCTTGAAGGTAAACGATCAAGAAAACCTTTCTTGATATTCTTGAATTAGTTTCTTGAATTCTCTATGGCTAAGAATTATGATTTTTATGAGTGATTCATAATTGTATGGAGGAATTTGAGTTGGAAAGAATGGAATTTTTAGAGAAAAACTTACCTTGAAGAGGAATCTTGAAAAAGATTGGAAGAATCTTGGAAAAGATTGGAAGAATCTTGAAAAAGATTGAAGAAACTTGAATGGAGTCTTTTACTTCGATTTTGTTCTTAGGGTTTTGTCTTAGGGTTTGAGAGAGAAGAGAATGATGGATTAAAAGATGAAAATCTGATTTTTTTGAGTCTATTATTAGTCAAGAAATTCATTTAGGTTTTTCTTGGAGGTAAAAGGACAAAAACGACCTTTTTTAATATTTTCCCGTCGGCTAATTTGTAACAGCATTGTATCAAGTTACTAAAACAGTCATAACTTTTTACTCAGAAAATGGATTGACGCAAAATTGGTGGAGTTGGAAAGTATATTCAAATACCTTTAATTTGATAGGTTATGACTCACGTAACTCTTTACATTGTAAGAGATATGGTTGTTTGAAGTTGACCCAAGTAGAATCTTACATAAAAACTTAATCGATAAAGAAACTTCAAGAATACTTATCAAGAACTCATCAAGAAATTAAATTGCTCATATGTATGGATAGATTCACAAAATAAACTCATGATTGACTTGTGTGTGAACGAACCCAACACTATGGAAGCTTACATACCTCAAAGAACTAGGTTCTTGGCGAAATCTTGATTTTCTTGAACGAACTCTTGAAACTTTGAACTTTTTCTCCTCTTGAATCTTTTATCTAAAACCCTAACACTTTTGGGGATGAATGAAACTGATTCTAATCAGTTTAGACCCTTAATTGGGTGTAAGTTGCATTTAGAATAAGTGGGGGTAAGGAAAAGACTAAAATACCCCTCTTATTTTCGGGTAACTTTCCTTAAATGGATAGCCTGACTTAAAAGGGAATATATCCCTCATATGAGCTCAAAAATTACCAAACTCGATGGTGTTAGAAAAAGGACTCGTAGATCTTTCATTTGATATCTTGGTTCAAAAAAATTCTGGAGTGTTACATGACCCTAGTCAACATTCTTGATAAACATTCTATTATGAGAATTCCTTCAGTGTGGTTAGCTACAAATTATTGAACTTGATCTAGAATGACCCTTTTTGCAGATTTTGAGGCTTTCGGCTTATTTTGAGTCCCCTTGTGGATTTTGGCTTTAAATGGAGTTTAGGTGTAGGACCCATTTTTTTGTCGAAAAGACCTCAGATGGAAGTTTTGAATGCTCCATCGATTCTAACATATCGAATTTGATTCGGTTGCATATCTAGTTTGTGTGCACGTGGTCCCGAAAGAATTCTGAACACCCCATCGGGCATTTTGAGGTTACCTAAACAAACTGATATGCATCAGTTAATGCATACAAGAACTGGTGTTTGGTGGCCTAGGGCTAGGTTCATGGAGAATAGAGAGTCTAGCGGCCGCGTTCACAGGGGCTAGGCATGTTCTTAGGGGCCAGCCGCAATAGCAGAGTCCTTGTTCTCCCCAGTTGCATTCACAGGGGCCCAACTGTGTTAGCAACCTCTGTGTTCATGGGGCACTTTGGTCTGGTCTATTAAATAAAACCACACACCAATCAACTTGAACTTCAAAAATTCTAAGTGTGATTTCTCCCTCATTTCACCTCCAAATTCAGTGATTAAAAGTCCTCTGGGTTCATGGAGCTTCAGGCTACTAAGTGATCGGGAAGTGTTGGAAACTCGTCATTTGAGGTAAAATCATTGTTTTCAGAACTTTCTTAGCTTAATATGTTCCTTAACGATGATTTTTATTTTATGTGTTGGTTTCCGTTGTTTCGGGCCTCGAATTGTATTCCATTTTGGAACGAAAGTTCGGGATATTGTTAAGGATCCTTCGCCAGAGTCATTTCCAAATTTTCCGATGTGGGTCTTTATACACCCAAATTACACCTCCATAAAGAAGTATAAGCGGTCGCTGACAAATAAAGAACCTAACTAAGGTTAGGATCGATCCCACGAGGAATATGGTCTGGACTTGGGCTAATTTACAGTTATTTGCACTTTTAGTTAGGTTTACTTCCGTAAACACAAGGGGGATTTGTAAATAAAGTAATAGTTGATTTATCAGTAGTAACAAGTAATAAGTAAACTAAAATCACAGTTTATAATATAAATATGAGAGGTAAACTAGGGCATATGTGATCCCCCACTAAATTTAAAGGTGTGTGTGACTCAATAAGCATGGCATTAGTCAATTCAAAGTTCTATTTTTCCTTTTCGCTACACCATTAGATGCAGGGGAATAAGGAGAAGTAATTTCATGAATTATTCTCAATATCTAACAAAATACCTAAACTCATTTGACTCATATTCACAGCCTCTATCACTTCTAATTTAGTTTCAATATTTCATCACAAGCATACCCATTTCCCACATAAATATCATTTTCCACAATTACATATTGACCAGATTCAATAATATGTTTGAAGTCTTCTTTATTAAAAAGAAAACTAGACACTAAATTTTTTTCTCATAGAAGTATAAAGTAAATCTTTCAAAGTTAATACTCTTCCAGAAGTAAAACTCAATTCTACATCTCTCGCTCCAAGCACTTGAGTAGTGTGAGAGAGTCACCAAGCATGATAGTTTTGGATTCCTCAGAAGGAGTATATTTTTTAAACCAATCTTTGTCTTAATAGACATGATAGTTTGCACCAAAATCAGTCCACCATCCATCAACACTCTCAACCATGTTTATATTTGTACTCACCACCACAAAAGTCTCTTTGTTAAGTTTTCGTCAGGTGTGGCTACATTTCCAAAATCTGCAAAATTGATAAATATGTCCACTCTTTCCATCGACAAAGCATGGGCCCGTATCTTGAACTTGTTGATTTTGTGTTTGGTTATTTCCATCATTATTTTTCTTGGGAGGTCTACCATTATTTTTCTTGAATTTTTTATTCTTAGGCATCATAGAAGTATTTTGTGAGATTCAGGAGTAGCATCATTTGAAGTAATTAAATTTAACTTCGTTGGGATGTTGCTTTCTTCTGATTGTAAAAGTGCATCTTGGCCCCTTGCCTCCTCTTCTATGCGGATTTTCATTATGACATTTTAAGAAAGATTTCCTTTTGTTTATGGTGCATATTTATTTGAGATTCTTTCCAAGAAGGTGAAAATGTATCTACTATGCCACAAGCAATAAGGTTATCTCCAATTTGATCTCCTCGAACTTGAGCTCTCCAAAAATCATTGTAAATTATTGAGCTTGGTCTATCACTGATTTGTTGTCCACCATTGGGAAATGAAATAGTCTACTAGCCGCATATTTTTTTTCGCTCCAACCTCTTCGGTATCATATTTACTCTACAATACTTTCCAAATTTTCTTTGCACTAGAGTAAGTTCTATCATAATAATTATAAAAATTATCAGATATACAGTTAAGAATATAATACCGACACTTGTAAGAATCACCATCGTGCTTTTCCACTTTCTCATGATGAGAAATAAGTTCACCATCATTCATGGAGGTGTCATCAACTTTATTATGATTCTTCTCAATTAATATATAAGAAACATTGAGAAGACCTAAGTAGAAAAGTATTTTACCCTTCCATCTCTTAAAATGGTTACCATTGAACCAAAATGGCTTGTTAAGATCTCTCATTTTGAAATCCGCAAATTTTTCAATTGTAGCCATTATGAATCTCCTTAAAATTATTGGTGAAAAATACATGTTTACAAATAATAATGGAAAATAAAATCTCTTTTAGTTGAGTCGTGGATATCTTTCTCTGTTTTTAGGAGATTCATGTCACTCCCCGAGCCTACACCCCGAACGTGGCCGGCACTCGAAGACCATTGTTAGTCCCATGGTTGTCACGATCCAAAACAAGTCATGAGTGGCACCCATACTTAACCTTCTAGGTGGGTGACCCAACGACTTCAACCCCAACTTACATGAATTGTTCAACTTACAGATAACAATTATATTACGGAAGCTCAAAACTTATTAAAGTTCCAATAAAAGAAACCTCCAAAGTCTATTACTATTATCTCAAAACCCGAAAGTCATCACATCAAAAACATCTATTCTCAAAATACCAAGTCTAAGAGTATTAAAGACACAAAAATAAAAGAATAAAGTAGTATGTGTTCGAAAACTTAGGACGTCATGCCATGACCGAGAGAATCCAACACGAGCTAGAATGAACCTGAGGTGATGGAGACTGGCTAGAGCTAAAGGCAAGTGGAAGTTGTTGGTACACTCGATGCACTACACAAAAGGAAAGCAAGGAAAAACACAAGTAGGGCTCAGTACAGGGTAACATGTACTGAGTAGATATCATTAGCCGACTCAAAATAGTAACTAATATGCATAAAGTAATAGTATAAAATCAACTATAGCACTTAGCAAGTGATAAGCAACAAACAACATGAACAAGTGACAACGGAAGCAAGTACGTAATCAATTACAATATCAAGCACACATACGAGGACTCATGCCTCCACACCACGCTCATTTGAGAAATGGGTCCTTTGATATTGATTACATTCAGTTAATTCAATATGTTTTCCATTAATGTTACCGTGCCGGAACGTGACACCCGATCGAATAACATCATGTCGGCTCGTGCCACCCGATCCAATATATCGTGTCGGAACGTGACACCCGATCCAATAATCGTGTCGGCTCGTGGCACCCGATCCAATATATCATTAATTTATCATTTATTATCACCACTTTTCACTTCATTAACAGTATTTCATCAATCCTTCTTTATAAAAGGCATCACTTCGATAGAGAAGATTCAAGATTATAAATTTCACGGTCTCAGAATTTCAGACCAATCACAAACAACACATAGATTATTCAAACCACACAACCAAGTACATAGAGAAATTCATAATATCACTCAATGACTATCAATCACTATTAAGAGTCTATCTATCACATAGAATAAACCATAATCTACCTCCACCGAAGAACCGAAATCAGGCAAGCTACTTCTCCAATGCTTCTCCTTTCATCAATGCCTCCAAACGTTCCCAATCTATCAAGTATGCATAATTTGTAAGTTAACGAGTCTATAGGCACCCATGTTACTATATGTCTAGTCTAGACCCAAAACTCACCCGTTTTTATAATCAATTTCCTAAAATTCATGTCTAAGGGTAAATCTTATTCCTCCAATTAGCGTAACTCTAATGGAATTCATCTGATATAATACACTTAATATTTAATTACTCATCTTATTATACCAAAACTTCATTTATAATAAGATAATTGAAATAATCTTAGGGTTGAATCTTGCGAACTCAATTCCTCGCTGTGAAACTCAAATCACAGCACTACCTGTACATTTTTATACTTACTACTAAAAGTAGCATCCTGATGCCAACAGAATGTAATATCCAATGAAATCACTAACCACTAATATTTGTTAATAATTCCTATTGGAACACCATTCGCTCCCCAATAGTAAAGTCTAACACCCCAAATAGATTTTGAAACCTTGTTCTTCCCAAACCAACATATAGAAAAACATTAATTAAAAATTGATATACACTAAGATATGGATTAATTGTCTTAAGGTTTTACCTAAGTACTCACGACTTTCCTTCATTCAACACTGCTTTCTGTAATTCTCTTATTCCCCTCTTATCTTTTCTTCTTCTACAAATTATTTATTACCCTAATTATTATATGACTAAGTACAAAAATGTTAAAAGTGACCCACTACTAATTTCAATGTTATTTTCTTTAACCGCCAACTAAATTAATTATTAAAATTGCCCCACTAATTTCATAATTGTAGTTACGAATAGTCCTAAATACTCATTTTGAATCTATCAGAAGAGTCTTTATGAAATAAAAAGTTCTAGTACTCAAAACGACCAAATGGGTCGTTATATTGGCTCTATAAGATAAGTGGAAGCTTAAATAGATGAGCATTTAAAACATTTAGAGAAAATATTTAAACACTGTATTGAAATGCCTAACATAATTCATAAGTTCAAATAAAACGTTTGGACAAAACAATGAAAACATCTAACTATGCTTGCCTATGAAGCCTTTATTGTTCAAGATAGCTGTCGGGACCAGACCCACATTACTCAAGTACTACTAAAACTGAATATGAAAATGGAGTCCCTCGAAAGCAAGGAGGTCTCACCAAAATCTGTCTACAAGTGCGAAGTGATCTCAACAAAACACATGTTGATGATCCTGAACACCTGTACTTGCATCATAAAAAGGTGTAGGTCAAATGACATCAATACATGGGATGTACGAGTATGTAATATGGATGAATAAAACAATAATTGAAGTGATGGCGGAAAACATATCAAGTAAACAGTATATGAACAAGTAGTAAAAACCATTTATATAATTTACAATAAGATATGAAATAAATACAATATGAGAATAGAAAACTTTACTCCGTGGGGAGTTTCTCTAACCGACAACAATTACTATGAGTCTAGCAATGATACAATGTTTCACTCCCGTTGCAAGGGTCATCCTATACCTTCTCGGGGTATAGGATGTTACTGTAACTATGGATCCATCTGATAGGCCTTCTCAGAGGTAGTGAGGAGTCACACGACAAATTGGTGTGATCCTATCCTACGTTGGCTACGCAGTTTTAAGGGACTTGAGTTAAAAATAGACTCTTACCCAATTTGGTGCTCGATACTACTCCCTAAATATTTAATATCCATTATGCTCAATCACCCTTAGAAATAAAGGGACAATTAATTTACTTTACTTTTCACTTTGCTTTACTTATGTCACACTCCAAGGCTACCCCCTAGACGTAACACGGGACCTAGGATCACAAGTGACCCCAGGCTAACCCTGAGTCTAACATATCACAAGCATATTGAAAGATAACTAAGTAAGCGGAAACATAACTGTAAAGTGAATCAAACTAAAAGAACTTCAAGTGAGAATATAACTGAATATCAATGGGGGGAACAACCCAAAACAAGTGAATATTGACTCTATGCCTGAAAGTCTCTAATACCAATGAGATGTTGGGACAAGTCCCCAGCTAACTCTAAAAATAAAGAAAGCGGATAATGAGCTAACTAAACCAAAATCATAAAGAAACGTCCTCAAACTATGAGGACTCGCCACTGAAGTTATTGAGTATGGACTGGAAGTCGAAGTAAGCGTGATCTGGATGTTGAGCGCATGAGCCTACATCGTACAACGATGTAGCTCAAAAGTATGTGTCAGTACTTTGAATATACTGAGCATGCAGGATATAGATACTAAGGTGAATAATATAAACTGAACATGGAAATAGATATGTTGCGACATAACTAAAAGTTAAGGTGGATCCAATGACCAAGTACTAATCATGAAGATTACATGCTAAACTGAATGTTGAAGTAAATGTTGATAACATGGTCAATGTAATAAGAGTCTGAATGTGGGAGATACTATTAACCGACATAAACCACGTGAGCTAAACATGGATTTTGATGTATATGCCTTATCGAGAGGATCCGATATACCTTACCAGGGGTATAATGGCATGACTGTGGAATGATTGCTAAAAATTGATTCCCAACAGAGGGGAATTCTGAACCTACGTTGGCATATAGTTCTGGGATTTTGAGGGTACGCTAAACTCTAGTCCAACTCGATGCTAAGTCTACTCCCAACTGAATATGTATGGCTAAAATGCAACTAAAATACTTAGTACTCAAAATATTGATATGATATCTGAGAATGCAACATATATTTACTTAAAGATATGGCATTCGACTTTTGAAGCATGATTTTCTAATTGATCTCCCTAGCAAGTATAATTCATGAGATACTGATAATTAATACAAGCTAGGGTTCTGAGTTCTATAAATGGGACTACATTAATTCTTCAAGAAACACATGTATATATTCAATACAATGGAAACTATAGAAACTAAATTTCAATGGATCCTCATGATTTGGAAACCCTAGGTCTGAGCATTTTATGGATCAGTTGAAGAACTGACTAAATTTTAGGGACCTAATATGTGAAAGGAACCCACTAGTGAAATCCCACATACTTGGTGATGAAAACTATGGAGAAATACTTTGGATTTCAGGGAGGAACTTGAAGAATACCTTTGCTTGCTCTTGGGAGAAACTGTCGCCTCTTTCTCTTCTTTTCTTTCTAAGTTGGATGATTTTAGGAGTGAGGGTTATAGGTAGTTTCTGACTAGATTATTAGGCTTAGACTGAGTAAAACAACATAGTTTAAGCACCAAACGATGTAGTTTACGTGTCAAACGCATAAGGAAAAATACCAATACGACCCAGACTTAAAAGCTGACGAAGTAAATTCAAAAGAGGCTAGACAGGCCGTCTAGAGCACCACGGCCCATCAAGTGGGTCGTGAAGATGCTTTGCCCGATGGGCTTCACTATTTCGGGCATCAATTTTTACTCCAAGCTTGGAATTGGGCAAACTCAGTGGAGCTAAAAAGGGGATTCAGAGATCTTTAATTTGATAGATCATGGGCCACCTAATTCATTTTGTGCTGAAAGATATGGTTGTTTGAAGTTGACACAAAACTCTGAGTCTGATAAGTCTCCTTCAAGGACGACTTTACTGTCTGTGTAAAGTTTCACGAACCGTCTAGGCATCTATGGTCCTTCACAGTGGCCTTGGGGGTGCAACCTCACTTAAAACTGATGAGGTGACCTTCAAGAAGGGAATCACAGGTTTTCTACATCATCACGGCCCGTCCAGTGGGTCGTGATGTTGCCCTTCACGACAGGGCTTCACTAAAACGAGCATAATTTTTTACTTTGAGCTCGAATTTAGGCAAACTTGGTGGCGTTGGAAAGAGGACTCAAATACCTTTAATTTGATAGGTCATGGGCCACCAAATTCATTTTTTTTCTAAAAGATATGATCGTTTGAAGTTGCCCCAAAACTCAAGACCTGATAAGTCCCCTTCACAGACGACTTCATGGTCCGTGTGAAGATTCACGGACCATTTAGACATATTTGGTCCTTGGCCAGTGACTTGGGGTGGGACCTTACTGATTGGGTGATTTGTACGACCCACTAGATGGGTCGTCCAAGTCACCACGGACCGTCTGAGTGTCGATCAAGGTGAATCTTGCTTGGGCAGGTGCTGTAAGACCTTCACGAGCCCCTTAACGGACTTTGGTCCCCCTACATGGCCCATCTAGGGCTCCGTGGAGGGTTCCATGGTCCACTTTTGGGCTCGTGACTTGCCCGGTTTACCCATTTCTAGTCTTTCTCTAACCTGAGGTGTTACAACTGAAGTACTTTTTGGAAACATCAATTATACTCTTTCTTTTTCTCAACTATAAAATAGTACATATGAAATCATTTTATTCTTCCTATAAAAACTTTGTTCAAAACTTGTATTTGAAACGTATATTTATGGACTTATCGTTCAAGTCTGAAATCGATATATATGAAAATCTCATGTAATTACCTTTGAAGACATTATTTTTATAAATCAATAGGGTTCATGTGATACTAATCATGAACAACAAATTTAGAATTTTAACATACATAGTAGAAATCAAAACCTCAACCATTAAGGAAACGGAATTCAAATTTTCCAAGAAACTATGGGTAAAACCCTAAACGTAACTTTTGTTGACTGAATTTAGATGTAGGGCGTGAGGACGAACCATTCCAACACTATGAATAGTATTACATACTTGGAAGAACATAGTTCTTGGCGAATCTAGAAGAACACTTGAAAGCCAATGGCTTGTGTAGGGTGAGGTTCTATACGCCATGTTATGCTTAGGGTATATACTTTGGGTCGTGATAGTTATCAAATAATTTATGTAAGGTCCATCTCTTATTCTAGTGATTTCCTTTCCTTTTGGTTACAAATTGTCAGTTCATCCTATATTTAGGCTTTTATAAGTGTTGATTATCTTGACATTTGGTTCTAGTTTTTGGTTCCTTGGCGGATTCTGAGATGAAGTCAATTGAATACTTCAAAAGTTTTATCCTAATAATATGAACCCTTTATTGGTATTTTATCTGTCAATAGAACTCATTTCCAAGTTTGAACTAGAAGATATTTTGACTTGTTTGTTCCTTCTTTTCCTTTTTTTAGTTTTTTGCCTTAAAATAACAAGCTTATAAGATCCAACTTTAAAATTTTGTTCTTCTCCCTTGTTCTGTTTTATTAATGTCAAATACCCTTGTACACCAATGCACAAACAAGAATGAAATTCTCTAAAACTAATTTGTTTTAATATTTAAAATGTCATTCGAGGACGTTAACTCTTTGAAATAATATAAAATAACAAATGCAAAGCGTCATAACTTCAAAGAAAATTTTTTAGTTGAACCTAACATTTTTAAAGAAATTCATAATATTAAAAAATATTTGAATTCAAATAATTTTGTAAAGTTACATCCTCAAAATTTTCTCACCTTTCTCTATCCTTGACTGAAGTATAGCCATCCAAGTGTTTATGACATGTTCAATTGTTCATACTACATTCAATATTAACCCTCTACATTTGATATGTCAATGCAAAGGATTCATATTGTCGACCCCAGATATTCTTAACTAGAATGTAATTGATCGACAAAATTTACATTTCTCTATTTTGATCATGTCAATGGAGAATGAGAAGGAGAAAGAGAACGCGATATCATCATTGAGGAGAACTACTAAACATAGAAGGTCATCAAGTGTTTCATGTTTTCTTTCTAGTACTTCAGATCAAATTTCTCACGACTCTCCATCGTCTTCTTCTCCTAACGAACCTTCAAAATTTAAAAAGTCTCATCATCATTTTCCAGAGATCAAAGAGAAATGTAAGAACATTATGAATCGATTTGGTAGACATCGTCGTCATGCCTCTGCTGATTTTACCTATGATCAAATAAGTTATGCCAAGAATTTTGAAGAAAATGATGAAACAAATTTTGATGACACTGAGGATTTTCCTCAGAGGAATTTTATATCTAGGTTGCCACCATCTCCTCCTCCTTATTCCAAAGTGATAATTCCAACCAACATACAAAAATATGAATGAATAGGGAGATCAAACATATATTAATTACCACAACAAACATATATTTTACCACAAGTCATCGCCCTTTTGTGATTCACCGGCCACAAGATTAGATCGATGAAGAATCTCTTCAAAATCTTTGATCAGGACACGTCACTAAATCCAAAAATCCCATTGGTTTCTTATTAATCTCAAACCTGGTAGCTCGGTTGATAGGCTCTCTTATAAACTAGTCTTGCATACAAATCCAGGTTGGTGTAACATATGGTCAATGAAGAATCTCTACAAAGTCTGCTCTATGATCAAATGGCCATTAAATCAAGAAATCTCATTGACTGCCTATTAATCACAAACATGATAGCTTGGTTAATTGACACTCCTATAAACTCATCTTGATTACAAATTCAAGTTGGTGTAATAAATGATAGATAAAGAATCTCTCCAAAATCTCCTATGTGATCAGGTGACTACTAAATCCCGCATTAGTTGCTTATTAATCTCAAACCTGATAGCTCGATTGATTGGCATTCATATAAACTCATCTTGCTTACAAATTCAGGTTGGTGTAATATATGGTCGATGAAGAACTCTCCAAAATCTACTCTTTGATTAGGTACGTGCTACTAAATTCAAAAATCCCATCACTTGCTTATTAGTCTCAAACCTGATAGCTCTGTTGAGTGGCACACCTATAATAAACTCATCTTCGCATACAAATTTCAAGTTGGTGCAATAATATGTGGTCGAGGAAGAATCTCTCTAGAATCTGCTCTTTGATAAGGAGCGCTACAAAACCTAAAATGCCCATTGATCGCTTATTGATCTCAAACATAATAATCGGAGTATTAGTACTCTTGTACGCTCATCTTGCATACATACATTTGCCAACAAAGGATCAAAGTCACGGGGATAAATTCAAAAGAAGTGAAGAGAAGCTTCGAAACATCAACACCAATCAATACAATTAGACTCGGAGACATATCTAGAGAAATTCTATGTGTTTAACAAATTCATTACTTTCGAGTTGAAAATATGTATTTGAAATATTAATACAATTAAATTTAGAGGCGAGAATTATGTGAGTTCAACTAAATTCATTACTTTTGAATTGAAAAGATGTATGCATATATAAAATAAAATAAAAAGATACTAAAAATGTGTATTATAATAAGATCACACTCATTTTGATCCCACAAATTAAAAAATTTAGATTCGCCTATGCACAAGCAACATATCAAGAGGCCACATCCATGTGCCAAGGCAAGTGAAAACAAATACTATACTAGCAAATTAAAGACAAAAGGCTGAAACATTGTGAAATATATTAATTTCCTGTATAAACATAAGTAGAAAAATTGGCTATCTGTGATTTATTGCAACTTTAATTTCTTGAAAGTATAATTATTTCATAAAAGTATAATTACCTAATTTACGTTGCAAAAATATAGTCTAAAATTTATATTACAAATCTTTAGCCCAAAACACAATATGGTATACAACAATATACATTTGGTATACAATAATATACAAATTATTCATTTTATTTTTCTTACAAAATTTTTTTAAAACTTGATATACAATATTATACACCCATACACAGTAATATACAATTTTATACACTATTTTACCAATAAAAAATTATTCAAACTTCACTGACTGATTTCTCTCAAACGGAAAGATGAAATCTTTTTAAAATTTGTGGATCATCCCCATTAGATAAGACATCACGAATCACAATAGAAGTTGATTGGGAAATATGTGGTAGCATGTAAAGGATCAAGCTTCACTAGTATGCTAGAATTTTTATTTATTTATTGTGTTTCACCCGATATTAGATATTCACATTGAAGTTCGACTAAGTTTGAATTCGCACCAAAAAATCCCACATTGAAGGGTAATTTGCTCCCTAACAAAGGTCATTATGTACCCAAAATTATGTCCCGGTAAGTTATTTTATAGTAATACTAATAGTTACTCCCTCTGTCCCTAATTACTATCCACTTTTGAATTGACACATCTATTAAGAAAAATAATTATTGATATGATAAGTTTACTATTTTACCCCTATTAATTATGAAGTGGATGAGTAAGACTTTCAAAAAGTTCTGTCTTTATCAAAATAATTAATTGAGGGTATAATAAGTAAAAAAATTATTTTTTCTTGATTTGTTAAAATGGACAAGTAAAAAGGTACAAGTAAAAAAGAAAAAATGGATAAATAATTAGAGACACAGGAGTATAAACTTAAGATGTGCTCTATTTAATGATGTGACATCAACACATTTTCAGACCAAAAAAAATTAATTATTTTAAAAATTATTTAAGATCTAACCCACTTTAAATTCAATTCAATTCAATTATTGTCCCGATCCATTTAACATGGGTTGACAATATAAGAAATGTCGTTAATAATATTTAACTAAAAAGAATTCGACAGCTTTTCATTTTGTAACATTTTAAATATTATAGATATCCTTAATAACATTTAACCATCATATTCTTTTAACTAAATGTTATTAAGGACCTCTCTTATATAATCAACCCAGCGGGTTGGGTCAAGAATTGGTTAGGATTTAGGATGAATTGGGTTCTAAATAAATCTAAATATTAATTTTGATTTTTGAATATTTATTTCTTAGAAATTTAGAGTTATCACAATTTTAAATAGGTAAATGAACTTGTACTTCTTGTTATAATAATTATGAAAGTTAACTAGGGGTGGACCCAAGTGGGTGAAAGAGCTTCTACTCCAAAATGCTAATTATTGTAGCATGGCTTTATCCCAAACAAATTCCCCATCGACAAAAAATAATATATATATATAACTTTTAAAGACGAAATAAAATTGAATGATTTTGATGACCATTGCTATAAGTTGTATGATAATTCAAACATTTTCTACTTTATTTATAACCATGAGTTTCACAAAATAAATAAATATATAAATAAAATTGTGTCTATTCAATTTTGACACATAAATTATGTCTTATCCTTAGACCTTAGCTATCACTTTTTTTTGTCTCCCAATGTGAATCATTTTCCTTAATGCATATTAATATAATTTTCAAGAGGCCCATCATTTTAATGGTAAAACTAAATCTATATATGTACTTTCAATCAATGATCACCATTTTTCTGGTGAAACGTCTCACTGTTTAAAATAACATAAAAAGTGAGACAAGAAAAGATATAGAACAGGAAATATTTTCCCTGTCTCATTCAACTCATTCCCCATCGTTTTTTTATTTGTTAGGAGGTTTGATATTCATTTTAAAATTTGATTAATTTAAAAGGTTTAATATTAATTTTTAAAATTTGATTAATGTAAATGTATGTTGTAAAATTTTATTTAAGATGTACCTTTTAATTTTATTATTTAGATACTCCTTATAATGAAAATGGTTTATATATACCTCTATTCCCTATTGTTACAATATACACCCTTTTCCTCTAGTGGGAGTAAAAAAGAAATAGTTTAAATTAATTTTTTTATTTTTTTATTAAAAAAAATTATATAGGGTATATTTGATCATTCTCACACGTTTTTTGTTTTGACTATTTTATTCATCGATTAATTTGAATTTATTATTTTGATGATCAAATTATTTTTTTACACTTATTTTCTTCTAAAATTTATTATAGATGCCCCAAAAATTTCTTTTACGAATATATAAAAACTAAAAATTACAATGTAGCTCCAAAAAAAATTAAAATAATTTTAGTTTTTTTAATTTTTTAATCTTTCTTCATTCACACTTTTTTTTATTTTTCTTATTTTTACACCAAAGAATGAAAGAATAAAAATAAAAAAATTTAAAAAATAATAATCAAAGAAGTCAAAAATAATTTGTGTGAAAAAAGATCAAATACGTGATTTTTTTTTTAAAAAATTATTTTTTTTCACTTTTGTAATGGTAGGGATATATATGAGTCACTTTTGTAACAATAGGGGTATGTGTGTGCCATATTTGTAACGGTAGGGATATATGTGAACCACTTTTGTAACAAAGGTATATCAAGTTATCAACTCTAAGTGACAAAGTTGAGAGCATATCAAGCCATTTTCCCTTTATAAATTTTTGACAAATATATGAATCAAAGTAATTTTTGTCTAAATTTTGAATAAGTATGAGAAAAATTATATTAAATATCTATCAATATAAATATGAACTCATTTATTATTATGTTTATAGGTCTAGTAGCTGTGTAGATTTCTTGAAAATATTGCATGGTGCACATCCTAAATAGTATTGAATTAGGGTTTTCGTTGCCTAAATAACATGATTTACTTGATATATTTGTATTATCTTTTCTTGAGAAATAATAAGAGTTGGTGACTGACCGTGAATTTTCTTTTCTTTAAGGATTTCCCACATCGACTTGAGTGCTTTTCTTAATTATTATTATTGCTTTCACTAATCACTATTTCATAATATATATTTCTTATTATATATATTAACTTAAATCATTATATGAATTTATAAATTTTAAATTCTAAATTTATAGCTTTTTAAATTTTGGAAACAATTTAACTTAATTTATCAGAAAATATTTTAGAATTACATAAATGTTATATAATATTAAGATCACAAATTTTAATTTTTATAGACACATAACTATTGTAATATACTAGTATACGTGCCCGCGCGTTGCGCGGATTTTAAAATTAACAAAAAAACTAATAAAATCTACTATTCACTTTGTACTGTGTATTTTTAAAAATAATTATAAAAATCAATTAACTTATTTATTTGTGCATATTACAGTATCATTTTTATTAATACACAATTTAATATTATGTTTATAGTTATAATTAGCTCCATTTATTGTTTTTTAATATATTTTGTTGAAATTTTAATAAAGATAATATTACTTTCTTTTTGTTTATTTTAGTTTGATGAAAAAAACAAAAACTTTATGCGTTTTACATGTTTGGTCTACTATTTTTTATTATGTTTAATTGCATTAATATTATATTCTTGTTAGTAACTTTTTAAATCTAATTTTCACATGAAATGATTAAATATTTAATTGTAGGCATGATATTCAAAATTTTAAATTGTGTCTTTCTATTTTTTTAGAACTCATATATTGATTACATGATTTTTTGAAAAAAATCATCTAATTATAGTAATATTTTATTACTAAATAATTTTTAATTTCCAAATCAATTTCGAAAAATGCATTGAATCGAAAATGAATATAAAAAGATTAATCCTATAAGATTTAGTTGTTATTGCAAGAAAAAGTCATTAAAAAGAGTTGCAAAATCAGTGAGGAAAAAAAGTTGTTGTATATGTATTTTTCACAATTTGCATTTAAATATAATTTGTAGTTACATCAACAGTTATATTTTTCAAATTTATTAATTTTATTGTCTAACAGATATTTTAACAATTGACATATTTTCATTAATTAAGTATAAAATAACATGAATTTTTTTAATATACTTTAAATAAAAATTATATAGTAAAAAATATTCATCAGTTTTTGTTCTTTCATATTCTATGAATTTTCAATCAAGAAAATCATAAATTAAAATTGAAAAACATAACTAAAGAAAAATAATAAATTTCATTATCCCATGACCAACAAAAACATTCATCGTGTTTCTCTCCACACAATCCATATTATTTGTCTCATGCCATGAACAACAAAAACATTCATCGTGTTTCTCTCTACACAATCCAACTATTTTACAATAAATCTCCTACACTAATAAAGGAGTAACATATCTTATTTTGATATTAAAAAAATAAAATGTCATAAATCATGCTTTAAAAGAATTAAAAACACAACTATAACATAAATAAAAAATTAAATAAGGCCAAACAGGATTTAAAAAATAAATAATTATGTATTGCTAAATTTAATAGTAACTATTGTAAAAAAAAAAAAAAAAAGATAAATACGAATGGAAGACTCCATCATGCATGGAGCATTGTATTGATTAAATGTGTTTGTCCGCATGAATAAATAGTAATTAGTTAGTAAACATAAAATTTACTAAATTCTTAAAGTATGACATAAAATTATGATTAATAAATGAAAGAAATAGTACCCCTCCTTCAAAATACTTGTCATATTTTATTTTTTTAGAGACAATTCAATTAATATTCAAAGCTAATTCAATTAGATTAAATCAATATTTTTAAAATTAATTTTTTAAATACATGAAAATTATAGAAAAAATAATATACATTATAATTCTTTTCAAACAAACAAACACAGGTCTCTCTTATTAATAGTAGAGTAGAATTGCATAGTTTACATAAAGTTCATTAAAATATGTGAGATAATAAATAAATCAATTTATAAGCAGAAATAAATTTTGAAAAGTTAATTGTCCAATTAATGGCTTCTTTTTTTGTATAATAGTAAAAAAAAAAAAGTTTATTACTTCAGTATCAAATAGAAAAAACTCAAAGTACAGAAGCATAGAATACCTAATATATCTTGTGATGAATATAAATACCTAACATATTTTGTGATGACTATAAAAATTTGGTGCTTTATCTTGTATATACGTAAATAGTAGTAAAAGTAAAGTAATAGTAATTATGTATTAACAATAAAACTAACAAAAGACAAAAGATTCAACATAATCATCCAATACTCCCTCCGTCCCTATTTAGTTGTCCATATTTCCTTTTTTAGTTGTCCCTATTTAGTTGTCCATTTTGACAAACCAAGAAAGGACAACAAATTTTTTCCAATTATACCCTTATTTACATTTCTTGAAAATTGTAAAAGTGAATGTTGTTTCCCTCCAAATTTATTTCACTTGAATTCAAAGAAGTGGTTGTAATTTTAAAGTGAAAAGTTGTCATAAGGGTAAAATTGTAACTTCACTGTGCTAATCATTGTTGCCTTAATCTGTGTGTCATTTCTAAAGTAGACAACTAAAAAGGGACGGAGGGAGTATAAATTAGAATATCTTTGACAATTCAATTAGCATCCTACAATTGCATGTAGTTAAGGGAAACAATAATACTGTTTTGAAGAAATAACAAAACATGTCATTGATATGCATTTTTTAAGTCTGAAAATGGTCAAATATCATCGGAGAATAAGAGAAAACCCAATAAATATGAAGTCCAATGTCTTTAATCTCATTTATGCAGAAATTTATATAAACCACAGATGAAATCATTAACCACATCATTCTTCTTAATCCTTTCTCTAACTTCTTCCGTGCATCGAGACTGCTGACGTCCTCCCATGGATCCTCTTTCTTAAGATCTTGTTATGAACTTGGTTGTTAACTTTAACACCAATAACATGTTTGGTAACATTTCAAACACGACCGGTACATTCATGGTAGAACTTGTGAGGCATTATATAATTTATTTTGTGAAATATTTCTCCAATGAAATTTTCCATTTCAGAGAAGACTAAGAAGTGGGCAAGAAAAATGGGAAGTTAGATAAATGTGGATTTTGTTAGCTTTATATATGTTTTAGTTTTAAAAAACTGTCACGTTAATTTTTGAAACCGTTTTAAATTTCTATCTTGTTTTTCAAATTGTAATTGTATTATTATTTAATATAATTAAAGATAATTAACTACTTAATATTTTAAAATTTTAAAAACACTATCACCTATAGATGTTTTAAAAAATTAATTTTAATTAAATTTTTTTATCATATATTAATCAGTTACAAATCCACAGTTATCCAAATTATTATTATTATTATTATTATTTTATTATTATTATTATTATTATTGAACAATTTACACTTTTATTTTTAAATTATATTTCAAAATTGGAAATTTTAAAATTCAAATAGAAAAAACAATTTTCGTCGAAACCAACCAATATGCAATTCAAATTCATTCTTATCCAAATTATAATTTACCTTTTATTTTTAAGTTGTATCTTAAAGTAGGAAATTTCAAAATTCAAATTTAAAACAATTTTCATGGAAACTTTAAAAAGAATTAAAAATTAAAAACATGTATCCATGAATTCAATTCAAAATAGTAAGGAAGTTTCGGTTAATTTAAAAGAATTTTAAATTAGAATTTTAAAATAGTAAGGAAGTTTCAATTCGGTTGAATAGGTAGTTTTTATTTTTTAAATGTATTTCAAAAATAGATAATTGAGTTGCTTAAAATTTAAAACTTAAAATAAATTGCTTATTAGTTAATCAAATCCTATTCTTTAGCAACGTGAAAATGTGGATAGAATTTGCTGACATGTTTTTATTTTATATTTTTTTTTAAAAAAGTCATATTTCTTTTTTAAACTTAATTTTTAAATACTTAAATTTCAAGATTAATTGTGGCGCTGACACATATGCTGTTTTTCTTCTCCTTTTATATATAGATAGATTATGACTACGAATCTTAAATTTATTTTTTAAATTTTTTAAAAAAAATTATGTGTCTATTCAAATTTTATTACATAACTTGAGATGAAGAGAATATTATTTTTTGAAGTTTACACACGTCTTATCCTTAGCTATCATTTTGTTTTGTGCGTTTTTTTTTTTTTTTTTGTGTTTGTGCGTCTCCAAACTTTGATATTTCATTTTCGAGAGGCCCATGTATTGAGAGAAAAACAACATAAAAAGTGAGACAAGAAGAAAAAGAGATATGGAATCTTTTTATTGTCTCACTCAACTTATCGTGTTCATTTTTTAAATTCTGGTTCGATATTTGATATTTATCGTGAGATTTATAAATTTATATTAAAAATATTTATTTTGAAATTAAAGTATAACTTATCCAATTAAAGATTATCATATTCTCAAATTTTGAATCTAAATAATTGATTTAAAATAGAAAAATACTTACGGTTATATCACAATTTTTTATAGTCCATCGTCATTCTTTAACCAATGTAATCTCTTTGTCACATCGTGGTAGAGGTGACAATTTCAACTCATATAAGTGAAAGAAGTTCATTTAATCCAAATTTAATCAAATGAATTACTCAGATTAAATGGATAATTTGAGCTTCAATCCATTAAAAGTTCATACAAATATAGATAAAGTGGGTAAAACAATAAAATGCATATAGACTCATACATCACCCACTTATATATATATATATATATATATATATTAAAATCACTTATTGCACTAAAAAGAAATTAAAAAAAATTTGGGGGGTTTGGGATGGGTAGGGGTAGGGTGGGGGTGAAAAAAAAATATTATTTTTTAAAATTTTTTTAATGCTTTTTAAGAAACAAAATTGGGGGTGAGGGTGGGGGTAATATAGGTTTAAATATTAAGAATTTAGCTTTAATTTAATATTTTTTGGCTTTAAGAAATTAAAGTGGATTAGAACTATTTATCTGAATATTATTTGATCGAATTCATATTTATCAATATTTTATATACAAGTGGACTCAATCCTATCCAATTCATTCATTTGTTACCCTTACACCATGGTATAATTGTGTTAATTATTAATATCTCGTATAATATATGCCATGACCTAATGTAAATATGTTGCTTCCAACAAGTCAATTATCTGGTATTTTGTAATTCATTAGCACAATTAATAAAATTTTCATTGTGCAGAAATGTCTTATTTTTTTGATAAATTCATTCAAGAATCACAATAATCGTCAACTAGCCTAATTTTAAAAATGTCTTAAGGTTCAAAAGCTAAAACCATAACTTTCACATATATCAAACATAAAAATCATATTTGTATGTTATAGCTATAGTTTGCATAATTGCGCTCCATAACAAATTTTATGTTTGCTATGGATCGAGCTTTTGATTTGTATAATTCGCGAGATACATCCAATTTTATACAAATTGTCCAGTTTTATATAAATTCATTTATACATTGTAATTTATTTAATAAGATCTGTATTTGTATAATTATAAGTGTATAGGACGAAAATATATGTATTTGTATTTGTATATACACTTTTCTCTCGCTTTATACAAACACAAACACATTTTATACCGAAATGTATAAAATGGCTAATTGTATACCGAAAATGGCTAATTGTATATCGAATCAGATGGCAAAAAAGGGGATGTTTGCTGCGAATTACAAATAAAATAAACTATGGTTATAGCATTTATTTGAATTAATAGTTTGTTATTTCATACAATTTTCCCTTAAATTTAATCTTTGTATTTACCACAGATGCATAAAACAATATAAGATTTTCGCATTATTTATATTTATATAAGAATTGTCATAAATTTTAAGTTCTGAATCTGTTTTTAGAATCGTTGACCCATCCTATATCATGGAGTTTTGATTGTTAGTGCTTCGTTGAAATTTTTTAGTATTATATATATTTAAAAAACAAAAAAAATAGAAATATCCCTACAAATAACGTTAATGACTTTTCTTGAATAACTGATTTTCTTGGCTCGTTGGTTTGCAGCGCAAATGTAATGGTCATTCGCCAAGGCGCAGCCCGATATCAAGCTCCAGTAAGGCCGTATTTGTCTTTTATTTTTGAAACATTTTCAGAGAAAAATCTAATATTATAGGGATTCGAACCTTCATGCTCCTATTTATAGTCAAACTAGGTAATAAATCCGCGCTTCGCACGGGTATTATTAATCTTTATAAGCTTTTGCACAACCTTTCCAATAATAAATTGTTATAAGAAAAGAAAAAAGTAAATTTTAGTAGGTTTTAAGAACATTTCAACATAAATTAAATGATTTGACATTATCACATATCTCAAGATTTGTAAATATATAATAAATAATTAAAAATATCTTGATATCTAATCATTTTTTTCTTTTACATAATTTATCATAATATATGTTTGATAATATAATTGTCTTGTTAAAATTGAGTGATGTTTTTATGTAGCGATAGAACATCACTTTTTCTCTTCTTTTTTTGTACATGAAAAATATAGAATCTTATAATTTTATGGTTAGAATAACTCCTTGTAAAATTAAAATTACGTGAAAGTTTTCGATAATTAATATTAGTTATAAATAAGTTAAGACCGTTAAAAATGTACACCACAACAACATAAATAATTTTTTTTAGAGACAATCTACTTATCTGAGGTCAAACGTTCACCACTTTTCGTTATTGTTACTTTGTTAGTCTAACAAAATTTATAGAAAGAGAAAAATAAATTTTAAACGACAGCAAAATAATATTGTTGACCATTTCAGAAATTTATTATTCATTAACTGCTACTCTGAAGGCCCTTCTAGATGATTCATCAATGCAACTTTACGATTTTTTCAGAAATATGTATGTATAATTTTTTCATTATAAAAGTACAAGTAGATCAAAATATTGGATTCTAGGTACATGTAAAAGTAATATTCTCGAACATTAAAAAATTAAAAATGAGTATAACCTAGATAACTCAAACACTCAGCAATGACTTGGGACATAAAGGACAACAAATCTATGTTAATAGACATATCTTTTGTAGCTTAAGATATTACTTTTATTTAGAGAAGATTTTATTCATATTCTTCAAATTAAGCTTGCCGAAAATAGTCTTAATTCACACCAAAAATATTTAGAAGAGCATAATGAGAAGGAAAAAAAGAAAAACATTAAAAAGACGAAAGCTTTGTCCAAAAAAGATCATATACATACCAAACAAAAAATAATCAATACAATTTTAAGGAGACCACAAAATAGCGAGAAAAAACATAGATTAAAAGGAGTAAACTATGAGATATCCAATGCTGATAACTAATCATTCTAACCAGAAAAATTCCTATGTTTTGAAATACATCAAAAAGTTGACTAACACTTCAATCAACTTTCAATCCTTAAAGTACTCATAATATCCACCGATAAAATTTAGTAAAAATAGATTACAACAACGGAAAAACCCAAAAATGTGGACATGCAAAATTGTTAACTCTCAGAGGATTTTCTAAAGAACACAAAATCTCATCCTTGTATGTGAAGGAATGACGTTGTTGATGAAGAAATTAGAGATTTGTAAGGGCTTTTTTTATCGTACATTCAACAGTTCCAGTAGAGAAAACTTGTTTGAATACTCAATTAACGCTTGTCATTTAATTTGTACTAACAAATACTTATAACAATAATTTTGCAGAAACTTAAACAATAAAGTTCAAAGCATGTACTCAAAAATAACAATTAATAATATAAGCAGAAATTAATGATTGTAAAAACATACCAGGATCTGTAACAATAGAATGAAACAGAATGGAAAAACAAAACAATGGTGTCAATGAGTCATTTAATAGGAGCAAATTACACAAATATTTGATTGTCCAGAAGAAGAAGTTCAAAATTTACGTTGTTTTAAAATGAGAGGAAATTCCTCTATTTATAGACAACAAAGGGTCGTGTGAACAAATGATTAATGTGTCTTATCAGAGAGGTCACAACTCTTTGGAAAAGTTACAACCCTTCGTGGATGGGCACAACCCTTCGGCAAGGTCACAACCTTTCATAAAAGTCACAATTTTTCATAAAAGTTGCAACTTTTCATAAAAGTCACAACTTTTCATAAAAGTGACAACTTTTCATAAAAGTCACAACTTTTCTTGAAAGAGGAAGGCTAGTTTTGGAAATAAAATAAATTAAAAGGGAATCCTGGTTTGTGGTGGCTCCACGTAGGCGGATCTTGGGTTTTCTTTTATATATATATATATATAGGCCAAATTAAACCAATTGCACTAGAATATTTAGTACTTAGTAGTTAGTACTATCGATCTCCAATATTTATTGATATAATATTTAATAAATTTTATATATTCTGATATTGAGAAAATAAACCGTCTTAGCTATTTCATATTCAGAACTTAATGCAACATCTTAATATTCTGATATATATTCAGATTCAAACCTCTAAATCTTAATGCACATCTTAATTTTCAGATGTGCATTCAGATTTAGACGTCTTATCTTAATGAAAACAAATAAAACATTATAGGTATCAATTCCCTTTGGATTTTTCTTCTATATATTTTGAACTTTTTAGTGAAAAGTCTAATTTCATCACTAACTACGCGAAGTTGGATAACCTTTAAAAGAGAAAATAATGTTGAATGATTTTTGATAGCCAATTATTATAAATTAAACCTATTTATAACCATGAGTTTTTTAAAAATAAAAAAAACTTAAATTATGCGTGTATTCAAATTTTGACACATAACCATGAGTTTTATCCTTAGATATCACTTTCTTTCTTCTTCTTTTTTGTCTCCAAACATCGAATCATTTATCCTCAATGCATAATACTTACTATTTCATTTTCAAGAGGCCCATCATTTTAATATATGATGATGAAATTGAATCTATATCTGTACTTTCAATGACACGTCTAACTATTTTAAATAACATAAAAAGTGAGACAAGAAAAAAATGTAGATCATGGATCTTTTTCCTGTCTCACTCAAACTCATTCCCCATCGTTTTTTTGTTGGTGAGGCTTAATATTTTTTTTATAATTTGATTAATTTAATTGTATGTAAGAAAATTTAATCTAGAATTAAAGTATTATTTACAAATTTTTGATGAGTATATCAACCATGGAATTTTGTCCAAATTTTGTATAAATATATAAAAAAAAACTAAATTTAATATATATAAATATACTTACAAACTTATTTATTGTTATGCTTATAGGTCTGATGCGTAGATTAGTTGAAAAAATTGCATAGAGCAGTAGAGCACATCCTACATTGTATCGAATTAAAGTTTTTGTTGCTTGTATAAATATGATTTACTCGACATATATATATCATCTTTTATTGAGAAATAATAAGAATTGATGACTGGCTGTGAATTTTCTTCCCTAGAGGGTTCCCCACATTAAATAAGGTGTTTTTTGTTCAATTATTATTATTATTTTGATTAATCATTGTTTCATAAGCTTTCTTATTGTATAACTTAAAAATCGTTATAAAAAGTGATAAATTTTAAATTTTAGATCCATTTTTCTCTTTCGAATGCATCTCGGATATAATTAATTAATGTTTTGAATGAAAGAGCTCTATATATCTTGTTAGGTGTGTTTGACGTCATTTTCTCTTGTCTTCTTGTGATTGATACTTCCTCTATATTAATATGAGCTTTTAGAATTTTCCCTTAACGAGAAGATTTTAGAATTACAATTTTTTTATAAATTATTAAGATAATAAATTCTAAATTTTATAACGGCATTAATACTACAACATATGATGACTAAGCCTAATTTTTTTTTAAAAATAAATAAATAAATTACGTGTCTATTCAAAATTGAGACATAAATTAAAATAAAAGGAAGTATTATTTTTATGAAGTTATGTACGTCTTATCCTTAGCTACCATTTTGTTTTGTGCATTATTTTTTGTTTCTGTATGTGTCTCCAAACTTCGAATAATGCATAATATTTCATTTTCAAGAGGCCCATTTTATTGAGGATAAATATAAATCAACATAAAAAGTGAGACAAGAAAAAATAGGGAGAAGGAATCTTTTTCTTGTCTCACTCAACTCATCCTTTTTTTTTTAATAAATTCTTCTTTGATATTCGATATTTATTTTGAGACCTGATTAATTTAAATTTGTATCAAAAAAAATTATTTTGAGGATAAAGTGTTATTAGTAAATTAAATATAATCATATTCTCAAAATTTAAATTAGAAATATTTGATTAAAAATATTAAAAATACTTACGATTATATCATAGTCTTTGATGCACGTCTCCATTGACGTGCTTGCTTCAATACAAGCATTTTCAAAAAAAGTTAAAAACAATTTTTTTAATTTTAATTTTAATTTAATTAGTGTATAATTTTTCAAAAAATTATGGAACACACTTTGGCTATTTTCTTTAGATTTAAATTCATAACATTAAGTTGTAGTTTTATTACTTTGAATGTCGCTAATATTTGTGTAAATTTTATAACTATTTTGAGTAATAAATCTACTATCGATGAAGAAACATACTTTAATTATGGACATCCTAGTGAGCTTCTTCACAATAAATTTGTGAATGAAATTATTTACCATCACGCACGCACGCACGCACAAAATAATCTTCTAATTAAATAATCTAATTAGATGTAACATAAAATATTATTAGTATTGATAACTTTTAATGATATTAATTGAATGGTTTTAAGTTTTTACTCTAAAATAATTATATCATATTGATATAATTATTTTAGAGTAAAAACTTTAAATCATTCAATTAATATCACTAATTATATCAATATGATATAATTATATTAGAGTAAAAAAAATAAACACATGAGTGTGACTCTTCTTCTTCGTGGTCTCAGCGTATGTTAGTTAACGTGCACAGAGGTGGGCTATGGCGAGGGGAAGAGGTAGAGGAAGGGGACATGGCCGGAAAATTCCTTTAATGACAATAGGAAGCTCAGTAGGTAGTCGAGTGGAAGGAGAGGAGGTACAAACGCAAGAGCAATCCAAAACCCTACTACTGAATGAAAGAGGAACAATAGAAAAAGGAACAACATCAAGGGCTGAAGTAGTGAGGCGATTGAGCTTAAATACTCCACCAACTACTGCAGGAGAACCCTCAGATCTGGAGTATGAGGAAGAGAAAGAGGCTGAAAGCAATGGAACACTAAATGTAGATGCAGAAAACTTTGTTGATACAACAAGGAATACTGGTGGGCAGTCTAAAGGGAAGGAGAAAAATACAAATGAACTATGGACTAATATGTTCAAGAATAATAGAGCAGCAAACAATGGTATGAACTTGACCTATTTCCCTCCACAAATAGTTGATGGTCAAACTATGGTTCAGCTGGAAGAAGATGAGGTTCAAGTGGAAGAGGACAAATGGAAGTGTGCTCTTATTGCTTATGTGATTGGGGAATGCCCTGGGTATAACACAATGCATAGGTATATAACAATGAATTGGACGGTTGTGACTAAACTGGATGTATACTGTGAAATAGCTATGAAGAAGCTTAGAATTGGAAATAGTCATTTTTTTTTTAAAGAATTAAAAATCTGGAAATTTAGTCAAGTATGGAAAAAAATAAGTTTTTGGTTAACTTCAGACAGTCATAACTCCTAGCTCAGGATGAGTTAGGTGTATTTCCAGTTATGTTTGGAAAGCTCTTGGAGTGATCTTTCCAACGCCGTCGAGTTTGCTCTATTCCGAGTTTGTATAAGTGAGTTATACCCTTTGGAAGTTGGGCTGTTGGCACAGGGAAGTTCTTCCGAATTTGTAAGGGTATTTTGGTCTTTTCCTTAACCATTTCTTTTGGTTATATTAAGGGTATAGACTGATTTTAAATCGGTTTTCCCTTTTAAAAAGTGAGGGTTAGGGCTTTGAGAGAGAAGAGGAGAAGAAGAAGCAAGGTTCGTAGAGATCGTCGTGAATTTCGTCGGGGGTGATCCCTAATAAGGTATGTGAGATCATAGTGTTGGGTTGGTTCATTCCCCCACACGCCAACTTGTTTTAATTCCAAGAAAAGATTGGTTGTGTATGTTGAAATTTGTGGTTGTGTTTGTTGAAGTTTGTGGTTGTGTATGTTGAAGTTTGTGGTTGTGTTTGTTGAAGTTTGTGGTTGTGTTGTTGAAGTTTCTTGTTGGTTTGGTTCATGTTTACGGATGGAATTCCGACTTGAATCTATTGTATATTGAGGGTTTTAATGATTCTAAGTGTTTGGGGATGGAACCTTTGAAGTTAAGAAGGTTTAGAGTTGGAAAAACAAAGGAGAAAAGTCGGATTTTCGGGGGAAAAGGCTGGGGCGTCGCCCCAACCAGCGCGCCCCAACAGGGGTTCTGAAGTTTCCCCCTTGGGGTGGCGCGCCTTGCAGAGCGCCCAGCAGGCCCCTCTGAAGTCTGAAGGCTGGCGCCCCGCGCCTCTCAGAGCGCCAAGGACGCCAATCCTTCCCATTCACTCCCCACTTTTTCATACATGTTTTTTGGTAATGTACCTATGTTTTATAGTTGTTTTCAACACTCTAAGGTACATCTAAACATCAAGAACTCATCCATAAACATAAGATCATTACCCTTGAATCCATAATACCATTCGAGGAAAGTTAGGATCAAAGTCAAGTGAAGTTAGAGTCAAGCTTAGAAGTTAAGAGGTAAGTCAAAGCAAGTCTTTAAAGTTTTCAAGAGTCTTTATTGAACGTTTGAACTTCATTTTTTTTAGGCTCAAGTTTCAAGTTAAGTAAAGAGTATAGAGTTTCAAGTTAAGTAAATAGTATAGAGTTTCAAGTTAAGTAAAGAGTATAGAGGCAAGTTCATTTCTCAGAAGTTATTAGGGAACTAAGTATTCCCAAAGAAGTTTATAAATATTTTCACATTTAAGATTAGAGGAAGCTGAGGTTTTCCAAAAGAGTTTTGAGTAGTTTGAGTACTATCTCTTTTTAAGAAAAAGATGAGTTTTGCGAAAGAGTTTCTAAACCATGATTAGTATGACAACCGAGTATGTCATCAATGTTTAAACAGTATGGTCTCTAGATATATCATCAATGTTTATGTAGTATGACTTCCCGAGTCATCAATGATCATATTAAAATATGGTTTTGATATGTTCTTTTTAGAAAGAGTTTTCAAGAGCAATTACCTCTTTTAAGAGGGTAGCTTTGAGCAATTATCTCAAACTAAAGAAAGATGTGTTTAAAACACTTATGAGCCAAAGTATTCTTGGGAGTAGTATTGAGCACCGAATTGGGGACGCGAGTTCATATTAACTCAACTCTCCATAAGAACCATGTAGCCAACATGGGATTTAACAGGTCATACTTTTTAGATGATCACGTAAGTTAAGCTAGTGGATCCACTAAGTTAAAGTTAAAGTAGTTCTATATGACGGCAAAGTATAGGACAGTCTGGCAGCGTGATGGTAACAACACTGTATCACCACTTAGGCTCCTAGTGATGGTTGTCGGTTAGAGAAACTCCCACAGTAGAAATTGCATGGTTCCTCGAGGGGTTCTGCTTAGTATGAATGGGGGTATGTGACTTCATTCATGCATTGCACAAGTAGACTTTGAGAGGGAGCATGGTATTTTTATGATATTATAAATATGATTTTTGACGTCATGTTTTATATAGTTTTACAAGCTTTATATATTGCATGTGTCTTATTGCTTTATATTGAGTTCAGTTACTCATGAGTTAAATAGAGCCACGATAAGTTCTCTTTTGTATCCCTTTCAAGCCTAAGTTATTGTTTAGCTGTCCAGCTCCCATACTCGTACATTCCATGTACTGATGCCAGTTAGCCTGCATCTTATTATGATGCAGACGCAGGTACCCAGGATCATCATTCAGCACGCCGTTGATCCAGTTGAGCACTCCAGAGTCAGTAGTGAGCCTCATTGCATTATGGAGAACTCTGTTATTTCATTTTTTCTAGTTTTGTTTTATTAGGATGTTGCGGGGTCTGTCCCAACATCCATCTCAGTATTACAGAGGCTTCATAGACAGTCAGTCAGTTAGTATTGAGTCTCTCATCTATGTATATATATAAATATTCTATTTTGAGACTCGAGTTGCCTTTTTGACCAGATTTTATCAGTTAGGTTGTTTATGACCTTTCATTGCATGGAGTTATTCTGTTGAGTTAAGGTTTCCGCTGAGTTAAGTAAGCCAGGCCAAGGGTTCGCTTGGGGGCCAGCAATGGTCTTCGAGTGCCGGCCACGTCCAGGGTATAGGCTCGGGGCGTGACATATACCTACATGAAGAAGGGTATTACATAGTTAAGTTTCAGAATCTCAGCGCTATGAATGAGATCCTGTATACAGGACCTTATACTATCAACAATAGACATATCATTTTAAAACAATGGAGTCCAGAATTTGACTTTGGGTTGAATTTTTAGCTGAAATTCCTTTGTGGGTGATGTTTCCCAAATTGCCACTTAATTGTTGGGGTGTTGGATCATTTAGCAGAATAACTAGTGTGATTAGAGTACCTTTATTTGTTGATAAATGTACCACGAAGCAAATAAGAATTTCATATGCTAGAATGCTCATTGAGGTCAATGTTACTAAGGCTATACCTCAGCAGATAACAATTATGGATCCCAATTGAGGAACATTTATGCAGGAAGTGGTGCTGGAATGGAGTCCTCAATTTTGTGATAAATGTCAGAAGATAGGCCACCAATGTCAATCAGGCATAACAACTAAGGAGGAGCCACCAAAGAAGAGACGACCAGGAAAGAAAGTAACTTAGGCATGGCAATATAAAGAACCAATTCAAACGAAGGAGCATATATGTGTGCAGAACAGGGGACAAGAAGCAAGAGAGATCAAGCATTGTAACACAACTGAGAAGGGGAATCATGAGACAGAGAGGGAACAGGGCAAACAAAACTCAGGGGAGATAGCACAACTTAATCTAAGACCTAATGCTGGAGGTAAACATTTGGATTTTAGCCTTACTAATTTTCCTATATTAGCAGCAATACCAACTAGAAATGGGTTTGAGAGCCTTATGCATATCAAACTTGCTTCACTGCCTATTGATAGAGGCGGAGCCCCCAACACTTGTTGATGAAGTGGGTCTTTTGGAATGTAAGGGGTATGAATAAAAGGTATAAGCAGAAGGAACTTAAAACCTATTTGCAAACCAATAAAATAAGTATAGTTGGGCTTATAGAAATAGAAGTTAAGAAGCATAATATGAAAACAACCCTTAGGGGGATAACACCAGGATGGGGAATAATGCACAATTATAATGCAGCTGTGAATGGAAAAATTTAGGTGATATGGGATGAAAATTGGTATGAGACCAACATAATTAGGTGTACTGCCCAAATAGTGCACTGCCTAATTAAGGACAGAACCAAAGGCCATCAGATTATGCTCATTGTGATCTATGGATATAATACAATAGAGTAGAGGAAAGAGATGTGGTTAGAGTTGAACACTTTGGCACAAGGGATTACTCAACCTTGGCTCATTGCAGGGGATTTTAATGCTCTACTTACCCTACAAGATAGATTAGTTGGAGCAAATGTGAGTCTCAATGAAGTGAAGGATTTTGCAGATTGTGTTAAAGATATTGGTGTCATTGAATTACAATGGCAGGGGCACTATTATTCTTGGACTAACAAACAACATGGCACAGATAGAATTTCCAATAGGATTGATAGAGTGTTTGGGAATTATGAATGGATGGAGAAATGGGGACATGTTACTATTGAGTATGGGAATCCATGTATATCAGATCATTATCTTATGCAGGTCATAATGCAAATAACTCAGCACAATGTAAAGATAAAATTCAAGTTCTTTAATGTATGGACTGAACATGACTCCTTCATGAGTTTAGTGGAGAGTGTATAGAAGCAAGATTATGGTAAGGGTAGCATGAAGAAGGTGTGGTGCAAATTAATAGCTCTTCAGCCTGCTTTAAGGCAACTTAATAACAAGGAATTCAAATATATTAGCCAGTAGATTGAGAAGGCTAGATATGAGCTCAGTAGAATCCAAGAAGAACTATATGATCAAGCCACTGATGATTTAGTTGAGCAAGAAAAGGAGATCCTGATGAAGCTGGAGAAATGGCGATGATAGAGGAGAGTGCACGAAGGCAGAAATCAAGGACAAGATGGATCCAACTGGGAGATACTAACAACAAATACTTCAGTGCCATCATAAAGGAGAGAACTCAGAAGAAGCAAATCAGATGTATTACATCACTCACTGGACATATGTTGTATGAACCACAAGATATCCAAACTGAATTTGTACAATTCTATAAAGGACTTATGGGATCCTCAGTCACTACACTACCAGCTATAGATGTCCAGGTGATGAAGAGAGGACCCACACTGTCAAGGCAACAAAGGATAGATTTATGTGCTGATATAACTAAAGAAGAGGTTACAGTAGGGTTGCAATCCATTGGGAATGACAAAGCCCTAGGTATAGATGGATTCAATGCTATTTCTTTAAGTATACTTGGAAGGCCATAAAAGAGGATATTATTGATGCAGTTCAGAGTTTTTTCAAAACTGGGAAAATTTTCAAACCTGTCAATTGCACACTAGTAACTCTTATCCCAAAAGTGCAAAGCCCAAAAACTGTGAAGGAATACAGACCAATTGCCTGCTGTACTGTGTTGTATAAGATCATCTCCAAAGTATTGTCAAAAAGACTACATGATGTTATTCAGAGTGTCATCTGTGATAGTCAGGCTGAGCTCATCCCATGGAGAAAGATATCTGATAATATTCTACTTGCTCATGAATTATGAAAGCTTACACTAGGAAGAATATATCTCCAAGAAGCATGTTGAAGATTGATCTCCAAAAACCCTATGATTCAGTGGAATGGGATTACTTAGAGCAAGTGATGAGAGAGCTAGGTTTTCCTGATACATTTTCTCAATGGGTAATGACTTGTGTGAAAACAGTGAGTTACTCTATAGTTGTAAATGGGCAACCTACTCAGAATTTTGCAGAGACTCAGGCAAGGAGATCCAATGTCTCCATTCCTCTTTGCTATAGCAATGGAATATCTTAGTAGATCACTCAAGGGGCTCAAGGATGTGAAAACTTTGAAGTTTCATCTAAGATGCTCTAAATTGGACATTACTCACTTATGTTTTGCAGATGATCTACTAATATTCTCTAGAGGAGATCTGGAATCCATCATGGCCCTCCAAAAGTGTTTTTCACAGTTCTCACAAGCTTTAGGGTTGCAAACAAATCTCCAAAAAAGCTCCATTTATTTTGGGGGAGTACAGATAGGGGTGAGACAACAAATCATCCAGCAACTTGGTTACAAGATGGAAGAGCTACCTTTCAAATACCTAGGGATACCACTGTCTACTAAGAGACTATCAGTCATCCAATGGTACCCTCTTATAGAAAAGATCATGGCCAGGATCAATTCATGGACAACTAGGAAGCTGCCATATGCAGGCAAATCCCAACTAGTACAAACTGTGTTGTTTGGAGTCCAATCATATTGGGCACAATTATTCATTATCCCTGCAAAAATAATTAAACTAATTGAGGGTCTATGTAGAAGCTATTTATGGTCTGGTGTGGGACATGTCACTAAAAAGGCATTAGTTGCTTGGGATAAAATTTGTTGTCCTAAATCTGCAGGAGGTATGGGGCTGATTAATATGAAAGTATGGAACAAAGCAGCAGTTATCAAATTCTGCTGGGACCTATCTAGTAAAGAGGATAAATTATGGATCAGATGGATCCATACTTACTATATAAAAGGTCAAAACCTATGGCCTGAAGCCAAACAAGTTAGCTGGATGGTAAGGAAAATCATGAGTGCCAAGGATATAATTGAGCAGACTCAGCAGAGAAGGAGCAAGAAAGGAAGCATCAAAGAATTGAATGGAAGTGTCTAATGTTCAAGAATGCAGCAAGGCCAAAAGCCTATTTCACTATGTGGCTTATGCTCAACAAGAAACTGGCAACAGTAGACAGACTAGCCAAGTGGCGTGTGGAGGTATCCAAGACTTGTGTCCTATGTCTGAATGAATAAGAGACTATAGAGCACCTGATGGTTCGATGCCAATATGCCAGATATTTATGGAAGAGATTGCTCACATGGACTCAACAACATAGTGTAACTCCAGCAAATTGGGATCGATTTATACAATGGAGCATACAACATGGAAAAGGGAAGGCTCGAGCAACCCAAATATTCAAGATTATTTTTGCTGAATGTGTATATGGGGTGTGGATTGAGAGGAACAACAAAATCTTTAATGAAAAGAGATGAACTGTGTGCGGAAAGTGTGGCCAAGGAGATAGCCTACGTGACTATTGCTAGAGCTCCCCCTAGAATAAAAAATGTACTTACTGCTTTTAAATTTTAGTAATAGTATAGTAGAGTTGTAGTAAGCAGAGAGTTTTTTATTGAGAACAAAGCATGTTGTGTTAGCTGCTTGGATTGTAATGTTTGCTCTTGGTGATTAATAAATCAGTTAGTTACCAAAAAAATATACACACATACCTCGTCTCTACCACAAAGGTGATATAAAGGTGTTTCCAATAGACCCACAACTCAATACTATTCCCTCCGTTCCTTTTTAGTTGTCATGTTATATTTTTCAAGAGTCAATTTGACTAATTTTCAAAGTTAAATTAGATTACATTCATTCGATATTTTAAATAAAATTTTAGATATTCAAAAACAATGCAGAAAGTACAATAAATTGCAACTTTTTTCATATCAGTATGATAAAAAAAAATACGTCTTAAAATCTTAATCAAATATATTGTTTGACTCTAAAAAAAACTATAACAACTAAAAAGGAGCGGAAGTAATTACCATCCATTAGAATAGAACCAATAAATACTTTGAATGAAGAACTCTTACATTCGTGATTAACGCACTGTGTTATAAGCATTTTCCAAGTAGAATTTTATTTAATATTTGCGTTAGAATTTATCCTGAATTGTTTATCTTACTTAAATTTAATTATAATTAATTTTTACTTTTCCCACAAAAAAATATATATCTTTCATATTTGTGTAATCCGTAGTAAGACTTCTATAAATTCACTATCAAATTTTATATATTTATTTAATATACTTCTCGTTGTTGTCTAATTTATCATCGTTCAACAATTTGCTACTATTAACTACGAGGGTGGATCGAGAAAGTTTATACCCTAAAGCCAAACTTAAATGATAAAAGAAAATGTTACAAATATTTTAATTTTGAAGTTTATTTCAACCCTTTTGAGATACAAAGTTAATTTTTTAATAATTAATCTTTCTAATAATTTCTTTTTTCAACTGATAATATAAAGAATCCATTAAATACCTCTTGACATTGTTAATCTAAGGTAAGATCTCTTTAATTTTTAACAAAAAAAAATTCAACGAAAATAATTGTTATATATATATATATTACTAGACTCTTAGATATGATTGAATATATTAATAAGCATACTGTCTTCTAGCTTTATTAAATTTCTCAATTATTTTAATTCAAAAAATAAGTCTACAACATCAATAATATCATAATACTGACAGATATGATTTAGGATACGAGATTAAGATAATGTCTTTTCAAATTTCCATCATCCACTAATCAAATTTTTTTAACTAATAAATAGTTTTTTTGTTGTTTGCTAAAGTTTGTCAAGAGCTTTTATTTTGGGATTGTAGAGTCAATTCTTTTATTTTATTTCTTGTTGTTATAAAATCAGGCTTAAAGTAATATAAGTATAAAGAAAGAAGACAAGAGAAGTAGATGTAGGAGAAGACTTTTCTTCTTAGTCAAGTGAATCATCCAAATGGTGAGTGATATCTCTATTTATAGTGTTGGGATATCACTCTCAAAGGTCACCAAATTAGTAGATACATGCTTATCCCTTAATGTTCTTATCACCTTGGAAGCACCCATACATGAATTGAATTAATTCTTGGATAGATCTAATGGACAATCCACACAATACAATGGATTTATAACACCCCCCTTGGATGTCCATAGATAATGTGCCTCGTTAAAACCTTACTAGGAAAATCCCTGTGGGAAAAAATTCTAGTGAAGGAAAAAAAGTACACATATTTTTTGACACACATTATTTGTTGCCTCATTAAAAACCTTACCAGGAAAACTCAGTGGGACAAAACCTCAATCAAGGAAAAAAGAGTGCAATGCGCATTATTCTCCCCCGGATTAAAACATCACTTAATTTCTTGTGATGATGCCATTCAATCTTATATACCAACTTCTCAAATATTGACAGTGTCTTTGTGATCAAATCATATTCACGAAGATGTTGCATGATTGAACTCATTTATGATATATCATTTTCTGGTTTCATGGATATAATGAGGCTTTGAGCTTAGCCGAATACATTATTGAAAAACACGCTACTCGTGACCTCGTTACTGCAAGTAAATTGCTCATTCAACTTGTTCATAGCAACAATCATCTTGTGGACACTTTCATTTGCAATTGATTATCTTCGTATATTATGATTGGTATATTCTTTTTCAAAGAAAAATCACACATTTTCTGAATATGGTGTGTCATTGATCTCAACCAGATGCACTCTCGACTTGCTTCATGGAGGGCTTTTATTTCTGCATGATTTGAAGAAGTGGTTATCAACGTTTGCTTCATTGATCGCCAAGATATTATTGTGCCTCCACATGTAAACAAACAACGTGTTTGAGACCGAGCTTTATGCAGATCAAATAAATATTTTGCATCTGCGTAACCAATCAGCTCTGACTTGGATTCCTCAGAATATAATAAACCCATGCCTATGGTCCTTCGAGGATATTCAAGTATGTGCTTAACACCATTTCAATGTCCTTTTGTTGGTGAGGAACTGAATCTTGCCAATAAATTTACTGCAAAACAAATATATGGTCGAGTATTGTTAACAAGATGCATTAGTGTTTCATCACCAAAAATCTCTTCATCCTTCTTTTGAGATCAAAGTGAATCTTTATTTATGTCAAGCGATCTCATAATCATTGGGGTACTCAATGAATGTGATTTATCCATATAAAATCGCATCAAAACTTTTTTGTGTATGCTAATTAATGGATAATTACTCATTTGCCAAATCCTCAATCTGTAGGTCAAGACAAAATTTTGTCTTTCCATGATCTTTTCATTTTAGATTCCCTTCTCAAATACACAATAATTTTTGAAAACTTTTTAAGAGTGTTAATAATATTCAAGTCATCAACATACACAACTATTATAACAAATTCAAATTCAGACCTTTTCATAAAAATGCAAGGACAATTAGGGTCATTCTTTTTGTACCCTTTTCTTCCTTGATTATTTCAATCCATATAAGAATTTTTGAAGCTTTATTGAAAAAGTTTCTTTCAAACTTTTATATGTTTCAGACCCCTTGATTGCTTCAAGGATTTTCATATAACCTTTAGTATTGTCTAGCTAGACATGATAATTATTCATTATATGCATTCAAGTTTTCATATATTGTCATATCAAAACACATCTCATTGCATCCACCATAGGAGAAAACATCTCCAATAATGTTAGGATTTTTGCGACAAATTTTTATGCCTCAAGGAACAAGTCGAACTTAATATCTTGTGGTTATACCATCACATAATAATTTATTTCTACCCCACTGACATTATACCTGTCACAATTCAGACCGTCGTGGCTGACACCCACACTAACCCTCCGGTGGGAGAACCATTAATACTAACTAGCTAACCAAAGAACCCAACAAACTAATGCATTTAAAGTTACGGAAGCAAATTTAAATGCTAAGGAAAAGAAATAGGGAGTTCCCATAAACTCCAACAAAAGTCTAATCAAAACAATCTAACATTGCAGAAGTAATGCCTAGAACCTGAAAGTCAATGTACCAAAACATCAATACAACCCCAAACTAAACATAAGACTAACTAAAGTACTAGTCTATGAAATATGGACATAGACTGAAAGAGAACTCATGGCAGCCCGGAAGAACTGGCTCACCCTTGAATTCGAACGATCACTGATCTTCTAAGCGAGGTCTGTCAATAGCCGCCGGAAGATGCCCTGTACTCAACAAAGAAAAAGCAAGTGCAATATCAGTACACAACCATAGTGTACTGGTAGGATCACACAGCTATCCCACTAAGTGCAACATACATAAGTCATTACAACAATATAACAACATGCATATACCGAATATATACAATATCAACAGCATTCAAGAACAATAGAGCATTTCACAAGTCTCAATTATACAGTTATGTCAAGTCAATGGTCTTCTCATGGAACCCAAACCCAAACGGTTAGCATACCGAAATGTGGTACCCGATATAATAATTATGCCGGAATGTGGCAACTGATCCAAGTTAGTATGTCGAAACGCAACACCCGATCTATTCAACAAGCCATAATCACAATCACAAAGTACATTCTCATAATCATACAACCAAGTCATGATTCACGACATTCATCATTCATCTATCCTCATTTACAATTAATGTGATCAATAATGCAATATTCGCATACATACATGTATCATAATGAAGCAAGAACAAACATATATCACACAATCATAGAATCACAACCATCACCTACCTCGAAACAAGCTTGAATCCCCTAAAAAACTTGATTCTTCCCCTTCCGAATTCGCTCCGCTTGTTGTTGGTCTAGAAATGATCAATATAACACGGGAATCAGTAAACAATAACTAATTACCTGAATTATTAACAATTCTATCAACCCTAGATCATACCAATGATCCCCATACCCAGATTAAGGCTTTCTCCACCATAATTTCTAGATCAAAATCCTTCCCCATCGATAATTACCCATTAGATTACATTCTACGGATCGAAAAATGGATTCGGGGAGTCAAAATCTTACCTTTAGCCTCAAGAATGTTGGAAAACTGTCAAGAAAACCCATTGGTTTGTTCTCTAGCTCTCAAGTTCAAAAATTACAGAATAAAATGATTTTGGGGTTTATTTTCGACTTTAAGTCATGATTGTCCTGCCATAACGGTACTCACTCAGCTACAGCAGCCCCGCCATGGTGGGAATAATCCTGCCTTAGCGGCTTACACGGGACCAGTGAGTCGATTTAAGAATTCCTACTCCCATTTCACAACACACCTTCATCCCATGACACTCAGAGAATACCCGTTCATGGTAAGATCAATTTTGGGAGTTCTACTCACCCGAATTCAATTCTGTAAAGTCGTACTGGTTCCTTAATGTCTTAGCTATCCACTCATGTGATCAAATTCAAAATTCGATCACCCAATTGTTACCAAATTTCCATAGACTTTAATGACTCTAATTTCATCCAAATCTGGACTAGGTTGGGAAATCTCAAGATACTACGAAAAAGTTTTTCAGCCCAAAAATTTTCCTCGTTGACTTTTCTATAACGACGGGAACAAGTCGTTACAATAGATACCAATTTACCCATCACTCGTCCTCGAGTGACAAACTTAGGAAAAACATGCTAAGGAAAGAATGGAGTAGTACCTGAATCGACGAACAACTAGGGATACTTGTCTCGCATGCCCTTCTCGATTTCCCAAGTAGCTTCCTTAACTGGGCGATGCTTCCATTGAACTTTTACGAACTTAATCTCCTTGGTCCTCAGCTTACGCATATCACGATCAAGAATTGCAACTGGTTCCTCCTCGTATTGGAGGTCTTTGTCTAACACAATTAAGTTCCACTTTATGATGTATTCCCATTCACTATGATATCTATTCAACATGGACACATGAAATACCGAATGAACTCTTGATAGGTTATGAGGTAAAGCCAATCTATAAGCCACTGGCCCTACACCTTCAAGAACCTCAAAGGGACCAATGTATCGCGGACTTAACTTGCCCTTCTTGCCAAATCTCATCACCCCTTTCATGGGTGATACCTTAAGAAGAACATTCTCACCAGTCTGAAATGTCATGTCTTTTACCTTACGATCTGCATACTTCTAATGTCTACTTTAGGTTGCTAGAAACTTAGCTTGAATACTCATCATCTTATCTTGATCTTGCTTTACTAAATCAACCCCCAAAGGTTTTAAATCTCCAGCCTCAAACCATCCTATGGGTGTTCTATATCCCCTCTATAAAGTGCCTCAAATGGTATCATATTTATGTTGGAGTGATAACTATTATTATAAGAGGACTCACACAAAGGTAAGAACTTATCCCAATGCCCTCCAAAATCAATCACACATGCCCTCAACATGTCTTCTAACACTTGAATAGTCCTCTCTGACTGTCCGTCCGTCTGTGGATGGAAGGTTGTACTAAAAGTGAGTTGTATGCCCAATTCATCATGTAACTTCCTCCAAAACTTGGATGTGAATTGGGTACCATGGTCTGAGATGATAGAAAGGGGAACCCCATGCAACCTCAGTATCTCTGTCACATACACCTTAGCCAATTGTTCAGCATTGTAATCTATCCTTACCAGAATAAAATGGGCTGACTCAGTCAATCTGTCAACCATTACCCAGATAGAATCAAACTTCCCCAAAGTCTTAAGAAGGCCAACCACAAAATCCATGTCTATCATCCTCCACTTCCATTCCAGAATTGACATTCTTTGAAGCAAACCTGCAGACCTTTGGTGTTCATACTTCACTTGTAGGAAATTTTGACACTTATCCACAAACTCCATTGTATCCTTCTTTATGCCCGGCCACCAATAAATTCACTTCAAATCTCAGTACATCTTGGTCACACCCGGATGAATGGAATATCGTGAACCATTGGATTCTGTCAACAATTTCTGAATCAAGCCATGAACTCGAGGAACACAAATCCTCCCTTTAAAACTGAGCACACCTTCTGCATCAAGAGTGGTCTCTTGTGCCTTACCAATCGCAGTCTTCTTCTTAAGTTCATTCAAATTTTCATCCTTAAATTGTTTGTCCTTGATCTCTTCAATGAATGTGGTCCTCACTTCAATGCTAGCTAACACCCCACTTGTTTCTGAGATGCCCAACTGCATGAATTTAGACTTTAAGGTCTGGATTTCCTTAGCCAAGGGTCACTTGGATACACTCAAGCAAGCTAAACTATCCATACTCACCGTTTTTCGACTCAAAGCGTCTGCCACCACATTAGCCTTGCTCGGATGGTATTGAATGGTCACATCATAATTCTTGGGTAACTTCATCCACCTTCTCTATCTCAAATTCAGATCCTTTTGAGTGAACACATGCTGCAAACTATGATGATCAGTAAACACTTCACACTTAACACCATAAGCCAACTCCAAATTATGTGTTGGATAATTTCTCTCATGCATCTTCAATTGACGCGATGCATAAGTTATAACATTTTTATCCTGCATCAACACAGCACCCAAACTCGAATGTGAAGCATCACAATAAACAATAAAATCTTTACCCTCAACCGGTAATGCTAGAATAGGTACGGTGGTCAAAAGAGTCTTGAGCTTTTGGAAGCTCTTCTCACATTTTTCAGTCCATTCAAATGGTATCTCCTTTTTAGTCAAATTTGTCATGTGAGTGGCAATAAAAACAAATTTCTTCACAAATCGATGATGGTAGCTAGCGAGCCCCACAAAACTCCTAATTTCCGTCACAAAGCTAGGCCGAACCCAATTCTTAACCGCCTCAATCTTTTGGGGATCTACCATTACCCTTTTTTTTTAAACTACATGCCCCAAAAATGCAACCGAAGTCAACCAAAATTCACACTTAAAGAATTTCGCATATAACTTTTGTTTCCCAAGAACACCTAGAACAATACGAATTTTTGAATAGACCAAAATTCCATCAATGAAGACTATAACAAACGAATCAAGAAAGGGTTTGAACACATTATTCATCAAACTCATGAAAGTTGCAGGCGCATTAGTCAACCCAAACGACATAACTAGGAACTCATAGTTCCCATAGCGGGTTCTAAACGCCGTCTTAGGCACATCCTCAGGCCTAATTTTTAACTAATGGTAGCCAGACCTTAGATCAATCCTAGATAGAACGGATGCACCTTGCAATTGGTCAAAGAGATCATCTATTCTAGGCAATGGGTACTTGTTTCGAATGGTGACCCTATTCAGCTGCTGATAATCTATACACATCCTCATACTATCATTTTTTTTCTTAACAAACAAAACTGGGGCACCCCACGGGGAAGCACTAGGACGAATGAATCCTTTATCAAGAAGTTCTTGAATTTGAGCCTTAAGCTCTCTTAATTCTGACAGAGCCATGTGATATGGAGGGATGGAAATGTGACGAGTATTAGAATCTAAATCAATGCAGAAATCTATATCTCTATCTGGAGGCATATCAGACAAATCATTAGGAAACACTTCTCTAAATTTTGACACCACAAGAATAGACTCAATAGATGGAGACTCAACCTCAATATCCCAAATATGAGCCAAATAAGCCAAATAACCCTGCCCTACGAGTTTCCTAGCCGGAATGAAGGATATGATCTTAGCTTGCTTAGGCTTGTACACCCCTTCCCACTCTAACTTTTCCCTTCCCAGAATTTCTAGAGTTACAGACTTAGCATTACAATTAAGCACAACATAATATGAGGACAACCAAGTCATGCCTAAGATTATATCAAAGTCAGTCATATCCAAAATCACCAAATCAGCCAAAGTCTGAAAACCCATAAACAAAATAGGACAAGCACGATAGACATGGGTGACTATGACAAACTTTCCAACTGGGGTAGAAATATGGATGGGGGCATCAAGTATATCACAAATCATATCAAACTCTAAGGCAAATAGCATGGACACATAAGAAAAAGTAGAACCCGGATCAAATAACACATTAGTCATCCGGTCACAGACAAGAATAGTACATGTGATCATTGCGTCAGACACCTCTACCTCACTCTTGCCCGGAAAGGCATAACACTGAGCCCTATCATCTTGACGGGTGACTTCCCTGCCTGGTTGCATTGTACCTCTTCCTGCATTACCGTTTGCCCTACCTTTGCGGCCTCGCTGATTTTCTCCTCACCCACCTTGTGGATGCCTTCGACCATTATTACCATTTCCCGCGGGTACCACTACTCTAGACTGCTGCTACGCGAAATCCAACATGCACGGGTGGGCACAATCTCTCCTCATATGCCCAGGTTCTCCACAGTTGTAACAAGTACGCTCAAAAGATGGCATGCTGCCAGCCGAAGATGCGGCTCCCTGGCTACCTGAATCAAATTATGAGGTGGAGTTCCCGAGTAATTACCTGTAGAGGCGAGCATAGTGGACTGAATTAGCTTGACTGCAAGTGTTGGCCTTCCTGACCCCTTGGAGTAAGAACCTTGAAAGTTACCCTAGTTCTTGGCCCTTTTAGCGAATGCCTTATCCTGACCGTCTCGCCTCACCCCCTTCACTTTTTTCACAAAGTCTGTTACCTCATTAAAGTTTTTCCCTTACGAACAGATAATACCTACAACTCAAAATTTAGTCCCTTAATAAATAAACGGATCCTCTCTTTCTCAGTAGTCACCAATTGAGTAGCATTTCTAGACAAGGTATAAAACTTAGCCTCATAAGCAGCTACAGACATACCACTTTGTTCCAAAGCCATGAACTCATCCTTCTTCCGATCCCTCAAAGTTCAAGGCACATACTTCTCTAAGAACAAAGCATGGAACTGGGTCCAAGTAAGTGGAGGTAAAACTGAAGATCTGCATTTCTACATAATCTCTTCACCACTACTTAGCCTCACCTTGAAGCTAAAAAGTCACGAACTCAATCCCATGTTGATGGACAATTTCCAACTTATGACGCCTCTCATAGCAATCTAGGATGAACTCATATGCATCCTCACTCTCAAAACCATGGAAAACAGGTGGTTTCAACTTCAGGAACTTAGTCAACATCTCATGATCATTACCAGTCATAACTGGACCCAACAAAGGACGGAAGAAAGGGTCATTAACTCTAGTTCCACCCACCTTAGGGATAGTGATAGAAATAGGAGGATTGGCGGGAGCTTGAGTTGCTTGAACAGAGGAAAGCACTCCAGGACCAACCAATCTTTTCAAAAATGACATAATCTGTTGAGCTAACACTGGGTCCAAAAGAGGAATACATGTAGTCTTCACCTCTTCCTCTTGTCCAACATTCTTCTCATTCTCAACTTTTATGCTCTTCTCTACCTTGTCATGGTGCGCAGGAGGGGCCTCATTTTTGGGAGCATCTCCAATCGGTGCTCCATCCCTAGTAGGTGCCACCCTTCCTTGGCCTCTACCCCTAGCTCTTCCTCTACCCCTGCCTCGACTACGACCTCTAGCTGCAGATTCCTCAGGTGGAGCATTGACGGGAGCCACGAGCCTGACACTGTTGAACTTATTATTAACCATCTGCGGACAGAAGAGTAAAGGAGGTTAGATACCAATTCGAATCGCCAGATACCAATTGGAATCAAGTCATAGCACGAAAGGAGACAAGAGAAAATAGAGAGATTTCTTAAAGTCCTATAGCCTCTCAAATAAAAGTACAGACGTCTCCGTACCGTTCCACAAGACTCTACTAGACTCATTTTGGTACATCGAGATCAACTCACCTAGGCTCTGATACCAACTTTGTAACGACCCAGACCATCGTGATTGGCACCCACACTAACCCTCCGGTGGGAGAACCATTAATACTAACTAGCTAACCAAAGAGCCCAACAAACTAAGACATTTAAAGTTACGGAAGCAAGTTTAAATGCTAAGGAAAAAAGTAGGGAGTTCCTATAAACTCCAACAAAAGTCTAATAAAAACAATTTAACATTGCGGAAGTAATGCCTAGAACCTGAAAGTCAATGTACCAAAACATTTATAGTTCAACAAGTCTAAATAAGAAGGGGTACAACCCCAAACTAAACGTAAGACTAACTAAAGTACTAGCGTAAGTCCGAAATATGGACATAGATGGAAAGAGAACTCATAGCAGCCCGAAAGAATTGGCTCACCCTTGAATTCGAACGATCACTGATCTTCTAAGCAAGGTTTGTCAATAGCCGTCAGAAGATGTCATGCACTCAACAAAGAAAGAGCAAGTGCAGTATCAGTACACAACCACAGTGTACTGATAGGATCACGCAACTATCCCACTAAGTGCAACATACATAAGCCATACAACAATATAACAACATGCATATACCCAAAACATTAAAGAATAATGGAGCATTTCACAAGTCTCAATTATACAGTTATGTCAAGTCAATGGTCCTCTTATGGAACCCAAACCCAAATTGTTAGCATATCGGAACATGGTACCCGATCCAATGATTATGTCGGAACGTGGCAATCAATCCCATAATTATGTCAAAACGTGGCAACCGATCCAAGTTAGTATGTCGGAACGCAACACTCGATCTATTCAACAAGTCACAATCATAATCACAAAGTACATTCTTATAATCATACAATCAAGTCATGATTCATGGCATCCATCATTCATCTATCCTCATTTACAATTAATGTGATCAATAATGCAACATTCGCATACATACATGTATCATAATGAAGCAAGAACAAACATACATCACACAATCATAGAATCACAACCATCACCTACCTCAAAACAAGCTTGAATCCCCTAAGAAACTTGATTCTTTCCTTTCAGGATTTGTTCCACTTGTTCTTGGTCTACAAACGATCAATATAACTTGAGGATCAATAAACAATAACTAATTACCCGAATCACTAACAATTCTATCAACCCTAGATCATACTCATGATCCCCATACCCATATTAGGGCTTTCTCCACCATAATTTCCAGATCAAAACCCTTCCCCATCGATAATTACCCATTAGATTACGTTCTACGGATAGAAAAATGGATTTAGGGAGTTAAAATATTACCTTTAGCCTCAAGAATAGTGAAAAACTGTCAAGAAAACCTCTGAGTTTGTTCTTTAGCTCTCAAGTTCAAAAATATGCAGAATAAAACGATTTTGGGGTTTATTTCCAACTTTAAGTCGTGATTGTCCCGCCACAACGGTACTCGCCCCGCTACAGTGGCCCCGCCCTGGCGGAAATAATCCTGCCTTAGCTTCTTGCACGAGACCAGTGAGTTGATTTAAGAATTCCAACTCTCATTTCACAACACACCTTTATCCCATGATACTCAGATAATATCTGTTCACGCTTAGATCAATTTCGGGAGTTCTACTCGCCCGAATTCAATTCTGTAAAGTCGTACGGGTTCCTTAACGTCTTAGCTATCCACTCATGCGATCAAATTTAAAATTGGATCACCTAATTGTTACCTGATTTCCCTAGACTTTAATGACTTCGATTTCATCCAAAGCTGGACTAGGTTGGGAAATCTCAAGATATTACGAAAAAGTTTTCCGGCCCAAAATTTTTTCCCGTTGGCTTTTCTATAACGACGGGAATAGGTCGTTACAATACCTTGATTTATGGACTATCAATCCAAAACATCACTTTTCTAAGTGAAACAAAATGTACTTGAATTATGCATTTTACTTGGCCAATTATTTATCTGTCTACATTATATGACATATTTGAATTTAAGATCCTCGTCACGATCTATATCATGAAGCTCTACTTCATATCAAAGATACCATCGACAGTTATTTGATATCGATTCCAATATGACATAACTTATAAAGATCTCTTCAGTTTTCATCATTTTTCAGGTACCTGAACCTTTTCCAAGGTTTTATGAAGTGTTATGTCGTGGTGCTCTTTTATAGCACTTGCCTCATTATAATGACCATATTGATCATTTGCTCATCTCCTTCTTCAAGGAATTTTACATTTGAAACCGATTGATTTTTTACGCTTCAGGCGTATTATAGACTCTGTCCTTCAAGGACTTCTCATTGGAGCATTTGCAGCTGAATTATAACATAGGGTCAGTAAATTCATCTGGCAATAAATTTGCAACATTATGCAAATGAATTATCACTTGAACTTCAAGTTCACATTTTCTTTTAACGAGGATCTAGATAATTCATAATTAACCTCATATATAATTTTCAGCTATCAATCATCTCTCCTCCTGATGTTAGAAAATCTAACATTCATCCCAACATCATTTGTGAATTCATCTTTGTGCGTGGTGGAACAATTAAATCATAACCGCACGTTCAACGTTTTAGATGAAAATCATTTGATTCCTGACCCTGAACCAATTTTGATAGGGGACCTTTGTTGGCTTGATGTGTACAAGCGTTGCTACATGTTAAATAAATTCATATTATACCAAATTTCTTTTTGGGAGATTTGTTCTCATAATTAATGGTTTAGCTATAATTGAAGGCACATAATTTCTGGTAAACCAACCACCATTATCAATATAATTTCATAGTTTGGAACTATGATCTTAATTTAACAATCGAGCAAACAACCTTACAAACACCAATTTGTAAGTTGACAATAAAACACATGTGACCATTGCATAGATGCATCTATCATATAGTTGCAAATGATCCACATGACAGGTGAATGGACCCATATTCACCTTTTATATGTTCCAAAAATCTCAGAGAGTACAATCTCAACCTTAGCTAGTACAATGATACAATTATCAAATTATAGAGAACAAGCAACACAAGAGAATTCTTGAAGAATATTTAATTTCTTCAGTATATAACTATGTGAATTCTCAATTATTTTTGCATCTTATTTTAATCGGAATGGCCAACCAATCATGCCAACTAATCTTTATTTCAGTACACTTACAGTTTACTTTTGCATGTGATTTCATCAGCATATCCATGTTTGTGTGCAATAAACAAGAGGAAAAAATTGGTAATCTTTTGCATATATATTTATAACCGCTTCGATTGTAGTAATCCGAAGATATTAAATCCTTTCAGTATTTACAGTCTCAATATTTCTTTTCATTGCATCCGAAACTTAAAAAGTTTATTTTGAGACTTACTACAACCCCAATATTATTCCTCTAGTAATAACACAACTCGTTAGAGAGTGCAATTAATTTTTTGTACTATCACATATTTCATGACACCATTCATATGGTGAGCATCTCCTTCAAGGAGAAAATTATATTATTATTGTCATGGTCAAAATTATTACGAGCAAGACATGTTTCTTGCTTTACTTTTGTTGTACCATAGGTACACAACCAATGACAAATTTGTATTGCCACACAATAATATTATTTTGGTCATGACCGCAACATTTGTAGGCACGAATTATTTTTTTCTTTTGCCCTTTCGATAGTTCACAATAAACATACCATAATATTTATGACGTATAAAAATACACGACCATTGGCCAATCTTGCCAAATAAAATTTATTTATTTCTCTCAAACCTCCCGTAGAGGTGAGTTGTGACATATTTTCAACCATATGTGAATATGTTCTTATTCATATTTTGACACATTCACTTTAAAGAATGGGCAAACATTCATGATGCTTATTACAAGTCACAATCTCTTCATGAGTTGGCCATAACCATTTATACATGTCATACCTTTGTATTTGGCATATTTACATGATCCACTTCAACATCACTTTGAAAGATAAAGTGCACCACCACTTTATATTTTTTTATTTTGATGGAGGATTTATAAAACTTATCAAATAAGGTCGCATGAAAACCGCGTGTCCAATGACCTTTCATACCATTTTGATGATAAAATTATTTTCACAGTTTGAAGGACTATTTCAAGAACTCATATTATTCTTCCTTTTTAATTACCACAATGATGACTATTATAATTTTGTCCCTCCACGCCCTTATTCATACATCCAATCATTTGTCGTCTTTCAGACTTATTATTCATTGCTACCACATTCATATGATAGAATGGAGCAAATCAACTGGCGGATTTCAAAGTTATCATACATTGCTACCACATTCTTTTCAAGGAATAGAGCAAATTCAATGGGATGAATTTCAAGGCTTTTCATCAAAATACATTATTTTTCCTTAGTCATCATTTTATCATCACTATGGTGCATTGAGACTCAAACTCAACGTCTTATGATCCATATAAGGCGTGTTAGGCCATAATTCTATGTGACTCGAACCCAATACATTATCATCATGGTGCATCAAAACTCAAATTGATGTCTTACCCTCTTGGTGCGATAGAACTTTAATCTACTGTCTTATCCTCAAACATTTTTCATTATGTGCATCCGGACTTTAACCTGATGTCTTACCCTTTTAGTGCGATGTGACTTGAATCCATCGTCTTACCCTTCAACCAATGACATGAGCCTTTAAAATTATTATTATTTTATTGTTACAAATAAATAAGTGAATTAAATTTCAACAAGACATGAAAGAAAATTATTCTTGAATTTCACAAGTTTGTCCCCTCCACCATTTGCCACATGAGTATAGGTGTATCTAATCTTGCATAGTGATATTTCCTTATCGGTGATTCATCTGCAAGATTAAATTAACTTATTGAATAAAGTAAAACTTAATATGTAAATAAAATATACCTTTATACTACATTATCTTAATAAAGCAACACATATAGCACATGTCCAGATTTGGATTAACATCATATTTGTTGATTTCCTTTTTCTTTGTTTTGTTGGATAAACTTGACCAACAACTATTTACTCGTCCTTTTGATCATCACCATCAAATCGCGTATAAAACTCAACTTGGATGACATGGTGAACAAAATTGAAACTAGAGACAATTCGTGTTGATAATGTGTTATAAAATTAGGCTTAAAGCAATATAAGTATAAAGAGAAGAAGACAAGAGAAGTAGATGTAAGAGAAGACTTTTCTTCTTATTCAAGTGTGTCTTTCAAATGGTGAGTGATATCTCTATTTATAGTGTTGAGATATCAATCCCAAAGATCACCAAATTAGTAGATACATGCTTATCCCTTAATGTTCTTATCACCTTGGAAGCACCCATATATGAATTGAATTAATTCTTGGATAGATCTAACGGATAATCCACACAATACAATGGATTTATAACACTTGTGAGTTTTTAATAATCGAATTCATATTTTTAGTTGACATATTGACATTCTAATATATAATTAAAATATTACATTTACCTACAAAATAAACAATAGCACACTCGGTAGGCTTACAAAGTGAGGTTTGAGAAAGGTAGAGTGTACACAGATTTGACCTCTATCTCAGAAGTAGAATGATTGTTTTCTATAAACCTTCAACTCAAGATTAAAATAGTCTAAAATAATGCAAATTACGAAAACAACATATAGTAGAAGAATAATACTACAACAAAATAATACTATAATCAAACTACATAAAACAACATATAATAACAAAATCGAAGAACAAGAAATAGGAGTAATACTATCATGACTATTAGAATGAACTACAAGTCAATACACTCCTACCTACTAGTATGGACACCTTCCTACCTACTATCCTTCTACTCTAATCTGCATTCTCTACATCTTTCTATCTAAAGTCATGTCCTTGGTGAGTTGCAACGGTGTCATATCATGTATAATTACCTCTCCCCTACACTTTTTGGTCTACCTCTACCTCTCATGAATCCACCCATAGCTAACCTCTCACACCTTTGCACTGAAGCATCCATATCTCTCTTTATGACATGGATGAACCATATCAACTTTTGCTTCCCACATCTTGTCTTCTATCGAAGTTACTCCCACCTTATCCTCGGTTTTAATTCTATTTCTTATAGTATATCTACACATCCATTGTAGCATCCTCATCTCCTCATATGAAATTTCTTGGTCGGCCAACACTCGCCCCATGTAATGAAACTGATTTAACCACCACTTTGTATAATTGATCCTTAAATTTTGATGACACCTTCTTATCAAACAAATTATCTCTTGATGTGAGCCTCCATTTCATCCACCTTGCACTAGTATGGTGGGTGACATCCTTGTCAATCTCTTCATTTCTGTAGATAATAGATCCAAGATACTTGAAACTATCTCTCTTTTGATTGACTTGTGTATCAAGCCTTACTTCCACGCCAGCCTCATGCACCACATCACTTAACTTGTGCTCCAAATATTTTGTATTGATCTTGCTCAACCTGAAACCTTTAAACGCCTCCTCCAATGCAACTTAATTATATTAGGGTTAACATACACCTAGAGAATAAAATATAAAAAAATAAATGATCTTGGTTACAGAATTTTAGAATAATAAAACATAAGATAAAGAATATTATGTACTCTCAATCCAAAAAAGTAAATTTAAGAGAAAATTTCACAAATAACTAACATTAGGTCAAAACTAGGTCTGCTTAGCTACACTTTTATTAATTAGAATTCATGGTTACAGTTATAGCTTGCCATCAAATCTTATTGTGTAGGGCTACACTAGACATGTTATTGTTATTATAATATCTGAGATGCATTTCGAAATACATGCCTGAAGATTCTAACCTTACATGTGAATTCTTAAATACAAACTCTAAACTTGATCAAAATTACCCATTTCTTTTTCATCCACAGGGATACAAGTGGTTTAGATTTCAATGAAACTTCGATTTGCCGATTTCAATGATACATAAATCTTCTTCAATTATTCGTAACCGTCTTTGTATATGTATTCATCAATTTCATTGATACATAAAAAATAATGAATATACAATTTGATCAATATATATATTATTTTGTTTGTTATTGTTGATCAATGTAGATTTGATTTTTGGTCTTTTATAAAAAAAAAAAGTATACAATGATGACATGTATAACTGTTCAAATCAAACATTCATAGATATGGAACACAGTGTATCAATAGCTTCTTCAATGCATATGCATGAATATTATATAAATATTGATGATGAATACACAATATAAACATTCAAATACATTCATACAACGTATAACAAGAAATTAGATACACTTGAGTACATTGATACAAGAAGCGAAAACACTCAAATATATTGATATAATGTATAACAAGAAACAAATATCGTTGAATACAACGACATAAGAAGCAAAAATATTTAATACATTGATACAATATATAACAAGAAATAAATACAATTAAATATACTAACACAAATGTATAAAAACAAATAGTACACTTGAATACATTGATATAATAACAAGATACAATTGAATATTACTCAAACTCAATTTCTAAATGAAAGAAAAATCAATAGTTGAACATAGTGTTAACATTGACAGAGTCAGATTTTTCACTAAGTGTGTTCAAAATCTGAAGAAATAAACACACAAACTAGTCGAAAGAGGTTCAACATCAATTTTTTAACAATAGTTTAATCATGAACAAATATTATAATTTTTTTGTCAAGGGGTTCAGATGAACCTCCTGACCCCAGGCTAGCTCCGTCTCTGAGTATCAATAGTTTCTCCAAATACATATATATAAGTTATATAAACTTTAGTGATGAATACACAATATATTCACTCAAATACATTGATATATGTTGGGTTCTGAAGGTGATTAGGCGTCATACGGAAGCTTACAATTGCAATCAAGACGGTGATAAATTAGATGACAAAAAAAGTGATACTAAAACATAATATTATTAATATGAAAACTAATTTAAAAGAAAAATATTAAAACTGTTGAGAGAATAAATCTCCCCATAAACTAAACTCTTTAAATGTCTACATTGTGGATGTTATTATTTTTGTGTTAGAAGAAACAAACCTACATTTATAGAGTCCTAAAACCTTTTCTTACTAGAAAAATAGTCCTAAAAGGAGAGAATAAACCAAATATGAAAGAATATTATATTTTCCTTTCAGGAAAAGTAAAAACATTTATGTTAATGTTTTGTCTTTTCTTTTAAGGAAAAATAAATCTTAAATTATGGTAAGAAAATCAGGGCAAAACCCTAACAAATCTCCCCTTTTGGCTAGATTTTCTTGACAAAGTTTGATCTGTCTTCTTCATTGCATGATAATCTTGTTCTTCACAAAATCTTCATCACCGTTGCTTGCCATGGTTAAAAATAAAGTTTAAAAACATATGGGTTAAAAATATTTTATTTTTATTTTTAAAAATTGCAGCAACAGGAATGTTGAAAATATGGTTGAAACTTCTTCTCCACATGTAGCTCGACAAAAATCTTCATTATCATCAAAGTTGTTACAAATTGATTTGAAACCACTTGAACCTATCTTCAACCTCATTCAAGCATTAGGTCATTGAACCATTGGATCTTTGAACCATGTGCTCTGATACCACTTGTTGGGTTCTGAAGGGTGATTGGGCGTCATGCGGAAGCTTACTATTTGCAAATCATATAGTTGATAAATCAGATAACAAAAACCTATACTAAAAATCAAAATATTATTATATCAAAACTAATATAATGAAAAACATTGAAACTTTAGAGAGAATAAATCTCTCCATAAACAAAAGTCTTAAACGACTACATTGTGGATGTTATTGTTACTGTGTTAGAAGAAACAAACCTATATTTATAGAGTCCTAAAACCTTTTCTTACTAGAAAAAGAGTCTTAAAAGGAGAGAATAAACCAAATATGAAAGAATATTATATTTTCCTTTCAGGAAAAGTAAAAACATTTATGTTAATGTTTTGTCTTTTCTTTTAAGAAAAAATAAATCTTAAATTATGGTAAGAAAATCAGGGCAAAACCCTAACAATATCATGCATGTATACAAAAAAATGAATACATTAAAATATATATTTAATATAAGAAGTAAGAATACTCAAATACAATAATACAAATATATAACAAAAAGTAAATATAGTTGAAAACATTGATACAAGAAATGAAAACACTCATATGCATTGATACAATATATAATTGTGGAGGATATCTTTAATTTTTTTATGCAATACATGATATTTTTAATAAATCAAACCAAATAATGCATAAGAAACAAGGGTAACTTACACAAATTCCACTATTTTAGGATTTAATTACTTAGATTCACACTAGTTTGCAATATTACATTCTTTACCATATTTTGGGTCTCAGATACATGTATCTGTCTCTTTCAGATACATGTATCTTGTATCAATTAGTGTGCCCAATTAAGAGATATAATTGAAAGTCATTAACTAAGGAGTGTGCCTAATTAAGAGATATGGCTGAAAGCCATTAATTAAGGAGAAAATCATGTTTGCAACAACTTTAAAGGATATGACATATCATAACTCCTAAAAAAAATATCAAAACAATCAAAATCCCTCCTCTCTTTTTTTGGTGATGTAGTAAAGTTTAGACTTCTCAACTTAGATCCACTAACTATTATTCAGATACATGCGTATATTTTGTTAGATACATATACCCTTAATCAGATACGCTTATAAAAAAAATACATACATATAATCTTAACTCAATAATGTGTCAGATACATATGTAAATCTCCAATGCATGTGTATATCTGTTCAGATACATATACACTTAATTAGATACACTGATAAAAAATAGATACATATAAACAACTTAACTCAATAATGTGCCAGATATATCAATAATGTGCTAAATACATCAATAATTCCAATCCAATCCAAAAAGTCCCCTTCTCATCCTCTCCTTGTTAAGGTTTATCACAATTACTGCATAAACCATCTTTCCATTTGCAACAAATTACATACTATCTTTCTCTTTTGTTCGTCCAAGTTGTTGCATTTTTGTATTTTCAAAGTCAAGCGATTGAAAGTATCGAGAATTGTAATAGTAATTTTCATGTTGTTTTTCGAGCAACTATAAATAAACATTTTTCTCATTTGAAGAATCACTAGCCATAAAAGAAAACTAAGAAAACTCTACATCAATGGAGTTTTACCTTAACTTTTAAAAACTAGAAGACAAAACAAATTGAAATCCATCAGGGATACATGACTTTGAAAATGATTAAATAGAGATAAACCTCAAATTGTAATGTTGTTGTTTTGGATTTCAATTTTAAAAATTTATTAGTGGAATTCATGGTGGAGAGAAGAAAGAAAGAAAGAGAGAAAACGGTGGTGGAGATAGAGGTCGATGAGAGAAATAATTGATTAACATAAAAGCTTGAATTGAGGATGATTTAATTATGCAAATAACTAATTTTAAGGTATATGTATATCTGATGATATCTTCAATAATATATGATATAAAATATTAAAAGTAATATTATATGTAATTGTTTGAAAGTAAAGTTAATATTAATATAGATGATAGTAATGTATGTCTAATAATGTAGTTTATCTAATAAATAATATAAGCATAACTAATACAATCATTACTAATACACTCTATTAAGCATTACTTTAAATACCCTACTAAACACCCTCTTAGAAATGGTACAGTTGACTCAAAAGTAAATAATGACATTTTTGAATCAAACTACTAATGACAAAAATATTTTCTGACTTAACTATTAACGACAAAATCATTGTTAGACCATATTATTTATTATTAATAATAAGGTGTTTTAAAGCCAAATTAATAACAACATAAATATTTATAAATCATTTTTATTCAAAATATTTTTAATCCTTCTCCATTATAATTTATGAATATAAAATAAAATAAAAATTGGTTCATGTCACTATACAATGTTAGGCCTTTCAACAACAAACAGAAAAACAAAAATAAAATTAGAAAGAGGAATTGGTAGAGTGAACTGTCACAATAATAATTGCATCAACTGCTTATTGGGATTCGCACTTTCGTGATGTTAACATTTTCAAGATCTATTTATCTTTTGCACGTCCCGTCCTTAACCCCTTCTTCTTCTTCCTTCTTCTCCATTGGAGGAGAGACAGACCTATAGATACACATATACATACAAACAGTACAACAGAGTAAACCCAATTTGAGCTTAGAAAAAAAAGGTGTACAGTTGACACCCCCACCAACTATTTTTTTACTAATATTTATGGTTGAAAATATAAAGATAAAAATTCTGCACTAAGAAAAGGTATATTCTTGTTTTTTTACTTTTTGTCAATTTTATAATCTCTTTCTCATTGTACATCCACTGAAATAATCACTGTTTTCTTGATTCTGTTGTTAAGGTTAGGTTTTTTTTTTCATTTTTTTCATCAAGTTTTCAGTTGATGGGGTGAATTATATGCAGGTTTTACAGGTGGGATTTTTGTGTTGAGGGATATTTTCAACTGGGTCGAAGAGTTCATGCTGGAAATGATTTGTTTGTTTGATTCTTGAATGAGTAAGGTAACTTTTTTCAATGATCGATTGGTCTTCGTTCTATTGAGAGGTGGGATTTTTATGAAGAATCGAAGCTCGGGACGGATTGATTAACCCTTAAGGAGGCTTTTGCTTATTTGGATTATACTGTAGAATTTTATTGGAAAAGTGGTTGTAGCTCTGATGAATTAGGGTTTTGTTTATTTGGGATTTTGGAGCTATGATCGAATCATTTGTTATGTTAGCATGTTGTTGTACGCAACAGTAGATTTTGGGTGGATATAGGGAGTTAGGTAATAACAGGTATATGTATGGAAATGGCTGCAGAATCTAACACAGGGTTTCATCATCAATCTTTATCGTTTCAATCGGGGGCAATAGGGAGCTCATCGTCCGAGATGATGTTGATGGGTAATTACTACAGTAGCCTCGGAATGAATTTCAATGTAAATAATAATGGTGGAGGAAGAGGGGTGTTGTATTCTGGGAATCCAAGTGTGATTACCAGTGGTGTCCGGAGTAGCAGTAATCCAGGAATGAGCCAGTCTGGAAGTTGTTCGAGTTCTTTTCTTATTGATTCAGTCCCGGGGCTCAAGCATGACACTGGGCTGGCGGTAGAGTGGACGGTTGAGGAACAGTACAAACTGGACGAAGGACTTATCAAGTAGGTAGTTTCTTCGAGGTTTCTGTATGTGTTCTTATGCTGAGATGTGTATCTATCCATATTTGTTGAGTATCCACATTTTACTGCAAATATTTTCATCTTTATATATATTTGGTAATCCATCCGTTCCATTTTTGTTTAACACCATTAGTTTTTATTATCCCTGTAGTGACTTGCACATTTCTAACTAGATTAAAACATCATGTCAAATGCTGGACTCTTTAAGTGTAAAAATATCAACTAGGTCTTAATTTCAGCTAGTTAGTCTCCATCTGTTATTCCATTCTCTTGATGACATGCCATAAATATCTGCATCTTTTCTTTGCCATCTGGGCATCACAGTTCTATATAAGTTTACGGGACTAAACTTGTAGTTCGTACATTATGTCGTACTTTCGCTTATTTTAAAATAAAACATTTACTCTATAATGACTTCCCTGGTGTTCTAGCTTTTTATTTTTATTTTTGATAAAGGTAACTTGTATTATGAACAAAAGAATACACAAAGAGTATTTTATTAATACTTACATCCAAACGTTGAAGAAGAAAGCAAAACTCCTATGTAAGTCGTAAGTAATCTAAAATACTAGGAATATCCTCTACATCTCGAGTATATTCATGTTTACAACAAAAAAAAGAAGGACCAGACAATTCAGCTTCAGATTCTGCATAGAGCAGCTCTTGTTTTTAAAACATCTCTGGTTCCTTTCCATCCATATCACAACTCTTATTTTTAGGTTGACTTGCTCCTCAGTTTCTTCATCTCCTTCCTGTATCTCTAACTTTTGGTAACAAGTTGTTCAAGTTATCGAAATTATAATTCTCTGTAGAGAAGTCCGTATTTTTCCAATCAACTTCATTAAAAATTTGAATAGATCCACATACACCTTGGTTGACACGAGTATATAAGTCATGTTATACCGTTGAATAACGAGCCTTCCATTTTCTATTTTGATTTGTAGAAAACTCGTGTGCTTTGGGAGTCCCTGATGATTAAATAAACCAAGATTTTACCATGACTGCAATTTTAGAGAGACACGAAAGCGAAAACCTATGGGGTCGCTTTTGTAACTGGATTACTAGCATTGAAAACCGTCTTTACATTGGATGGTTTGGAGTTCAAGTTATTGTTCAGATATGGACCTTGGACCTAACTAAACTAAAACACTAGTTCACGAAGTGAGGATTACCCAAGACCATATAAGATGGCAAACAACACCATCCCACACAAATGCTAGACTCTAACAGCCCTATACACACCCACAATATAACATGGTGGCCAAACATTTGGTGAACCAAGAATTGAGATGAGTCTGGCGCAAATACTACATTAAGAAATAGACCTTAGGTCTAGCTCAACCTAAAAGTTGATCATGAGGTGATGATTGCCCAAAACTGTACAAGGAGGTGGGACTTGTATAGTTGCCTCGTGAATTACTAATTGCTTTCTTTGTTTCTCCTTTAGTTCTACTATATTTTTCATAAGATTTTCCATTTTCTGATGGTGGTAACTTCTTATTCTACTCTCTTTTTGCTTTGAAAACTCTTTGCACATTTTGCTTTTAAGGAAATAGGAGAGCTTTGAGGGGTTAGAAAATGATTTTGGACATTTGAGGAATAACCTCTTATTCTTAGTTGTTGGTGCATCTGTGAAGTTCAGTATGGAAGATTAAGTGACATTTGTAAAGACCTATGTTATTGTGTAGTTTCCTTACTTTTAGGTGTAGGAGAGTTTTCCCACATTAATAACTTTAGCACCCACGGGTATGGCCTAGTGGTCAATGAAGTAGGTTGAGAACCATGAGGTCTCAAGTTCAAATCTCAACGGAGGCGACGACACTAGGTGATTTCTTCTCAACCCGATAGGTGTGTTGGTGGCATGTAGCGATACCTTATGGAATTAGTTGAGGTGCACGCATGCTGATCTGGACAGTACGGTTATAAATAAACAAAAAAATAATTTAAAAAAAGTTATTTACCTTGTTAGAAAAATGCTTTTTTGCTCTCTTGAGTCCACTACTTGGATTCTTATTAGCGAGGTTTCAGTCCTTTAAATGCATCTAGAACTTGCTACTTTTCTTACTTGTTCTTTCCTTCCATGGAATATTTACATCAACTTCTCAATTCGATGCTCCCTCCCTTGGTAGTTTGTCCGTGAATGCTATCTGGTTTGTGCATGTTAGTGTCTACCACCATATTCTCAGTTGCATGCAACCTTTCTCTTTCTTTACTCCTTCACTTTACAATGTGTGGCAAAAGTGAGGTAGCTTCTTTCTAAGGTAGCTTTTCAAAAGTGTGCCAAGTCTGTACACTTGAATTTGAAATTTTCCAGGTTTAACCATATAAAGAGAACACCAATGCCTCTACTTTCTTGCAAATGCCTCTATCCAGTTCCTCTTAATTGTCAAAAAAACTTTTTCATATCCTCGTATATGAGGATCCCTTCTTTCACTTGTTTCTGCAACACCTCCTTATTTGAGCATTTCTTTCTTCTATCTGTCAAGTCCAATTTCTGTCAAAGCTATTGCATTTCTCTCTCTCCCTCTCTCTCTCATCTTCTATTGATCACTTTCCCTTGCATATACTATCTATACTCAGTATTGATGAGGGCCAAATGGAAATAGTTAAAATGTTATGAACCCAGCAAAGAGCATCAATAGGTTCACTTTTTGTGAAAGAAGCAGAATCTGCTGGCTAGTTTGTGACTTGATTGTTAACTAAATGGAATTTGCCAATCTAGATCGGTATAAAATTAGTTGGTTCTTATCTATGTTGTGTTTGATTTAATAAGGACTTAAGTAGATGTAAATTGATATGAGGCTGACAGGGAGTTTTTCACTGCTGACGTTTGTTCTGGGAAACGAAGTGGAATTTTCATATGTATACAAACTAGGTTGATAAATAACTGAAAAAGAGTTGTGAAAAACTATTAAGAAAGTGAATTTGAAAATGCTTTTTTCATGAGCTTGATACACCTTGCACTGTCCCTTGATGCATCATTTTGGTCAAGCTCATCAGAGGTTATATTGATCAAGACTTCCTTTGAATTAGAATTGTTTTGATCTGTGGTGCTGTTTCATTTCATCTTTTCACCTCTTGTGCATATGTATGACAGTCACACTGTTTTGATGATAGATTTGCCAATGAACCGAGTATAATGAAGTACATTAAGATTGCAGCCTCGCTCCGCGACAAAACTGTACGTGATGTTGCATTAAGATGTAGGTGGATGACGGTGAGCTCCTGAACCTGTTTAGCAGTATCTTTTGTTATTGTTGTTGTTGTTATTATCATTATTATTCATTTGTCCAAATATAGTTGGTTGATGGCAGATGCTTCCTGAGAAATAGTTGCTTACCTATTGAGTGATTGTTTTGTCAGAGAAAGCGCAGGAAACAGGAGGACTATAATTTGGGAAAGAAAGTGAAAGACAGGAAGGTGTGCCATCTCTTTTGATCTTTTCTTCGTTTCCTTTGAAGTTACCTTTTAATTTGTTTGGTTAGTATTGAGAAGTTGACTTTGACTTGCTTTTCTTAGGACAGAAAGAAACACTTTACTATTTAAAGTTAGTTACTTTTACCATTTAAAGTTAGTTACTTAGGCTTTACTTGATTCATCGAATCTGGGATTGTTGTTTGGAGGGTTTGATAGTTCTTATCATGCTAGTTAGGACTTGAGGCGTACTTAGTTCTTCGTCCTTGTCTAAGTAAAGCTGTTTATTCTTATTACTTTCTCCATAGAGTTTTACATGACATAATTAATATTTGAAATTGAACTATCTGATTGTCTTAAACATTTTGTGTTTTTTGTTTTTGAATATGCGATTGTAGTGTTAGAAAATTTTGGAGTTATATAATCCTATCAATTTTTTTTAATAGAGTTTGTATAATTCTTGCATGTTTTATCCGATGAACTTTGGGTATTCCACCTTTGCAGTCACTTCTTGTATAAAAAGCCAAATAGACTTGAGAGTTGAGATTCCAGCATTTGACTTTTGGATGATCTCAAGGATTCTCAGGGCCAAGTCTTTTCCTTTCTGCTTTTGGCCTTTCCAACGCCTTGACCTTATAGCTTAATGCGTCATCTAATGTGAAAAAAATCAATGGATTTGATGTCTTGCTTAAATGTTGATATATATATTTTTCCCTGGAGTTACTTTATGTCTTGATCTAAAGTTGCATCAATCTACCTACTTGGTACTACAATCATGGTCTGTTATTAAGCCTATAAAGCATCTCTTTTTCGATCGGTGTATGAATTTGTTAATAAGAGCGAGATAGGAACATGTGTATGCCTGAAAACCAATGGCTTGTCATAAGACCTATTACATCACCTGCTGAATAGTGAAAGCAAAGCTCCTCCCTGTTAGTGTACACCTGTGAATCAACCTTAGGAATGCTAATAAATGTGGAGAACTGCATATTTTGTGTTATATTATAATCATACAATTGTAACTTCATCAGAGAAACTTTTTTTTTTCTCTTTTTGTATTTTTTCTTGTTTTGGACCAAATTAATGAGATCAAGGTAACTTCTTTTTCTCTTGCCATTCTCCTTGGGACTTCCAGAGTATAGCAAGGCTGGTGCTGGTTTGTGTCTGGGCAGGTATTCATTGGATGGATTTTTTCTTTGAGAAGGACATTACATTTTCTTTCTTATGAATAAGAGACCAGTAGAATTGGTCTTTAGCATGTGGAGCAGTCAGTAGTTAGTTTTACATCCCCTACTGGTGAATTCTATACTGTTAAGCTTCAGTATGTATGGAAAACAGTTCTATGTGTATGTTACCACACATGCAGCATTACAAAGTTCTTTTTTCTTCAGGAAAAATCAGCAGAATTACCGGTGAAAGCTGGTTCGTCCTCAGCTTTACCGCTGAGCTTCATTCCGAATTCGCTTTCCTCAAAATATCGCGACCATGGTGATGTGACGCCTTCTGCAGGTTAGTGTCATCTGTTTAGCAGCAGGAATCTATGCCTTCCCCACTTAATCTTTTGTCGGCAACATATTTCTATTAGGATACAGTTTGAAAAAACTATTTTCTGTATTTGAGTAAATGGCGTTTTCTGATTTTTATGTGGGGTAAATGATTTCCATGCGTGATAACTCATTACTTTATGAATGGCATCATTGTGTGAAAAAAAAAGTACTATTCTTACGTTATGGTTCACATGGTACAGAAAATACCATTATATAGTGATAGTAACTTCATAATGCGCATCTAATTATTCACAATTTTGACAAGTCTTTTTAGAATCCAGTTATAATTTAGCTGATTAAGCAAACCAACCATTATGAGTTCATTTGCTTGTAAAGACTCACTCTACAGAATAATGCTTTGGACATGTCAATGATGTCACTAAGTGTAGTGGTAAAATTTCTTGCTGAGATTGCCTTTAGATCTTTTCTTCTTGCCACTTTGTCGTTTCCCTTTCTTCTGTGTGATATTCTTCATCTTGTCCATCTCACTCTGTCAATTGGCTTCTATTCACGAACTTAACCTGGTTTGTGTTGCTTACAGCATTACTTGGAACAAGGCATCTACTGGAAGAAAACAATGAGGCTCTGAATCAAATTGCGGCAAATCTTTCAACAGTCAAGGTATCAATCTCAACGTCTTGTAGTGGGAGGAGTCTTCTGAGATAATTGGAAGGGAAAGGGAAAAGTAAAATTCTGAACTGTTGGTGGAGGACTTTAGCTATTTCTACTTTGGAACAGCATACCGGATAAAATAAAAACATTTCAAAATTTTAGGGTTCCTTGCATCTGATAACAAGTAAAAGATAATATTTTCATTCCCTTGCCTCTATTTATTTCTTATACAAATCATGAGTCAGAGCATCAATTACCACCACAAAACCCACATTTAAGAGGCGTTTCAATAGTTAAGGAAAAGTTATGGGATTTAAACTTGTTTTCTTGTCGTCATTTTCTCAACAAAGTCTCAACTTTGGAAGTTTTACTGAAGAAAGTAATTATGAAAATGATTTTTAGTCCATTTTTAGGATTTTCACTGAAGCTGGTCACTGAGAATTGGTAAAAATATAAATTGGTGAAATCAACAGAGGTCCAAGTCTAGACTATATTTTATATAATCTATGATTTATGTTAGGACTAGAAGAAAATGTATAAATTTTGGATGTATTCAGCCCATGCTCACACAGCCTTAATCAAATAATGGTGTTATCCAGTCATGATAAGTTTGTATGTGCGCATACTGAGTTACAGTGCGTTATGGTTGTGCATACACTTGTTATACTCACAGTGGAATGATTGGTACTCTCTTTTCCCCTTGTGTTTTTTTTGATAAATTGGAAACACTTTTACTTTTTTCCCTGACAAATTCACCACTAAGTAGATGTAAGGTATACCTTAGAGATTACCAGATGAGTGGCACAACCCTGTTATTTCATGGCTTCATGGTATGCCTGACATACCTGAGAATGCCATGAATCAGATCAGCCTTTTATAGAATGGTTAGAAAAGAGGAAATCTGCAGAAGCCCCCCCACCCCTCACTGCTTCCATAAAGTCTATTCAACGTTGAGCTCTTTAGGCAGAAATGGTTGAAGCAAATAAAGACTAATTGGGAGGGAAACTAGAACTTCGAATGGAAAATTTGGTGCGTGAATTTGAAGAGCTCTGGAAGGAGATGCACACAAGTTATTTGTATAAAATGCTCCAAGTCGGTATGACTGGTGACTTGCAGATCTCAAGTCCCCGTTTAAGAACTCAGATAAAGATTATTTCCGAAATTCTCTAATGAAAAAATTGGTTTGCTCCCATCATTTGCAAGACTTCCGCTATTCCAAAGGAGAGATAAGTTCTTCGAACGCCTCCTATATACATAGTCCACATGAGATATAAGAAAACTCCTGTCTCTGTCTTCACAACTCCTCTCGCATGTAACCTCTTGGTTATCTACATAAATAAAAATGTCCGGAATGCATATAAGAGATGTAGGGGAGCCACCTACATATCTGTTTGTTTGAGTCTACTCTGCTGTATTTAGTAATTCTGCAAATTGTTCCTCAGATGTAAGAATTTAGTTATGTGCCTTCCAAATGAAAGGATCATTGAGGGACGGATTCTAACATAAAACAGTTGGGAATTGCAAAACTAGCTAATTGTAAGGAAAGCAGAAATTTGTGTAGGAGTCATATTAAAGATGTGGTTAATTCGTGCAGGCATCTTTCTTGTCCTATTTTTGTCATTTGTGTACCAGCTTTGACAGCCTCTGAGTTCAGTTTAATTTCAAATACAGATCTTTGTTACTGTTACCTATGTAATTTGTGTGGGTTAATAGAAATAAGCAGTGATGCTCCTTCAATCTATCTACCATCCCAACCCCCTTCTCCATTTTGATCTTTGTTTCTTATTTTTCCCATTGTAGTTCTTTCATCTATTACTTGTAACAGGTGAATCAATAAGTGAAAATTAGCTTATTTCCCTCCTCCCGCCAACATTTCAGCCAATGGGAGGGTAAACGGGAAGGAAAAAATAACAGTGAAATATCAAAGCAATTTGTTTTCTTTTATTATTTCTTGTTGCAACCTTGGTGTGTGTGTGTGTGTGGGGGGGGGGGGGGGGTTCAAATACTTAACTATATTTTGTTATATGCATATCAGCTGATATCTGATATTTATATGTAATTGGGCAGTTTCAGGACAACATTAATCTCTTCATCCGAACGAGGAATAACATAATGGCAATTTTAAACGAGTAATGTTATTAATATATTCGTTATACTTGACAGGGTGAATTTGGTTGTCATACAATTCTTTTACTGATAGCGTTATTTATGCTGCAGCATGAGAAATATGCCAGGTATTATGAGCCAAATGCCACCCCTTCCAGTTTTATTGAATGAGGAACTTGCTAGTAGTGTTTTGCCTAGTACAACTCAGGTAATCAGACTTTTGCACACTATTTTAGGTTTAATGACCTAATCCCTCACCCCACTATAAATTTTACAATGTGACACGAATTCCCCCCATGTAACTATAATGACATAATGATGTTTTTCCAGCCGATGATGTTTGCGTCCACAAGTGGAATCCAGCTGAAACAAGAGCCAGGCTGTTGATGGAGAACGCTTGGTACTAATTTTGGGTTACTAGCTTGTGTAAGTACACCAATTTTTTTGCTGTAAATGCATAAAGAGCTGGCAGGTCTTTGCAGCTTGGGTATACGACGATTGGGTTCCACATGAAATTTTATCAGAACCCAGTTTTTTTTGGAAGCTGAACACACATGAACTCGAGCACCAGGAAATAACAGCATCATATGTTATTGCGTATCAGGGGAAAAACTGTGATCTTGATAATGCACTTGCAAGTTCATTTTCTTGTTTCCACCTTCTGTGTGTAAATTTAGGAGACAAATTGTTCTTCAATGTCATTTTCCACGGTGCTTAAATAACTTTTAGCTTTTTTTTTTTTATAATACCTTAATATTTGCGGATTCTTGTGTTGAGTTGAGTTTGTTGCACTCTAGGTGTATATTTCATAGGGTAAATAATACTTGATTTCCTACTGAATACTCCTGTCTTGATTTGATATGAGTATTTAAGAAAACCAAGACGTAAGAAGAGAAAAGATTTGAGGTCAGTTATTTCGTATATCATTTGAGTTAGTTGACTTAGTTCCATTCTTAACTCCATCCATTACATATTGACTATTGAGGATCAAGATTGGAGATTCTAGAAACAAATAGCAACTCTTGTGTACCTTTTTTTTATGTTATATGATGTGATAAAACTTTTGTTCTGAAAACATATTTCTAATGAAAAAAAAAATAACAATCCTGTTTCGAGTGATGGTTTGGCATACAATAGGCTGGCCTAATTTGTAGCTGTAGATGGCTACAAAGGAAAATGACTTTCACCCTCAAGTGGAAAATATTCACTTTTTGGTGTTTGGTAACTAAATATAGTCCATCACTGAAACTTTTCCAGGAAAATCCAGATAATACTTTTCCAGGAAAATATGGTCCATCACTGGAACTTCTTTTCTAAAAAGCAACTTCTTGAAAATAAGTTAGATGACTTCTTTTACGGAAGTAGGGAAAATAAGTTGTATCGTCTCCTCTCCACCCTGATAACCACTCTGTCCCCTAAATCCATCCTCATAGTTTCGTCTTAGACATAAAAACATTCTTGTCTGTACTGTACACACCTTTAGAGTGCATGATTCTTCATGTGTGTTTATTCCAAGAAGTAATATAGTAAATGTGTTTACCCCAGATGCCCGGTCTGGATTTTGTACATAGATGATGTGGAGAGAGCAGTTTCGTTCACTATCTCTTGGTTATCGACAATCGTGACATAAAATTTTGGAGTGAAGATGTCAACTTCTGAGGAAGAAACAAGGAAACATCTCACACAATGACGCATCTTAAACAATTGCCTTAAATTCCTTCAAAGTCAAACCATCAAACGACATTGAACAAGTCTATTTGGGAACAACTTTATTAACGTCTTTAAACAGTTTCAATACTCAACTCACCACTAATCATTTACTTTCGATGTTGCAAAAGTTATACCTTTGTTTGGGAATTAATCAGATTAATTTTCTATATCACAAGTTGAGGGTAGGATTCCACTATGTTATTTAATTTTGTATCATGATACCATAAGCAGCAACGACAATGACAAAAGTGAAAGATCTCTAGTGTTTGAAACCCCTAGAGTACTAAAGATAAGGTAAAAATGCCTATTACTACCATTTTTTCTCTTTTAAAAACTAGAAAGCCTTCAGTCTAGAAATCAAAAGAAAATTTGGTTGACACAAGTCAGTGATTGGACATTGAGCGGAAAAAAACTGCTTTTTACGGTAGATTTCAAATTACAGAACAGAATGTACCATGTTGCTTCCATTTGAAAAATGTACATGAAAAACCACTCAGGGCATTTCGTCAACTCTAGTGAGCTACTGGCATAGAGTGAAGTCGAGCTCCAAACAAAAGAATGGTCTCGAGAATAATCCTCAACCAGCAAAATTCCACTTCTGAAACATTCCTGCAGCCGAACAAGCGCAGATATTGGAATCACAAAAAGTAATCTGGAGTCTTCCTTGTGGTGTCGGGCTCTATCTGTCGAGGAGCTGGGTCAAACTGAAGGAAATTCTGCTCCATGTTTTCGCCTATTTCTAGAATGGCAGCCATATTACCACACCGGTAACAATAGTTTGGAGCACTAAATACAGTCACAACATTCTTATCCTGCCAAAGTTGCACCACCAAATGGTATGTTAAAGTCACAAAATGGTCGCGCTAACAAGTACCAATGAGATGAAAAGAGTAGGAGATGAGAGGGGATGTTTCAATTTAGGTTCCACAAACCTGACACCAATTGAAACCCTCCATCACAAGCTGATGAGCTCTAGAAATCAGGGTGAGACCATTGGTGTGATTGAATTGAGATGCTATATCCTGTCCAAAGGTGTAACCAGCCCCTCGAGGTGATATTCCCCAACCACACCGATCATCTGGATCAGACCACAGGAGATCACACATTGGCCCTTCATGTGGAACCTAATTACCATCAAATAAGATGCATAAGCAATGAGGCCAGCAACATTAATACACCACTAATGCAAAATATGCAACGATCAGCAAAAAGTTAATAGAGCTGCTATAAGAACATGGAGATGTCAGACTTCATCGGATATCAGATAATAAAAGGTAGTAATTTCTGTCTCAAAGTCTCTAAGGCGAAATGGAGATATCATTGCATAGCAGATCAGGAAAATGTTAACAATGAATATCAGAAACTCAAACTGTGATAGTTCCTCTCTCTAGGCTTCTGAGAATTGAAAAGGTATGTACTATGACATGGCAAGAGAAATGACGAGTAGGGAATGGGCTATACTTGAGCATTTTATGGTAAATATTGAGAACAACCGTAAACCTATAAAGGAAAAATTAGAAATTACGATGAACTCTTTGAAATGATAAAACAGAAATTTTGTTCTTTTCTTTGGAACATCAATTCTGACTTTGTAATTCTACTGGACATTTCTGCAGAAACATAAACTGCGATGGACAGAAAGTTGTTGCACCAAGGAAAATTTTTTGGAAAGTAAAACTTAGTTACTGCAGGATGTCTCTGTGAGGGCATCTGCTAAAATTTTGAGGGGGGAAGACCTGCCAGAGTTGGATAGATCAAGTAGGAGGAGAGCCACCGGTGACAAAATACAAGAGTTTATGTGGCATCACCAGATTATAAACGTGTAAATCTCAAAACGGATATCTACCTCTTGTATACGGTCCAGCGCTCGGATATTATCCAGTGTATCCAGAGAAGGTGAGAGTCCTCCATGCAAACAGAATATCTGTAATAAAACACTATATATTAGCTAACATTTCTACTAACATGAAATGTCAGTAAAGTAAGAGCTCAAACCTGACTCTCTATGAGTGCTGTTAGTGGTAGATAATCAAAAAGATCAGTGAAATACTTCCAAACATTTGCATTGCCATATTTCCTCAAGCATTCATCATAAAAACCATACCTGGCAGGAAAAAGAGCTATGTTAATTACACCATCCATGACTTGAACAGCAGTCATACGGTCCTCTATAAACCGAAGATGAGGGACATTGACTATGAATCACACTAATAATTCATCCCAATGATATATGAGTTTACTGAACAATTTTTTTATGTTATGAACTTACAGTTACTATAGACAATTACCAGTAATCGGATTTTAAGCAACCTCATAGGGTCATTATTTTTAGTGTTTAAATGTTAAAATTATTCTTTAAACATATTCATAGCTGATACTCTCACACCGATTTGAAAGTTTGATCAAGTCTAACAAATGCCGTGTTTTCTCGAATAAAATAAAAAGCATTAATTTATATGACTTTATTTTCCCGAGATGAGAAGAAAGCAACCTGTGGCACATCCTCATCTGCATTATCCTAAAGTTCATATAAATTATGGGAACCATCCCCCTTCCCCCTCCTTCAAAAAAAATAAAAAATAAAATTAAAAGAACTCATTTTTATCCTTAGCCTTGGGAACAACGTTTCCCCTCCCTCCAATAATAATTACAATTTCTGGTATAAAGGAAACCATGTTTACAAACTATTAATAGTAGAATATACTCCCTCCATTCCTTTTTATATGTCATTCTTACTATAAGTAGTTGGTCCATAATACTTGTCATTTCATAAAATCAATGCATAAATTACGATATTCTTCCTATTTTACACTTGGGAGTTATTCGCCTTGAAAATATACATTTGAACAACATATAAAAACTAAGTGAATAATTCATGTTCATTGGTCAAATTAATTAATTCATAATCCTTGATTGAAAAGTTAGACTTCAATTTTTTTTAAATAAGGGTAGAATAGTAAACTTAATTTCTTAATGCACGTGAAATAAAAAATGGTGACATATAAATAAGAACGGAGGGAGTATATACCAATAAACTGCATGTAGATTAACTCCGACCGACAAAATAAAGACATTCCACCTATTCCTATAGAATTTCTACTCCCACCTTTTTTTGGTGCATTCTTCATGCTATAAGACAACGGCGTGATTCAAACATGCACACGCGCGGTAGAAAGTCTATCATGTACGTAGTCTCTCCTGAACATTACCTTAATATAAAGACAAAAATAGAAGGTAGAGAACCAGTACTTAATCTATATCTATATCGTTTCTAAAACTGGAAGGTCAATAAAAGCAAAGGTATATTGGTTGATCACGTGTCAATAACTCAGTAAAGAAAAGAACAGTTTTGAAGCAAAACTAGAACAAAAATAATTTCTTTGCCAAGTGGAAGGTTTAGATTTTCTCTGATCAGTTCATGAAACATTTAACATGGACCTTCAAGCAGAGTAGATTAGGTAGGTTTTTTAACATTCTTCTAACTGTGTTATTATTGACTAATCAGAGCCTATAAAAAGAACAAAATCAGAGTACACAGCAGTTAAAGCTACATTTTATACAAAGAGACTAGGAAAAAAAGAGGTACAATAGAAGTCCATATGCCCATGTGCAAATAATATAACTATGAAAAGAATAGTTCTTTGGATATAACCTGTGAGAAATATAAACCATTACTAGGCACCCCCAAGTTAAATAACAAGATTACTTAAAAGAAAAATTAGAAAACTTACACTTGGGTGATTTGCCGGCTTTCATGATTTCCCCTAAGAATCGTGATTCTATCTCTATAACGAACCTTCAGAGCAACCAAAAGTGTGACAGTCTCCACTGAATAGTATCCACGGTCTGCATTCATTGAACAATTATTCAATGATAAACAACTACAAAAATACTCAATCACAAAGAGAATTGGTAATGCTAGGATTGGTATGATGAAATGAGTGTATGGATGAGAAAAGAAATTGTGCATCACAGAAAATGTTAATACTCCCTCTCCCTTGTCACAAAAAGAATGTCACCTTTCTATATTTAAAAACTACCATTTAACTTTAAACTTCCAAGTTTACCTTAATGAGATGATTTATTGCCACATAAATATCTATAAAATGTTTTATACCACAAGTTTCAAAAGTCTCCGATTATTTCTTATACTTCGTCACCAGACAAACACCATCTGAAAATTGAGCAGTATGAAACTGTGGTTTATTAGCCTGAAACCTTAATGATGGAGCACTTGTCAGATGCAAAGTTTTAGAAAGAGGACAACAAAAGAATGAATAATGCAATCATGATCACAAGGAACACATGCACGTTATATTATAAACCAAAAGACAACTCTGAGAGAGAAAAGTTTTCAACAAATTAGGGATGAGTCGGTGTCAGTTGACAGCATTTAAAACACTACTGTGTTGTATTCCACTGGGTTAGATTAATTACTAAATGCCCATTCGATATCTGTGCAAGAGATCTTTTTACATAAGAGTACAAAGTGGTGACGAGGAACGCTTCCACTAAAGAAAGGATTTGTGTAGAAAGAAAGGCACAAAGGAACACTTTGTTACAGGTAATAAGCCATAGCACCTTTTCCCGAATTTATGAGTCGGGAAATAAAATCCAACACGTCAATCCTCACTTTCACAAAACCTGTCTTCTCGCACTTAAATAAGCTTAACAAAAGGACAATCTGCATGGACAACAAGCAAAAGTAAATCCAATGACGCAACTCTCACTTGCCAATTGTCAAGAACTGCCCTGTCCTCTCGCACTTAAGCAAGCTTAACACAAGGACAATAGACATGAACAACAAACCATTGTGTTGTCAGATACAGTAAACAATAACTACAAACAAATTTTAGTCACTCATCACTTTGATTGGCTAAACGATTGTTCCTCAATTAGTGCCCTGCACGTGTTGACAGGATATTGCCGGAGCAAACTTTGACAAGTCCAAATATCTTTGGCCAATGAAATTTTCCAAATGAACAGGAATTTCTGTACCACCTGCTGCAATCAAGACCATTATCTTACGTCTGGAGAAGTCCAACCAGCAGTACATTTCAACTCCGCACCACAACAATAGTTCATGATTCATCACTTCGAGGTTAAACAATGAACAACTTAAATTAAAGCTTGTCATTTGTCATAAAACAAGATGTTATTAATGTAAATTGCCAAAACAAAAATCAAACACTATAATAACTACACCCATTGATGAATGGACAATCCCAGGTCATCCACTTCCTGAAACGGCGAATGAAGAGCCCCCATGTGGAAGATTTTGAGGAGCCCTTATTTTGTGCTAAACCACTCCCATGACTATTAGAGCTCACAACAAACATAGGTGCTCAGCATAAAGTTACTGTTTACAGTTGAATATACAATGTTGTTACAAGACCTATACCTCCATTAACATTAGTTGGCCTTCTCATTAGTCACCATATCCAATGACAACAACTACACCTCAACCCCAAACTATCAGTTATATGAATCCTCAATATTCATTCTGCTCTATTTTGACTTCTTTTTCCATATTTTAATATCAATTATGAGTTCTCTCTCAACCGAAGCTTCTCTAATTTTCTATGGACATACTAAACATGAAAAAAAGAAGAAGAAGCTAAGACACAATTAGCAACTGAAATTTAACAAAATTAGACCACAAAAAGAATTACTTGTACAATTCAATTCACATCTAGAGAATCCAAAGCCCTAATAAATGCAACAAACTACAAAATCTCCCAATACCGAAACAAATATCCAAAAACTCACCAACATAATCGCCCATGAAGAGATAATTAGTATCAGGAGCATTTCCTCCAATCCGAAACAGTTCAATCAGGTCGTAAAACTGACCATGAATATCACCACAAACAGTCACCGGACATTTCACCGGCTGAACATTCCATTCCTCAACAAGTATAGCCCTCGCCTGATCACATAGAGTTTTCACATCCGCTTCCGATAACGGCTTGCACTCCATCAATTGTTCGATCTGCCGATCTAGATCTGCATGAGACGGCATTTTTTTCCAGATTCCTCTAGAACTCTATAGAGCTTTAACAGAATTTTTTCCTTTCCTCACAATCTCCGATCTGAAAACTTCACGCCGACCGATCAGAGAATCGAACCGATCGAAGATCGAACGGTGAATATTCAGCTGATATCAATCAAACGAAATATACGTAACAGAAAAATAAAAATTAAACAGAACAAAATTCAAAAAAATACAAAGAGATTGAATATTGATAAAGCGCTAGGGTTTGAATCTCCAAATCATCTGGTGTTATTGATGTTCTTCTTCATTTTCCCCTCTCTCTTTTTTCTCTCTCTCTCTCCTTTCTCTCTCTCTCTCTTAGAAAAAATGCAGCGAAAGCTTTTTCAAATGTAATAATAGCTGTATATATATAACTGACAAAATACCTTTGTTGTATATTATATATTATATATGCTAGGTTCTAATTACTTGTTCAATTTTTTTCTTTATAGTTATTCTTAATTACTTGTCTATTTGACAAATCAAGAAAGAAGAGTTTTTTTTACTTATTATACATTCAATTAATTACTTTGAAAAATGTATAAACAATTTAAAAATTTTAAGTTTTTAATTCAACTACTTCATACTCCTTATGTCCCTAATTACTTGTCCACTTTTGAATTGACACACATATTAAGAAAACATTTAATGACTCATTTTACCCTTATTAATTATGAAGTGCATAAATTAAAAACTTAAAATTTTTAAGAAGTTCTACATTTTTCAAAGTAATTAATTGAGGATATAATAGGTAAAAATAAATTGTCCTTTCTTGATTTGTCAAAATAGACAAGTAATTAGGGACAACTAAACAAAGGAAAAGTGGACAAGTAATTAGGGACAAAGAGAGAGTGATTAATAGGGATAAAATGATAAACTCACTATATCAATAATTATCTTCTTAATAAGTGTATCAATTTAAAAGTGAACAAGTAATTAGAGACAGAGGGAGTATTAGTTATCACATTTGTTTTTATTTTTAAACAAGTTCTTTAAGGAATTATAAAAAGGGTATTTTGTATTCATTTGTTTTTTAATTTTTTTCAATATAATTAATGTTGTTTATTTTTAAAAAAATAAAATTCTAAGAATAAAATGAAAATAAAAATCATTGTAACTTGATTTTATAAATTGATAAGTATTTTATCACAAATATTTTTAATAATGTCGATAACTAATATGAAACGGAGGGAGTAGAACTTGCTTCATTAGTCACACATTTCTATAATATTCTCTCTAAATGATTCCAAGCTAACCGCATGACATGACACCAACGAGCATAAAATAGACTTAATAAACTGAAAATCCAAATCAAGTTTAAAGTAGTCTAACATATCATAAAAGAGAATTTAACACACACACGCAAAAATTTACTATTTGTCTGAAAGTCTTTACACATAATGAGTTGATAAGACAAATTTCCGGCTAACTCTAAATTGTCTAAAACTATAAAGAAGTACTAAAGAAAGTCGTCATAGGTCATCCTCGAAACATGAGGACTCTCCAAAAGTGGTACTATGTTGATCAAAGTTTGTACTAACTGCGGCCTGAAGGATGCGCGTCAAAACTTATATTATGAAACAATATGGGTAGAAAAGTATGCGATCAATACTTGGAATGTATTGAGCATGAGGAAAATGCATAAACATGATATTAAAACATGATAAGTCTGAAAACATGTTAATTCAATGATCAAGTAAAATACAACAAGAAAACTGATGATTTGATCTGAAAACATAGTACATGGTCATGCAATAACTGAAAATCATATCATATTGTGGGAGATACCATTAAACAATATAAATCATGTGAGCTATAACTTGGAGGTCAATGTACTGCTCCCACACCGAAAAGAGAGTGTCATATTTGCCAAGGTAAGAACCATGAAATCTGAGCTAAGGTGGATCCACTAGCTAATGTCCATCTAAACAATATCTTATGATTGCACGTAGTTTTGGGACAAAGGGATTGCTACTAAAGGTCTCATGCCTCTACTAAAGTGTAAGCCTTCATCCCTAGGTCCACTTGGTGCTAAGTAAACTCCCAACAGAAACATGCATAAATAATGGCATGATGACACTCATCTAAATCCAAGAAAAGTCAGTCTCAAACCCAACGAAACGAAAGAAAAGCGAAACTAAAATAATAATAACATGAAAGTGGAAAACTTAGTCATTCTAATATAACCCCAAAACTTGGTTGTCACGTGTACAAGCCACTAATGTTAACTACAAAATTTAAAAGATAATATAAGTCTCAATGTCTTTGTTTCTAGAGTAGAACAAAACATCAAAGAAGGAACAAGAGAGTCTGCCGGGATGACGAGCAAATACCTCTCACTGTATCCTCAGAAAGCCTCAAAAATAGAAGAAGATCACACGGGTCTGAGCTCGGAACCTACACTAGTGTAGAAGTAAGGAGTGAGTACCAAATAACACGGTACTCAACAAGCAACCTACTAAACAAAGAAAAGCTAGCTAGAGTACGAGTACTCCTTTCATTCCAACCGAACCTCCTCAACTACAACCTGCATAGAGATCTGCCCAACGTAACAGTTTTACAATATATACTTCACAAGGCTTAATAATCAAAATCCAACAGTCTCAGTTCAACAACAATTAAGTATCAAGTATGTTAATCACAAGTAGCAAGTAGACTGATCACAAGTATCAATTAGATCATTCACAAGTATCATATATATCATTCACAAGTATCAAATAGATCAATCACAACTATCAAATACATCAATTCACTTTAGTCAAGTAGGTGCCAGAACTATTTTTCATCGGCACCAGATCACTAGCTAGAACTATTTTCCTTCAGATTTATATCACTAGCCAGAACCATTTCCCGTCAGCTTTATAAATATCACTTGTCAGAATCATTTCCCTTCGACAAAATATCACTAGCCATAACCATTTTCCTTCGACTTTATATCACTAGCCGAAATCATTTTCCTTCGACTTTATACAATATTACTTGTCGAAACCATTTTCCTTCAGCATAATCACAATCATGTCTCATCATGGTGCATAAAATCAATGCAAATAAGCAATTTTACACCATAAGGAAGAGAGAATAAACTCAAGCAATTCAAGTCCACAATAATGCCATCAAAACATTTCATCAATCAACACGTTAGGGTCCACAACAAGACAATTCACAAAGCACAATTATCAACACGTTGCCTTTTTTATTCATTAAGATCAATCAAGTGGAATAATTGAACCCGTCACCTTATTCCCATTACTCCCCCCCTCCCCCCCCCCCCCCCATACACACACAATGAAGGAAAATATATGATTCTACAAGTTTTACAAGGTTTAGAAGTCATTTGCCTCAATTCAATCAAAAGTCAATCCAAGACTTAAGTCTTTCCTTTCGAACAATGTCCAAAGCCACACAATCTAGTTCAACTAAGTAATCGCAATAAGATTCTAGAAATAATAACTCCTCAATCATACATTTTGAAAATGGGTCAAATCAACTCAAAAATCCAATTTCGAATATGAAGTTTGAATCCAAATATCTTTACTTGAAAATGTTACCTAAGACATTTGGAACTCATTAGTGAAAGCCATTTCGAAAAAGAAGTTAAAATCAGTTCACATTCATCATTTTACTTTAGAACCCAAGTTCTTGAAAATCCATATCATTTGCCAATCAAAATCTCAAATTTTGGTGTTAAAATTCATCAATGATAAAAGGAAATTGAAGCTTTAGGGTTACAAAGACTTACCCAAATGATTCAACAAAATAAATCTCTTCAAAATCACCTACAAGGGTTTTGCAAAATTTAAAAATGGAAAATGGGGGTTAAACTCGGAAATTTCAGGTCTAAAATCCCTGTTTGTTCTCGCAAAAGTGACCCAGGTTTGCTTAAGTGAACACCGCTAAAGTGACCACAAATTCGAAAAAGCTAACCCCGCAAAAAATGTCGACCTTCGCTTTAGCGATCAAACCTTTTGTTTCGCGAGGGTCACAAAAGCGCAAGACCTATCGCAAACGAGAAAGGTACAAAACTTAGGCATTAGAAAATTCAGCCAACTTTTAAATCATCAAATGGACCCTCGGGATTCGTTCAGAACCCCGTACACACAAACCATATATGCAGCTTGACTAAACTCAACATTTCAGATTCAATAGAACCATCTAAATACGAATTCAAGGTCTCATTAATCCGAAATTCTGTCATGACTCAAAGTATACCCTATGCATAACATGGCTTATAGGACCCCGAGAGGCCCTACACAAGCCACTTAGTATACATCATACAAGATAATAGAATTTAAAGAAGTCAAAGAAAACATTTTCATATTTCAAAAAAGTGTGACAAAGCGGAAGTCTAAACATAAGTCTCAAAAGTCATCTAATACATCATAAGGAAAGTCATTGGGACGTAACCCATACATCACATACAAAATCTGAATACAAAACTAAAAAAAACAATAGTAGTATCATAGTCCTCGGAACATGAGGACTCACCAATTCTTGAACTTCGAATTGTCAACGAGGCCAACTAACCACGAGTATGGAAGGTAGGACCGCCGGACCCTCGATTCATGAGATAATGTAGGCACAAGTATGCGTTAGTACATGAAATGTACTAAATATGAGGCAATATGAATAAGATAGACATGATGACATGAATGACTTAAAAACATGTGAATGTTTACACATTTAAAAGCTTTAAGGAAGAAATGACATGTACATCATGAAATATGGTGAAATACTTTAACATAAAGGACATAAGAAAAGCTTTGAAGAAAACATAATCGATTTTGTGAGATATTAGCTTTAACCGATAATAAGACCATGAGAGTTATTTCATAGAATCTGGTATATGCCTCCTACCGAAAGAAGGGGAATCTACTTGCCAAGGTAGAATCTGTACATATAATCATTTTCTAAAGTGGATCCACTAGCTAAGTCATTTAAGATAATCCTACGGGGGCACGTAGTTTGGGACTAGAGGTGGCTACTAGAGACAACCCTATTTGAGCTTCCACCTTAAATCCCTCTCGGTGCTAACTCTAAATCCCAACGGAATAGATAAAAGTCAAATATTAATTTAATATAGGAAAGAAAATGATCAATACCAATCCACATCTTTCAAGACCAAAATATAGAATAACTCCTTAAACATAATTTGACATAGATGAGAAAATCTTTCACCAATGTGAATCCATATGTGAGGAATATCTTTCACAATCATGATCCTAATAACATGTGAGGAAAGCTTTCAAAATAACATTAATACTTTCCTTTCAAAGCATTGTCAATTCATTTACAACAATTTCATGAAAACATACATATGTTCATAAATTCATAATTCATAATTCATAATTCATAGGCTTATGAGTTCATCATAGATGAATAGTTGGGAATCATAATTGGGGTATGGATCAACATAATTTCAACTAAGTATCATATATTAACATTGGATCATGCATTGGAAGGCTTAATTAACAACAATCAACCACAATTGAATGAAATCCATAAAATTGGATTGAAACCCTAACTCAAACAATTGAAATTGAATTGAGAAATTTGGAAATGGTAAGAACCCATGGAGGAAAGGACTCTATGGGTGAATACCCACAGACCTTGATGCTAAAAGCCCACAAGGAATGATGAATTGGAGCTTTGGATGAATCTTAACTCTTCTTCTTCTTTCTTAGTCTTGAGAGAATTTAGGGGAATTTAGGAGAATGAATAGAAAATGGTTATTTGGGGCTTAAAATCTTTATATATGGCATAGGGTAGAAGGTAAAACAACGTAGTATTGGGTTAAAATAATCAGAGAAAAGACCCAAAATCCCTTTAAAATAATTGTCAAAATCAATCTACGGTTCAGACCTATGGTCTATAAGATTTTATACAAACCGTAATGGTCAATCATATAAAAGTTCAGAAACTATTATTTGGTCCAACTTTTGATGGGACCTTTCTACGGTTCGTAAATCTCCCTACGGTCTGTAGACACCAACTGAAGAAATCAACTTAACCTTCAAAATTTCACTGAGTGTGGGACTCACCTACGAGACCTATCTACGACTCGTACATTGGTTGACGAGCCGTCCTAATCAACCGTCAAATGAGGTACTGAAACTTATACAAAACTCTACCCTGGTTATATGGTTCTCTTCCTAGGGTCCGTAGGACCCCCTACGGTCCATAGGTTGGACCCGTAAAATCAGTTCTCAGGCAGATTTCTGCACTATCCTTTTCCCTTCGTCTTTCCAGCTTCTGAGGTGTTAAAAATTTGCAGAGGTCACAAGAAACGAAAATAACGCTTAAAAAGACCAAATTAAGCTTGAGACTTCTGAAAATTCAATCAAGACCTCCTCTAGGCCTAAAATTATCCCCCGAATTCAAAGAAACTGTTGAGAATCCGATCCGAGCATTCGAACCCTGAATGATGACCAAAGTCAACCTAAAGGCTAAAATTTTCATAAATTTCCAACTTAGGACCTCAAATCCTCAATAAGCCTCAGAATCTGAAACTTTCAACTCTCTTAGACCAATTTCCACATTCCGAAGCTGATGAAATTAATAAAATTTCATTCCGACACTCGACACTCCAAAAGACACCGAAACCATTTTTTAACAACTTTAGCCTTCCATAACCCAAAAACTTACATAAATCACAACTTTTTACTCAAAGCCCAAAACAATTTTCAAATCCAATCAGAAATGACTCGGGTCAATATCAGGAAGGATAAAATGGTAATTTTATGAAAGTTTTCAAAAATGACCTTCCAGGTCATTACAATGCAATGTGTATTTCTTTTTAGGTATAGACAAATATCTTCTGCATCCAAAAGAAAATATGTATTAGCCATATTGCATTATTTATGTGAGACATGTACAAAAGTAACATTACTTCTTCCTTCTATATTTTTTGTCACGTCTTCATTGTCGCAGGTCTTAAAATGTTGTCTTTGTACTCAATATCCATGCTTAGTTAAAAAAAATATATATCCAAATAGCAATACAGAGAGGAATTTCATTAAGTTATAATACCTCAATTTGTTACTTTTATTTATAGGAAAGTTAAATTTTCTACATAAAAAAACAAAAATAACTAAGAGAGTTTTTACGTTATATATCTTAAGAAGCTTATCTAACTTCAGTGTAGACAATTTTAAAATTTTTTAGCATACCTAGATACTTTTTCATAAGAAGTACAACAAATTCATTTTTTAATTTAAAACTTCCACACGTTTCCTTTCTTCTTTTTTTTTCTATAAAAAAGGAAGATTTGTACTACAATATGAAGTAGTACATAATAAAATAGTACTACAAGCCAAATAAAATAAAGAAGAGAGAGTTTAGGACAACTTTCTCAATGTCACAACCCAGATCATCGTGATTGGCACTCACACTAACCCTCTGGTGGGAGAACCATTACTACAACCCGTCTAACAAATTTTACGAAAATTAAGACATTTAAAGATACAAAAGCAGGTTTAAATGCAGTAATAAACTGGAGTTTCCATAAACTCCGAAAGTTCAATAAACTATTACTAAACATCTGCATAACAACGCCTAAAACCTGAAAGTCAATGTACCAAAACTCTAAGTTCAACAAGTCTAAGAAAATGGGGTACAACCCCAAAACTAAACAACCGAATATCTAAAGTACTAATCTAAGTCCAAAGAAAATGGACTAAGCAAAAAGAGAACTTATGGCAGCCTGGAAGAATTGGCTCAACCTTGATTCGGTCTCGATCATTGATCTCCTAGCTGAGGTTTATCAGTAGCCGCCTGAAGATGCCCTATACTCAACAAAAAACGAGCAACATGTACAGAACATATTTACACATTGGTTATCATTTCAGGAGCAATGTACAATTACACATTCGCAATGACAAGTAGATATGACATTTCAATAGTCCTCTCATGGAACCATACCCAAACTGTTAGTGTACCGGGATGTGCCACGTGATCCCAATTAGTGTGTCGGAACGTGACACCCGCTTTAATATAAGTATCGGAACGTGACACCCAATCCCAGTTAGTATGTCGGAACGTGACACTTGGTCCATTCAACACAACCACAATCACAATCACACTCATATGTACATACTCATAATCATACAATCAAGTGTTGAATCATGACATACATTTGTTCATTCATACTTATTTCATTTGGTTTGATCAACAACGCTGCATTCACATACATACATGCATTACAATGAAGCAATTACTAACATACATCGCACAAAACATGAAATCAAACCATCACCTACCCTGAAATCAAGCTTGAATCCCCTTAAGGCACTTGAATCTTCCCTTTTCAGATTCTTTCTGCTTGTTCTAGGTCTACAAACAATTAATATACACAAGGATCAACAATTAAAGGTCTAATTATTCGGATTATAGCAAACCCAATAACCCAAGACCAATCCATGATCCTAAGGTGCAACTAGGGCTTTTACCCACCATCAAATTCAGTCCAAAATCCTCCCTCAATAATTTTTAACCAAGAATCTACATTCTACGGATCAAAAAATGGATTAGGGGAGTAAAATCCTTACCTTTAGCACCAAAAGTCGTGGTAAACTGTCAAGAAATTACCTGGGATCGTCTCTTAACTCTCAAGAACGAAACTTGCAGAAAAATAACATTTTTGCGGTTTTTCCCCGACTTAATTCGCGACTAAGCCGTTACGGCAAACCCCATCTCGCCACAACGGCCCTGCCCTAACGGGAATAATCCCGCCACAGTGACTTACACGGAGACAGAGAGTCGAAATTTGAGTTTCAAACCCCCATTTCACAACAACCTTTCAACCCATGACGTTCAAAGACTACCCGTTCACGCTAAGTTCAATTTTGAGAGTTCTACTCGCCGAATTCCATTAAGTCGTAAGGGTTCCTTCACGTCTTAGCTATCTACTCATGTAATCAAATTCATTATTAAATCTCTCATACATTACCAGATTTCCCTAGACCTCGCATGACTCAGATTTCGTTCAAAATCTGGACTAGGCTAGGAATTTTCAAGTCACTACCAAAAAGTTTTCTGACCCAAATTCTTTCCCCATTGGCTTTTCTATAACGCCGGAACAGGTCGTTACACTCAATGACTATTAACTTCTTTCTATTGATCAAAGTCATTCTAGTCTATATCTCATAGAAATTAGGCTATTTATTTTATTTATTCTTCTTTACCATAATTGTTCAATTCTCATGAACAAAAAAACTTCATATTTTTATATATCTAACACTACTAAAAAACTGCTAAAAAACGACGGAAGAAAAAGCGACGGACTAAGAGATGCCGTCCGTCGCTTTTTAATTAAAATAATTATTTTTAAAATTATTTTACAAATTAAAAATAATTATTTATAAATTAAACAATAACCACGATGTCCGTTGTTTTAATTTATTTTATTTTATTAATTAGTTTTTAAAAAAAGCGACGGACGGCATCTGTTAGTCCGTCTCTTTTTGGTCAAAATATCTAGTCAAACATTTTAAAAAAGCGACGGACATCGTCTCTTAGTCCGTCGCTTTTTAATTAAAATATTTTTTTTAAAAGCACCGGACGGCATCGCTTAGTCCGTCGCTTTTTTTTGCGTATTTTTGCTAATTAATTATTTTATATAGATAGTGACGCAGTCCGTCGCTTTTTATTAAAAATAATTATTTATTAATTTGAAAAAAGTCACGCCGTCCGTCGCTTTTTATTAATTTTAATTGTTTAATTATTTTTTAAATTATCGACAGACAACATCTTTATGTCCGTCGCTTCTTGGTCAAAATATCTGGTCAAATATTTTAAGAAAGCGACGGACAATGTCTCTTAGTCTGTCGCTTTTTGGTCAAACATTTTTTTAAAAAAGCGATGGACATAGAGACGTTGCCCGTCACTTTTTTAAAAATATTTGCACTAGCAGACGGGATTTTCCCCATTTCTCCATATAAAAAAAAAAATTGAGAAATATTTTGATTCAATTTTATTTAAATCGTCTTCCAGAGAATGGTTTTGTGTAAAATAAAAAACAAAAAATATTATAATACCGACTTTCAGATGTCGGTAAAATTAAATAGTATGTAATAAATTAATATTTTTAATTAACTTTAAATAAATCGTCCTCCAAATGGCGGTTTTATATAAGTTAAAAAATAATTTAATATAAAATACCGACCTCCTGATGTCAATATTATTTAATTAGCATGATTACTTTTTATTTATCTTAAAATTTAATGTGATACTGACCTCATGAGGTCGGTATTTTTTATTATATCTAATTACTTTTAATAAAAGCGACATCCGGAGGTCGGTATGTTTAAAATATTCCTATTAATCATAATTTTGCTATTGTGCATAATATTAAAATTTCATTTTACACCTACGATTAATTGTTCAAAAAGTGTAACAATTTTGTATACTTTTACAAATAAAATGTTAGAATTCGTGAAATAATTAAAAAAATATCTATAATCCATATTTAGAGTATGAAACTACGTTGATATGAATTAGGAGATAATTATACTTATATTTATAGAGTAATATACAAATTCTATCAGTCCGTCGTCTAATCATAAACTTAATATCTCATGTCATGATGTAGTAGAGGTGAGGAGCTAACATATAATCCATTCCAGTATGAAATGCGAGATAGTATTATTATATACGTTCGATCTTGAGTGGATGTCAAGTGTAGTGATCACCTCCTAATTATGATGACATGTAAAGGATACTTCATCGGAGTATGAAATACGTTGATTAATTATATATATACTCCTCGAGTAGTTTAACAAATCAAGTCTTATATACTAGTGGTTCAGATATGAAATACATTATCAATTAAAGAAATACCGATGATAAATTCAAGGAGATTTATATATTAAATTTGATATTGATAAACTTTTGTTGATCAATAAAATTAAATTTATATAATTAGAAGGTATATAATTTAAATATATATATATATATATGGCCAAACACATATACAACCCCTCTAACTTGTCCACATTTTTCATTTTGGCACTTTATCTTAGCCTTGTTCCATTTTAACCCTTGAACTCCATTTTATATGTTCCATTTTAACACGAAATACTATTTTTATGATTTATTTATTTATATATATATTCTTCAATTGCAACTTCTTATTTTAAATCGACATGTGTCATTTAATTTTAGTTAAAAAATTAAAAATTAACAAAAAAGAATTCTTTTAAAAAAATAATAATTTCTTTTTAAGAGTGTTATGTATTTTTGTGTGAAAAATAACCAACGAAATTGTGTTGGTTTTCTTTCTTTAAAATCACTGACAACCTAACAAAGTCAGTCGAGTTTTAACATTATTTAGTAGTGTTATTAGCAATGAACAAGAGTGTTTTTTTAGTAGTGTTATTAACTAAGTCAGTCGAGTCTTTTTGAAGATGGGTTTTTTTTATTCGTATTGATTTATATTAAAAATTAAAAGTGAGTATTTGCGTTAAATTTAGAATGCCTAGATGATAAGAAAAAATAAATAAGTAGTGTTATTTAATTTGATTGAATGTTTAAGAAAGAAAATCAAAGAACTTTCGTCAATTTATTTTCATGCAAAAATACAGAGAAATATCAAAAAATAATATTATTGTTTGAAATTTTTTATGTTCGTTCATGAATGTTTAATTTTTTTAATTAGCAGGCACACGTCTATTTTTTTAAAATAAGAAATTGCAATTGAAGAACATAAATAAAAACAAATCATAAAAATTAAGGTTGTCTAAAAAATTATATATTTTAGTATGCATGATTTATAAAAATATTATTATTTTTAAATTATTATATTTATCGATAGTTAAACTCAAAATAATTACTTTACTTATATTTTAAAATATTAGATGTTTTTAATAATGTGTGAAAATATTTTAATATGTAGTATTTTATTAATCGGATAGCATTTCCTTATTCTTCCTCTAAATTATTTAAATTATAGTCCATTCTATTCCAATTTATTTCAATTTCTAGCCCTCTTTCTATGCAATTCTCTTTCGATTTTAGCCTCTAATTTCAATTTAGTCACAATTTTAGCCCTTTTGCTCATTGCAATTATTTCAGATTTCAATCAAACTCATCCCTTTTAATCTTGACCACCCATCTCACTCTAAGTTAATCTCAGCCTTACATCTATTTTAAATCAACGGTCAAAATCTATTTTCCTATTTTAATCTACCAAAAGGAACCAACCCTAAACTAATTCATTCTTCATCTCTTTCTCCTTACCGCCGCTCAGCCTCCTCCTCTCTCTCATTCTCCGTCCATTTTCGACGAGAAGCAGCAGTTGTGACCAGCAGCCCCGGCGTCGTCCTCTCTTCTCCTCCCCTTCCCCTCGCCTCTTTCTCTTTTCTCCTCCGTCGACGACAACCAGCAGCTCTAATCGGCGAGCAACAACAACTAGCAGCCAGGCGAGCTAGCGCAGGCAGCAGCTCCGGCAGGCAACCTCCGATCAGCGAACATCCACTAGAGATTCCACAGCGAAGCAACAGTGTCAGCGTGACCAGCAACTCCGGCCAGCGAGCCACTGCGAAGCTCTAGCGTCGGCGAGCAACAACAACACCAGCGAACGCCAGCAGCTCCAGCGCCACCAGTCGCTTGTTTCTCCGGCGAAAACGGCAATCACTTTGCATAATTTGGATTGCTTAAGACGGATCTTAACTGATCCATCCCAGGTACAAATTCCTTTACTTTAATTTTAAGCATGTCACTGGGAATATTGTAAAATGTGAGATAGTTGCACCTTTTCATTTTAGATTTCGAATTCTTACTATATGTGTGGGTTGCCTGTTCTTGGAAATTATGTGTGTGTGACCCTTAGTTTATAATCAATTATCTAGCTATGGTGTTTGTGTATGTTGAAATATTCGCCTATGTTGGTGTTCATCTTGAGGTTTGGAATAATTTGTGAATTCTTGACTATCTGTATCAGTGATTATTTATCAAGTTCAGTCTTGATTGAGAACCAGCCCGTTATTTTTCAATCTGCTCCTAACATTCTTTTTACCTTATTGAATCCAATGTAAAATATGTCCTAATTAATGCTTTAAATTGATCCTTCGGCTATATATATTTCGTATCAATTTCTGATTTATTTTATTGTATTAGATTATTATAAAATGTGAGCATAAATCTGAATGTAATTCTCACTTCCTTAAATTAATTATGTCTATTGGTTTAGCTATATCAATTATGTCTATTGGGATTTTAGGACCAGTTTGAATTTGTGATTTTAAGACTAGTTGAATTTTGAATTTAGGACTAGTTTGAATTATTATTGAAGTTGAACTTACAATTTGAACATGAACTTGAACTTGAACTTGAACTTAGAATTTGAAGTTAAACTTAGAACTTGAACTTGAAATTAGAACTTGAACTTGAATTTAGAAGTTGAACTAGAACTTTGAACTTGAACTTGAACTTAGAACTTGAACTTGAACTTGAACTTAGAACTTGAACTTGAAATTAGAACTTGAACTTAGAACTTGAACTTGAGCTTGAACTTGAACTTGAACTTGAACTTAGAATTAGAACTTGAACTTGAAATTAGAAATTGAACTTGAACTTAGAACTTGAAATTAGAACTTGAACTTAGAATTAGAACTTGAACTTGAAATTAGAAATTGAACTTGAGCTTAGAACTTGAACTTGAAATTAGAATTTGAACTTGAACTTAGAACTTGAACTTGAACTTAGAATTAGAACTTAAACTTGAAATTAGAACTTGAACTTGAAATTTAACTAATTGTAGAACTTTTCGTGCTAGGCAACTGAGGAAGCTCAACATCTAAAAAAGTTGATACAAGACTATATTGCTTCTTTCATCAAAGTAGGAGATAAGGTTGGTGCTTCCAAATTTCTAAAGTTCAAGTACAATTGTTTTCAATAATGTGTTTATGTCCATCTAGTATTGATATTTAGCTTTAATTTTATGATAATATTTTTGTGTCCATCGATTGTTTGTTACGCATAAGTATCAACACTAGTTGATCCTATTGATGACAAAATTGATTTTCTTGCAAGATCGATTTGTGTCCATCTAGTGTTGACACTTAGCTTTAAATTTAGAAATAATATATTTGTTAAGCATGAGTATCAACACTAGTTGATCCTATTGATGACAAAATTGATTTTCTTGCAAGATCGATTTGTGTCCATCTAGTGTTGACACTTAGCTTTAAATGTAGAAATAATATATTTGTTAAGTATGAGTACCAACACTAGTTGATCCTATTGATGACAAAATTGATTTTCTTGCAAGATCGATTTGTGTCTATCTAGTGTTGACACTTAGCTTTAAATTTAGAAATAATATATTTGTTAAGCATGAGTACCAACACTAGTTGATCCTATTGATGACAAAATTGATTTTCTTGCAAGATCGATTTGTGTCCATCTAGTGTTGACACTTAGCTTTAAATTTAGAAATAATATATTTGTTAAGCATGAGTACCAACACTAGTTGATCCTATTGATGACAAAATTGATTTTCTTGCAAGATCGATTTGTGTCCATCTAGTGTTGACACTTAGCTTTAAATTTAAATAAGTTAAATTTAAAAATGTGATTTTGTTGATGGATTTAGTTGTTGGAATTAAGTCAAAACTAAACTAGTTAAAGTTGTTAAGTTGTTTAAATAAGTTAAATTAAATAATGTGGTTTTGTTGATGGATTTAGTTGTTGGAATTAAGTCAAAACTAAACTAGTTCAAGTTATAAAGTTGTTAAGTTGTTTAAATAAGTTAAATTAAATAATGTGGTTTTGTTGATGGATTTAGTTGTTGGAATTAAGTCAAAACTAAACTAGTTCAAGTTGTTAAGTTGTTTAAATAAGTTAAATTAAATAATGTGGTTTTGTTGATGGATTTAGTTGTTGGAATTAAGTCAAAACTAAACTAGTTCAAGTTAAAAAGTTGTTAAGTTGTTTAAATAAGTTAAATTAAATAATGTGGTTTTGTCAAATACTAAACTAGTTTTAGAACTACAACTAGTAAAATTATCATTAAATTTTATTTATAATATAATTGAATATCTATATTTTTGTAGATGGATCATCGTTTGTGGATGTATAATATGCATTATGAAACTGGTGCTGGTTTGAAACCTGAGTTTATGAACTTTTGTAAGTTATTTAATATGAATAATATATATCAATAGTGAATATATTTATGATATGTATATATATTGATGTCAATATTTATATTTAATATGCAAAATGACTTTCATAAGTACGTCGCTGAGAATTTAGATAGTTCGGTTCAATTGACACCTGAACTGTCCACTCAGATTTGGAAAGAAAAAGTGGTAGGGGGGACACACAAGGGTAGATGCTATGGTCTAGGCTCTCGCAACGATGTTAGACGCCTTCAGTCAGGCTTAAAAGGTATTGGATCATCACGTCAAGCTGAGGCACTTGACGGTGTTCAGATTGCTGCTATGTCGGATCAAATAGCTAAACTTACAGCAACACTAGCAGAGTCGGAGCGGAAAAGAGTAGCTGAACAACAAAGCATGAGTGAGACCGTTCAGCAAATCAAAGAACAAGTGATGAACATCGCTCGTCGACCTACTACTTCGGCTCCCGATGACACCGATGACGAGAGTGATGCGGATGATTATGTAGATCTCACTCCCTAGTTTAGATCTCTGGACATTTATGAACTTTTTGAAATTTTAAAAAGAATTTTAAAAGACTTTATAAGTCTTTAATTTATGATTTAGATACTTTTGAATGTTATTTTAAGTTTGTTGTTTTATGTTTTGTTTAGATTGTTTATAATGTGTGTGTTTGATTGGGCTGAATAATGTAGAATTGAATTGAATTGCATTTGCAGGTGGGTAGCAGAAGCTGCGAGCTGCTACTGTTAAAAATATTGCAGAAAAAGCGACGGACAACGTGGTTTAGTCCGTCGCTTTTTTGGGTTTTTAAAAATAAAATTTCCAGAAAAGCGACGGACAGTGTCCTCTTATCCGTCGCTTTTCTAGGATTTTCAAAAAATAAATTTCCAGAAAAGCGACGGACTGGGTCGCCCTTTAGAAATTAAAAAAAATGAAAATTAAAATAAAGCGACGCAGTCCGTCGCTTTTTTTAAAAAAATTCAAAAAAAAGAAAGTAAAAAAGCGACTCAGTCCGTCGCTAAAAGAGACGCAATCCGTCTCTAAAAGCGATGCAGTCCGTCGCTTTTTTAGCGACGTTGTCCGTCGCTTTTTGAAAAACGACATTCTCCGTCGCTTTTTAGCGATGCAGTTTGTCGCTTTTTGAAAAGCGTCGAGCTAAAAAGTGACGGAAGTGACTGTGTCGCTTTTCCGTCTATTTTGACCAAAAAAGCGATGCAGTCCGTCGCTTTTGACCGTCGTTTTTTTGACAATTTTTTAGTAGTGTAAGCAGACACACAACAATAGATAAATCCACACATGATCTAATTTAGATCAGAAATCCAAAAAAATGAATTATACTCTCAATGGATCGATATTCCGAGCTCTTTTCTTTGAACATGTAAGTAAAAATTCATCATACGTTCCAAGAAACATTCATACATATTTCAAATTTATAAAGGCAAACTAATTTCATTTTCAGTTTTTCGATAGATTCGAAAATAAAGAATCATGCTCTTATTTCAAGTATGAATTAAGCGAAATTAAAATAATTTTAACCATGCTCTGATACCATTGAAAAATTTATGTAACTGTAACAAGGTTGTGTACCTGTTAATAATAACATATTGATAATAGAATCTTGTGAAATAGTTGCTCCAAGTCTGACTTGGAGCTTCAAGGAATCAAAGTTTATGATTCATTTTTTAAACAAAGAGGGGTCTAAAATACCCTTCAACTATTGGAATTACTACAAAAATACCATTCGTTAGCTTATCGGCCACGAAATACCCTTGGGGTTAACCTTTGCGGTTCTTTTATATCCTTATCACAAATGGTTCTGTTAGTTAAATTAATTAGCCTTCTCATTTAATACGTGAACAATATGATTCATTAGAAAAAACTAATTAACTAAAACTAATTAAACCAATCAAATCTGGATCCACCAAGAAAAACACTAACCCAATTATTCTAAAGGAGAAACCCCATTTAAATATTTCACTATCTTCATCTCTTTCATCAAGTTGGCAATTCAAAAGGTAAGTCCTACACTCTGAGCCATAATTTGATTCTAAGGTAAACATGCAAAATTGTCTCATACTCAACACAACTTGTTATATCCTATTTTAATTCGAGGTCCAAACAGTGTACAACATATTGGTGATTCCTAAATTAATTAACTTAAGAAGTCGCCACCTAACTATTAGAAGGGTGAGTTAGGACACCTAAAATTTTCAAATTAACTCCATTTTAAGATCTTCTAACCAATTAGAGATTCTAAGGTAAGGATTCAATTAATCCTAAAGGGAAGGGATAAGACATCCTTTAAGATACATTAAAAACGGTTAACCGATCAAACTTAAGTTAAAATTAAGAAAAAGTAAGTATTGAATAAAAAGTGAAAACATTCATTAATTTTAGAGAAAAGCTATGCTCATTTGATTTGGAAAGACATTCTTGATAAAAATCATTCTTAAGAAAAGTTTGAGAAAAAAAGAAGATGCTTATTATTATTTTTTTAAGTAATTAAATGACGGGAAACCAAAACCAATCAGCCTAACTTGTTAAAAATATTTATTAAAACAAGAGGACGTTTTGGAGCAATTAATATTTGAGAAAAAACAGAAGATTTTTCATGGGTTAGTAATCAGCTCATCACTTTGCTCAAATGTTATAAAAAAAATATATTAAACGAACTTAAATATAATATTAAGAAAGATAAACCAAAATTAATTATTATTAATCCTATTTTCAGATTAGTATTATCTTAAGCGTCTATGTACTATTAATTTTAAACTATATCCAAGGCACCAAGAAGGCTAGGTTATTCAATAGTTTAGCTATAAATGTAAACAAATAATGATAATATAAAAGAGAACAAATTATAAAACAAAAGATTAGGACATGAGATGATTTGATACGAATATTTCACATGCTTGAATGCATATACATGAAAATGTATTACAGGAACAAAACAAAACGATTACGTTATGAAACAGAGAAAGACGAAACTATAGAAAGGTTAAGTTACTACCTTCCGTAGAGCAGTGACTGGTGCTTTTAGATCTTAGATCCACCACTACTCCACTGATTATAAAACGAGATTTAGAATTTGTATGAAATGAAATAGAACGATGAAAGCAGATGGAATTTTGAGGGTCAAAAATTTGGTTCAAAGCTAAAAATACAAATGTGTACTTATAGGCGAAAATAAGATAAGATTTGGGCGGAATTTTTGATTTTTTTCCGCCTCCTCCAACACTCTGAATCTGAACATTAATGATATTGGACGAACATGTGAGCCTTCACGTGATTCAAATCAGAGAGGACACGATTTTCTTCAGACTAATGACGAAAGTGTTTGAAAATTTGCTTGAAGAGGAAGAAGGAACAACAGGGCTAGTATTTAAGGATATTAGGTTTATTTGAAAGGAGAGTGGGTTGCTGTAATATGGTGGAATGGGCCATTCAAAGGCTACGTTTTAGATAAAATTTTGGTAAATTTTTTAAAATGTCAATATTTTAGCATTTAATAGGATCCGTTAGCCATATTTTCAATATTTATTAAAAGTATCAATATTTTAGTTTGTTATATATTTGATTTTTGTATTTTTTTTTAAATTTTTTAAATTTGAAAGAATACAATTATTTAATAACAGAAGGGAGAAAATCAAGGGAGAGAATATTTCAAAAATAAATAAATATCACTTACTTTTCTCATCAGTTACATTTTCAAAGAAAACTCAAACGTGTGCCTTTCTCACAATGTATTTTTATTTTTATTTTCCAAAATTTTGTAAACTTTTTTAAATCGTATTCATTTCAATATGTATACTATTAGTATTCATTCTAGTTTTCATGTTGCATTTTGTATAATGAAACTTGTATTTTTTTATTAGTTTGTATTCATTCCAATAGGTATGTCAAATGAATCTGTAGTTATTTAAGAAACATATTTGTATTCATGTATTTTTCATTGTGTATTTATTTTTTTCTTCAGAATCTTGTATCCTTTCTTAAGTCGTATTCATTCCAATTTGTATTTTATTTGTATTTGTATTCATTCTAGTTTTTATGTAGTATTTTGTATAATATATAAAATACAAAAAACAACATGATGGAAAAGTGAGAATGAAATATGAAACTGAAAAGGAATAAGTGAATATTTGTTGCAATTATTATTAACTAAAATACATAACTAGTTGGCATACCTTTAGAAATGAGTACAAATTAGGAACAAATGCCAGATTCATGAACTATGCAACATGATTTTTGAATGAATACAAATATTAATTGCATACATACGATTTTGAATACAAATTGAGAAATGATACAAAAATATGAAAAAAATTATAAAAAAACAAAACAAACTAATAGGAAGTTGTTCTTCCTATAAATAAAATACATATCTAGTTGACATACCTTTGGGATGAATTCAAATTAGGAACAAATACAAGATTCATAAACTATGCAACATGAGATTTTGAATGAATGCAAATATTAATAACATACATACTGATTTGAACTAATTGAGAGAGGATACAAAATTCTAAAAAAAACTATAAATATAAAACAAACTAATAGGAAATTGTTCTTCCTCAACTTGGTCTTCAACAAGCTTTTCGAAATCTTCAGCACCAATTTTTTTTTAATTAATAATGTCTTTACATAATAGAGAAAAATCTCAAAAGATAGTGGGTGAAAAATATTTTGAAGGAATTGTGAGATTTCTTGAACAGATTGGAGGAAAATAGAAGAAGTGATTTTCTCAGACAAGAGATGGAGAGAACAATGGTGAAAAACACAAGAGAGAGAAAGGAGAAATTTGGGGTAAAACCTAGAAAGAGGGGAAAGTGGGTAATGAAAATATTTTTTTCTTCTTTTTCACGGATAGGGGGAGTAAAATTAGTCCAATGTAAGGGCCTAATTTGAGAAATAAAAGGAAAGAAAATTATTTATATTATGATATATTTTATTTGCTAAAATATTGACATATTGACATTTTCAATAATTATTTTAAAGTGTAGATGCTTTTAGTAATTATGTTAGAGAGTTTGACTAGTTCGCTAATTCTCCCTAAATTATTTTATAAGAAGAGTGAGTTGATTACTTGGTGTGAATATAATGGGCTTTTCCTTTTTTCTTTTAAATATTTTTGGGCTTCTAACTTAATAACCAATACTATTTATATTGAAAGATGACAACTAGTAATTTACATGATAAAATATCAATATTACGACTTTATGCTAATATAAAATACATATACAAAATATCAACTTATAATTATTTTAATAAATATGAAAATTGAAATAAAATGACTATAATCCATTATTTAAGAAAGAGAGATGTAAAAAGTTATAATAGTAATATCAATAACTAAACATATAATTTTAGTAGTAATTATAGAAATATAACAACGACGATAATAATAGTAATGATAAATAGTCATTGTAGTAAGAATAGTTGTGAAAAAAGAAAATTTGATACATTATTAATTTAGAAGCTCGAAAACAATGAATTAGAAGAAAAAAGAATCAAAATTGGATGTCAACACAAACATTTCCTTTTAACTCATGGAAATCTCTTGAATTACCATACATATACAACACAACAACCCAAAATATATAATCACACGAGGTAGGTTTGGAAATACCTCACCCCACCACAAATAAAAAACAATTTGTCCTCAAATGCAATAAAATACTAAAATCAATAAAAATGACAGAGAGAGAGGTAAGGAAAAGTCCTGTCTACATAGTCGGTCCATCTGTCGGGGAATCAGTGCCCGGTGCAACATCAGTAGCACTCGATCCACTAGGGTCAGCCATGGGTGTGTTAGCCAACGAGATCTGCACAGCTGAATCAACCATTTCCCACTCAACTGCTATAAGGCCCTTAAAATAAGTCTCTTCATTGACACCAAGCTTCTCCTCATCAGTCTCAGCCTCAGACTCAGCAGCAGCTACCTTCTCACCTCGAATCTCATCTCCGATAGTAGCCGGAGGCACATCTGTGTCAGTTGGCATATCAGGAATCTCCACCGTCCCGAAAATCATAGACATGTCTGTGGACTTTAGCTGGTCCACATCCTTTCTAAGCTTAGCAATTGAGGCCTTTAGAGTCGTCACCTCATCAGTGGCCCCTTGGCTTTGCTCACGTACCACTATCCGTGCCGCAAGGGCATCAATAGATGTACTCAGGGGTGTCACAGCATTATCCAGAGCCCTCTCGATCATACCAGGAATGGTGGCCTCAAGCCTGGAAGCGCGTCTATCAGCAGAATAGGCTAGCTGCCCCATCCGTAGTAATGCAGCCTGGGTGAGTGAAGGTCGAGAAGTAGCAGCAACAGATGCACCAGACCTAGGAGGCAAGGGAGCTGTAGAGGAACTAGGCATCATGGAAGGGGCAGTGCTAGATATACCTGAAGGCCCAGGGGCCGGAGTAGGAAAAGGTGCCTCTGCAGGTAATGCATCAGTATCCACAATTGGGGATGTATCCACTGGGATTACCTTCTTCTTCTCGGCCTCATCCTTCAAGTACTCCACCTCAATCCTCTGGATATCGGTAGAAGATGTGGGAATCACTTCCACATCCTTCTTCACATCTCGAGGCATCCGATCCCGTCTGCATAACTCAATGATCAACACAGAAAATGAAAGTGAGGTTTGGCGGTGCTTGACCCTCATGACCATCTCTTGTGCAATGATCATCCCCAAGTTCAGCCTTATCCTATCAATGATGCAACCAAGGCATGCTTCTTTCACGTGGCGGAGAATCGACTCATTCTGGGATGGCAAGATAGTACTGCTGATGAAGCCAAACCAGAACCATGCTGCTATATTGAGGTCCTTCTCTTCAATGGGTGCTCCAACCTTGATCCACTTGGGAGTACCATCAGATATCAGAGGAGCCAACCACCTTTTCATATTCTCCAACGTTTTTGTCTTGATCATATACTAACAGTCATCCTCAATTTCCTTTGAACACTTCAGGACTGCATTGATGGCATCGCTATCACACTTCACTTTTCTTCCCCTGACAACCACATAGTCCAACTGGTTTGAATTTGGTGGCCTGCTTCTTCCCTTATGGCACCAGGGCTCCGTAGGCGGAGCAGAATTCCCAGACCCAATTTGGAACATAAGGGCCACGGGGTTTAGTGAACATATGGAACTTATGGGACCTCAAGTAGCTCATGATCTCTGGGTATCTGTTTATTACTCCATCAGTAGACAACCACTTCTCCTCAATAATGGTCCTCAATCCCTCAGTCTTCAGTCTGTTCATAGACCGGGGAGGAGGATCCTGTACTAGTAGTTCTAGGACCACAACTTGTGTTGGAGTAGGAGGAGAAGTAGTGGCCTGGGAGTCCTGATCCTAGATGGATGATTCAGCCTCTTGGAACGTAGCTTAGCTTTTTCGGTTGATAATAACTAATCATCCTCAGGCTCAGAAGTGGTAGCCCGAGGATCCTGGTGCTTGCCCTCACTCTCAAAAGTGGTGAGGTGAGTGACATATATCCCGTCACTATCGGAGTTGACGTCCGGTGACGCAGGAGCAGGTGCTTCGTCTTTCTCTTTTCCCTTCCCACCTGTGGTGGGAAGTTTGGTAGCCTTTGCCCTAGATGCAGGTGCATCCTCATTGATTATGATTCCCTTAGCCCTCTTGCGAGGCGACATGTCTCGACCTGCTACTTTCGGTCTAGCCATATCTGCAACATAAATTGAAAATTGTTAGAAATAGTTCAATCAAAATCAGAGAAATCATATTGCAGACAGACTCACCGAACTGGTCGGCGAGTCGCCGAATCATTTTAGCGAGCCAGATCGGGCTCACCAAAAGGATTGGCTAAAAAATTTCCAGAAAAATTGGCATGTTGGCGATGGGAGGGGCCTTTCGATAAATCGCAAACAGCATTCGGCGAGCAAAGATAATCCCACCAAAAGTTACAGTTTATTTTAAGGGTTAGGGGCGTAGAAAGGGCGATCAAAGAAGACTTTCGATGAGTCGCCCAGTGCACTCAGCGAACTCAGGCTTTTCGCCAAAAGTTACAGAACCTAAAGCATCGAAAATAATAAATTAAGGGCGATCGAGGGAAATTTGGTGAAACGCCGAGTGGTTCGGCGAGCTCGACCCAGCTCGCCAAACTGCCCAACGTGCCTACTTTCTACCCCGACTTCTAAAATCAATCCCGCAGCCTCCGAAAACAAAATCAAAACATACATTAACTCAATTAGACTCCGACCCATAAGACCCATGCCCCCGGGGTGATGAGTCAACAAATTGTACTCATTTAGGGCTATATTTTAATAGAAATTGTGTCCTAAAATGCTTATTTTATCTCAATATCTGATGAAAACCATTAAGTTTCAGGTATTGGAAGTTTGAAGGAAAGCATGGACACTACGTCGCAAAAAGAAACGAAAAGGCTAAAAAGAACGAAGAAATGAAAGCGTGAGGATCGCCGAGTCCACTTGGCGAGTTGCCAAAGGGTCTTACTTCGCCTTTTGTTCCAGTGTGCTGATCCCTGAAGGAAAGGATCAAGTCGGCGAAAAAAGGTAGCAGTCGCCGCATCACCGAGAAGTTCTGCGAAGCAGTACCATGTCGCCCAATGACTTAGAGCATGACTATGCTGAAGGCTGGTGCAAGACGACGATGAACTACACCAAAAGGCAAATCTCCGAGTTGATCGGCGATTTTGACTAACGACGCTAAATGATCCGTTGAGCACAAATCTGTGAAAACTATAAATACTAGTTAGAGTTATAGTTTTAAATGTGGAACAATTATTATAATTTTCATATATAATAGTACTTTTTGATATTTTTGCTCTAAGTTTGAGAGGGTTTTGCAGACTTGAAAATCCAAAGGGTTTCATCTTCAAGCTTTGGATTTGGGCTCTTGGATTCTTCAATTTTGGCCTGTATCAAGACTTAAATCTTCATACCCAGTTGAATGCGAGCTCAATTTGGTATAAATTTTTATCTCTTATACATGTGTGGCTAAAAACCTCAATTCTTGGGGTGTGATTTAGTGGATATGGGTTAAGATAATTGTTGGGTCTTGCCTGCTGATAGTTTAATCATAATTTAATTGTGATTTCGTTTAGTAGTTGTGGATGAATTCAATGAATTTGTAGTTGCAAATACAAGTTTATTTATGTGTTTTCTTCTTGCTCGAGAGAGAGGTTGTAAAACTAAAACTACTATATTGATGGCCGGTGGGAGTGGCTCGACATGAGGTTCAGCTCGAGAGAGTGAATCCTAGTCTCATTCCCACACACTCAGCTCGAGAGAGTGAGTGGGTTAAGTTGCTCGAGATAGAGCTTATCCTCCTTAAAGTTTAGCCTAGTCACAATTATTCTAAGAATATTCTATCGAAAGAATATACCCAATAATCTAGCTTAACTCGTATTTCCGTCACATCCCAAGGATCCCCTCTCATTACTTAGAAATCCTTATTTATTTTGCTGTTTTTACTCACTAGTGACAAAACCCCATTGTTAATTGACACTCTTGTGTTCCCTTTTAATTTACAATATTTTTAATCGTTAATGTCTTTAGTTACGACTAGTTAGAACTAAATTTTATTTTTCTATTAATTCTCAAAACCAATCTCTTGGGAACTATCCCAACCCTTTGTTGGGTTACTAAACTATTTTATGATCGTAGACACTTGCATCAGAAGTTTTGTCTTGATTACACAAATATCACGGGTCACTCAGACTTCTCCCGGTTTGGCCAAAATTGGCCATTTGATGACTTAAGCTTTAAGAATGAAGTCAAACACTCCATCATTGGGAAAAGCACGTCATTTAGCACAAATATGGGTTACTTAGACTTCACCCGACTAGACCCAACAACAATAAAGTACAACCCAATAATTTAGATCAATTTTAAAGTATGAAATTCGGGAAATCAACAATATAGGCAATTTAGGCAAGATTTTGAAATTAAAACAGGCACACAAGAACAAAAACATGGACTCAGAGAGGCCCAACACATGTCATTAAGAACAACACAATTGAAATTGAGTAAAACCACTAAATGCAAGTTCGGGGTTTGGAAAACCAACCTTTACTGCCGAATATACAAGTTGAAATGCTAGGCAGCAAAGATTTCCAACTCTAAACACACGATTAATGACTAGTAAGCGGTAAAAACACGAAAATATGGGAAATATAGTGCGGGTGTGATCTTGGAAAGTTAAAAAGTGAGGGAATGTGAAAGAGTTTGAAATTTTAAACATTTGGCCTTCAAAAACCGTCCAGTTCTCGCCCTTTCGGCGACATTAATTTTGCTTGCCAAACCACTTAGCGACATCCCAGTGGTTACTTACCTCGCCGATTTTTACAGGACCTCCATCTAATGTGGGGGTCCAAACGACGGACATAGTCGGGGTCGCTGACTTATTCGGTAATTCACCGACTTGTCCATGGGCCCGACGAGTTTTACCGATTCAAACCTTAGAATTTCTTGAGTCTAACAACGGTCCAAGGTGGGCTCGCCGACCTCTTCAGCGAGTCGTCAACTGGACATTTAGCTTGCCAACCTGCACTTTTCAAACACATTCCACACTTTAACCTGCACAATCAACAGACGATTATTCCTAAAACAAAAATAAAGCAATAAAAACTTGGGTTGCCTCCCAAGCAACGCCTTAGTTAACGTCATGGCACGACGCAAGTCCTCGCTCAAACCTCATTCTTGGGGTTTGCCATAGTATCATTAGGCAACCCCCTTGTTGTCTTGGGTTTAAATAAGAATAAATTTGACCCATTTGGGTCTCCAACTATTTGATAGAGATGGAATGAGAAGTAACCGTCTGGTTGAGGGTCGATACATCTTCCTTTATTTCTTTCAAAATTTTATCAGACCCTTCAACCTTGTTGAGAATACGAGAGAGCATATCCTCAGAATGGCCACCCTCAAAATCTTTGGGCTTTTGACGCTCGTGGGGAGGAACATACCTATCCTTCTCCCCGTCTCTTTCCTTCCAATTGGTGTTACGATCCCTCCACTCTCTATCACGGTCTCTCCAACCTTCATCCATGTTCCAACCTTGGTTACCACCCTGCCTTGGGTATTTTGTACGATAACCACCTCCTTGGTTGGCTAGGAAGTTTACTTCCTCGTTGTACAATACTTCAAACTTGGTGTCATTGGGATTAACACACCCAACACCCACAACATTGACACTCCTGGCACCAGCTCCCATGACATTTTTGGACAAAATTTCAAGTTGGGTCATGATCTTTGCCATGTTTTGGTCCCTCTCTTGGTCTTTCTCAAGCAGATCCTTTGTCAATTTAGAAGTGAGAGGAGAGACCTGATCTTTGCGAGTGTACCATGCCTGGTTAACTATGGTCATTCCATCCAAACACTGGGATACTATAATGTAAGGTTGTTGCATCAAACCTCCCGGAGAAAGTTGGTCAACTACTCCCTTGTTCACTGAATCAAGGCTTCGGTAGAAGTATTGTAGCAAAACATTATCGGGCAAACCATGAGTTGGGCATTGCAGCACCAACTTTTTGAATCTTAGCCAAGTTTCATAAATTGGCTCACCTTCCAAACATTTGGAGCTCTGGATGCTGACCCTTAATGTCATCATCTTCGAGGGAGGGAAAAATCGCACTTGAAATGAAGTGATAAGCTCTTCCCATGAAGTGATGGAGTCTCTTGGCAATTCAGCCAACCACTTACATGCTTCTCCCATTAAGGAAAATGGGAACAATCTCAACCGGATAGAGTCTTGGGATATGTTCTTGAAGGATAACGACCTGCAAACATCAACAAAGTTCCTTATATGCTCATGGGAATCCTTATGAGCCAACCCACCAAACAACCCTTTCAATTGTAAGAGCTATAAAATGGTGCTTGTAATGTGAAACACAATGTTCCCTTCAGTCGGAGGCAAACGACTGGCACCAATTCCACCCATAAGATTTAGGCCATTGAAATTTGGCTCATTGACATCATTGCGATTGCCGATGTCATCTTGGTGTCCCACTTGGCTACCATTGCTTCCGTTGACACTCATATCCTTTGTTTCAAACAGCAATAAAACAACTAAAACTAAAAGTAAGTAAATTCAACTATGACTAAAAAGAACAAAATTCCACTTCACCAAAAGAACCTTAAGCAACACCACTTCCCGACAACGGCGCCATTCTGATCAAAGTAACGTTGTAAAGCACACCTCATCCAATTCTAGGTGTTTAACGATCGTACATCAGTATATAACCCAACTAAATGAGTTGGGGTCGAATCCCACATGGAGCGGTACGTGTTTGAGAATCAATTAGGAAGTATCAATATGGTCAAATCAGTCATAGGAATAGACATTATCGAATAAAAACACAATTCAAGTCAGGGGGTGACACGAATGTCAAATGGGGGGTTTTGGTTTTAAATTATCAATTACAATAGCAACAAACAATACAAAATAACAATAATGAGACGGGTTCTTGGGATGTGACTTGATTATAGGCTAATATAGACAAATGGGTTATTGCAACTATTAGAAAATAGCTAAATATTAGTGAGTAAGCTAGGCTATAGAGGAGGTAAACTTTCTCTCGAACAATTTACCCCGAATCAGGTTGATTTCTCTCGAACATCGACAAGCATGCAAAATAAGAACAACCCACACCTTAGTCTATTCATTCTCTCAAGCTGAATGTGTGGAATTGGGTTTAGGATTCACTCTCTCGAGCTGAACCCATGTCAACCCAATAACCACATACCATCAATCAATAACCTTAGTTTTAAAACCTTTGTCTCAAGAAAACCAAAAACACAAGTGTAGAACTGCATTTGCAACTATAATTCTTAAATTAAACCACAATTAATGATTGAACTCACTTCGAAATAAAATTTAAACTAACAATTAGCAATAACCATAAACTAAATAAGCCCATAATCACACAATCACACCCCAAGAATTGGGGTTTTAGATGTACATCATAAAAAGATAAAAATCGTTACCAAATTGAGTTTCCATCAACTGAGTAAGATTAATTTTGTCTTTACAATGTTCCAAGTCGAAGAATGTTAAAGACCCACTTCCACTTTCTCAAAAGTGAAAAACTTCAATTTTTCAAAGCTAAGGAAAACTAGAGAAAACTTGTCTCTCAGTTCAAAATTCTAATCACAATTAGATATAATGAAAATTAGATACTAAACTAAATGTTCAGAAATATATTTATAGTCACCCAAAATGTGCTGCGAAGAGTCACTCAGCAGAGTAAGTCGGGCTCGCCGATCCACTCGACGATCCGCTCTTTGGTCAATTCCATCGCCTTTCTGCCTTGGCCTTCAGCATCCTCAAGGTCTATAACTTTGAGCGATCTATCACTGTATCGCGGAACCCTTGGTGATTCGCCGACTGCTCATTTCTCTTACCGACTTGGTTCTTTCCTTTAAGACTTGGAACAATGGAACTTTAGGCGGTCAAGTGGCCATTCGGCAACTCGCCAAGTAAACTTGGCGATCACTAGGCTTGCATTTCTTCATTCTTTCAGCTCGCTTTATTCCTTTTTGAAAATTAGTGTCCTTGATTTGTTCCTCAATCCATATACCTGGAAATCAAGGGTTTTACATCAGTTATTGGCTACAAATAAGCATTGAAAGACACTAAACCATTGTTAATAAAGACCTAAATGAGTCCAAATCTTGGACTTATCAAAGGACTCCAGGACCAACCATTCTTTTCAGGAAAGACATAATCTGTTGTGCTAATACTGGGTCTAAGGGAGGAATACATGTAGTCTCAACATGGACCTATTCCTCTTTTCCAACATCCTCCTCATTCTCAACCTTTACATTCTCCTCTATCTCTTCATGATGCGCATGAGAGATCTCATTTCTGGGAGCATTTTCAACTAGAGCTACACCCCTAGCGGGTGCTATCCTTCCTTGGCCTCTACCCCTTGCTCTTTCTCTACCCCTGCCTCGACCGTGACCTTTTGTTGCGGACTCCTTAGTGGGTTCATGATGAGTCCATAAATTGGACTCATTTAGGGCTATATTTTATTAGAAATTGTGTCCTCAAATGCTTATTTTATCTCAATATCTGATGAAAACCTTTAAGTTTCAGGTATTTGAAGTTTGAAGGAAAGCATGGACACTACGTCGCAAAAAGGAACGAAAAGGCTAAAAAGAATGAAGAAATGAAGGCCCGAGGATCGCCATATCCACTTGGTGAGTCGGCGAAGGGTCTTACTTCGCCTTTTGTTCCAGTATGTTAAGCCCTGAAGGAAAGGATCAAGTCAGCGGAAAAAGGGAGCAGTCGGCGCATCGCCAGAAGTTCTGCGAAGCAATACCATGTCGCCCAATGACCTAGAGCACGACGATGCAGAAGGATGGTGCAAGATGGCAATGAACTACACCAAAAGGTGAATCACCGAGTTGATCGGCGATTCTGACTAATGCCGCCGAATGATACGCTGCAACATAAATCTTTGAAAGCTATAAATACTAGTTAGAGTTGTAGTTTTAGGGGTCGAATAATTATTATAATTTTCATATAGAATAGTACTTTTTGATATTTTGCTCTAAGTTTGGGAGGATTTTGAAGACTTGAAGATCCAAAGGGTTTCAACTTCAAGATTTGGATTTGGGTCTCTTGGATTTTTCAATTTTGGCCTGTATCAAGACTTAAATCTTCATACCCAGTTGAATGCGAGCTCAATTTGGTATAAATTTCTATCTCTTATACATGTGTGCCTAAAAACCCAATTCTTGGGGTGTGATTTTGTGAATATGAGTTAGATTAGTTGTTGGATCTTTCTTGCTAATAGTCTATTTGTAGTTTAAATGTGATTTCGTTTAGTTGTTGTGGATGAACTTAATGAGGTTGTAGTTGCAAATCTAATCTCATATATATGTTTTCGGCTTGCTCGAGAGAGAGGTCGTAAAACTAAGACCACTAAATTGAACCCTAGTCCCATGTCCACACACTCAGCTCGAGAGAGTGAGTGGGTTAAGGCAGAGGCTGTTCTTCATGCGGCAAGTGGGTGTCCGAGAGGAACCCGTTTTAAATAGGGTTAGTTGCTCGAGAGAGAGCTTATCCCCCTTAAAGTCTAGCCTAGTCATAATTACTCTATGAGTTCTCTGTCAAAGGCATGTACCCAATGATTTAGTCTATCCCGTATTCCATTCACATCCCAAGAACCCCCCTTTCATTTATTAGATCCCTTTGTTAATTTTGCTATTTTTGCCTAGTTATAAAACCCCATTGTTAATTGACACTCTTGTGTCCCCCTTTAATTTACAATGTTTTTAATCGTTAATGTCTTTAGCTAAGACTAGTTAGAACTAAATTTTAATTCTTCTATTAATTCTCAAAACCACTCTCTTGGGAACGATCCCAACCCTTGGTTGGGTTGCTAAACTATTGTATCATCGTAGACACTTGCATCAGAAGTTGTGTCTTGATTACGTAAACATCAACATGGCGCCCTTGTTGAGGAATGGCGTTATTTGGGAATTCTTAGATTAGTAGAATGTTTGTTCTTCTTAGTAGTAATCTACTAACTTAATTTTTAGTTTTGTTTTGATTGTTAGAGTTTTGAAGTAGGGGAGTTGAACTTATCGAGCAGTACTTGCAAGCTAATGGAGCTGCCGTCATTAGAAGGGATGATGTTCCGAGATATGATCCCAACTTTTAGGCAATCGGAAGGCGAACAACTTCATGAGGCATGGCTGAGGTTCAAAGCACTTCTGGGTCAATGCCTTACTCACGGAATCCCCGAAAAAGTCATTTTGGAATCTTTCTACCGAAGTCTTAGTCTAGGCAACAAAATGATGGCTGATCAAATTACCTCGGGTAGTCTAGTACGACAACCCTATGTGGAAGTAGTCAAATTGCTAGACAACTTAACTGAGCCAAATCAGGAAATGAAAAGGAGAGATTTCAACTTAGTGATCTGGCTAACTCAGTTAGATGAGCTGACAAAGAAAATTGAGGATCTTGAAGTCTGAAGTCCAGTGCAACACGAAAGAGCTCTACATTCTTCCTCATAAACGAAGGAGAATTAAGAACAAGGAGGATGGACAAAACAAAGAAATGCCCACACTTCTACTCCAGAAATCCAGTGAGCAACATAGGGTACTAGAGGAGCTCAGGGAGAATGTATTGTTGTTGAACCAGATGACGACCTCCCATGCTATGCTTATTCAACTTCTAGGTTCTCAAATGGATCAAGTGCTAACTGAACTCTATTCGGATTTTAAAGAAGGATTGCCTGATGAAGTTGAGGCAAACCTCACCATTGGAGCATAAGTGTTAACTTGCGTCGTGCCACGACGTTAACTAAAGCGCTGTTTGGGAGGCAACCCAAAACCCTTAAATGTTTGTAATTTGTTATTTTTGAAATAAAGGTGTTTTGATTTTATAGGATTGGACATGAAAAGTTTGTGAAAAGTACAGGGTGAAATACATAAGTCCAATTGGCGAATCGCCGACTAGATCGACGACCTCGATAAAGACCGCTGTTTGGATCCTCACTTTGACTGAAGGTCCTGTAAAACTCGGCGAGGTAGATAAACACTCGGCGGATCGCTGAGTAGCGGAGCGAATCCTACTAATGTCACCGAATAAGTGAGATCTGTATGGTTTTAATAAAGCCACGAGTTTTGACTTTCAACCTTTTTCATATTCTCCCACTCTCGATTTTTGCATAATCGCACGTACTTAGTATTTTCAAAATTTTTGCACCTCGTAAGTATTTTAGCTGATTTAGTAGTGCTTGGATCTGTACTAATCTGCTGCCTAGCATCACAATCTTGACTTAATCTGCCTAAAAGGTTGGTTCTCCAAACCCTGCATTTAATTGTGATATTTATACTCTCACTAGAAGTAATTTTATCCTATGTCGTGTACTGTGCCTTTCTGATAAATTTAGACTAGTCAAGTGCCTCTTTTGATTCAAGAATCCAACTCGTCTACTTTGAATTTTGGAATCCCGTTCTGATGATTTAGCATGAATGAAATTTTATAAGGTGCTCCTGTATACTGTTTAAGTTGGGCAAAGGCCAAATTTGATTTGTAAATCTTACCCATATTATCTTAATTCTTGTACTCCCTCTTTGTTGCGCCGTAAAAATGAGTTAAACCTTGTGGGGTTGTGCGTGCAGGGTGCTTATCATGATTAAGTGTTATGGATCTGAGCTTAATTGCACTAGTGCATAATTTAATTTTCTTTTCGGGGGTTGCGGGGTTGAAGTCGAGAAGATAGGTGGGAAATAGGCACGTTAGGCCGTTTGGTGAGCTGGTTCGAGCTCGCCAAACCACTCAGCGGTCCGCCTAATGACCTCATCTCGCCTTTAATTTCATGCTACTTGCGATATGGGTTCTGTAAATTTCGGTGAGAAGTCTTTGATCGCCAAAAGCATTCGACGACTCGCCGAAAGTCTCATTGATCGCCCTTTGTCTGCACCCCTGAACCTTTGTTGCACTGTACATTTCGGCGGATAAAATGCTGCTCGCTAAAGCAACTTGGCGATTCGCCAATCTATTCGGCGAGTTATTTTGCAATTGTGTCCCTATGACTTTGATTTAGTTGTTTTAACTTTTTCCCAATTCTTTGTAGAAATGGCTAGATCTAAAGTTACAGGAAGAAGCAAGACACACCAAGGTAAAACAAAAGGGATTACAATCAACGAGGATGCGGCTGCATTTAGAAGCAATGTTGCTAAACTTTCCACAACTGGTGGGAAAGGCAAGGGCAAAGACAAGACCATTGAATTATCAGATGCAAGCACAAACAGTGAGGGATTTTATAGAAATGACCCCAACCAATCTGAAAGAGAAGGTGTGTGTTCTGATGAAGATGATCTAATAATAACACAGAGGGTTGAACGGTGAACTAAAAAGCTAAATGATCCATCTAGGGTCAGGACTTCCCAGCCTACCACCACTACAACTCCATTTCCAAAGCAGACAATGGTATTAGCGCCCCCAGTACAAGGTCCTCCGCCTAAGTCAATAAATCGAGTAAAGGCTGAGGGGATGAGGACAATTCTAGAAGAAAAGCGTCTGTCCATAGACGGGGTTATAGAAAGGCACCCAGAGATAATGAAGTGCCTGAGATACCATAAGTTCCAAATCTTCACAAAGCCCCATGGCCCTTATATTCGAAATCGGGTAAGAAAATTCTACAGTGAGTACAGTGCACTAATACACCAGAAAAACAGCTAGCAGTAGCCTTCAAAGAAATGGACTATGTGGTCGTTAGAGGCAGTAGGGTGGATTGTGATAGTTAGGCGATCAATGTAGTCTTGGGCATGTCCACAAATATTGGGGATCACTGCCAGCACTTGATCAGAACAAAAAGCTGGATAAGATGAAAAAGTGGTTAGCTCCACTAATTTCAGATGAGCCTCTGAAGTGGTTGGCTGAAGGAGTTCTGATTGTCAAGAAAGAACTAAACATAACAGTAAGATTCTAGTTCGGTTTTATCAGCAGCACGATCATGCCATCCCAAAATAAGTTGATCCTTCGCCTTACCAAGGCAGCTTGCCTGGGTTGCATCATAGAGGAAACTCGGATTAACTTGGGTACAATAATTGCTTCAGAGATACACATGCATGCAAGGTAGAGCCATACCTCACTTCCATTCCCAGTATTGATCACAAAATTATGCAAACAAGCTCGGGTATCTCGGGATGCAAAGAAAGATATGGAAGTGATGCCCACAACCTCTACTGATATTCGGAGGATCAAATCTGACTACCTTAAGGATCAAGCAAAAAGGAAAAAGGCAACATCGGTGCAATTACTAAACATAAAATCATCACCTGCAGAGGCACATCTGCCCACTCCGGCTCCTTGGCCTTTAGGTATATCCATTACCACTACTACTCATGCTGATACTCCAGGTTCTTCTGCTGCTGCACGGTATCCCAGACCCACTACTGTTGCTATTGTTTCCCGGCCTCCACTCACCCAGGCCTCCCTACTTTGGATGGGATAGCTGGCCCTTTTTGCTGATCGTTGGGCTGCCAGTCTAGAGGCCTCTGTTCCACGTATGATCCAGATTTCCCTAGCTGATGTTGTGACACCTTTGAACACTATCATTGATGCTCTGGTAGCCAGGATAGCGGTGTGTGAGCACAACCAAGGGGCCACATAGAAGGTGACGACTTTAAAAGCTACTATTGCTCAGCTGCGAAAATATTTAAACCACCTGAAGTCCACTGATGTGTCCATGGTTTTTGGAACAGTGGAAATTCTAGACATGCCTGAGATGCCTCAGACCACCACTGGACATGGGGATAGAGTGGAGCAAACAACCGATCCTGAGTCAGAAGCAGAGACTGGTGAAGAGATGCATGAAGAAACTGAGGGAGCTTTAGATGAAGACCTGACCGAGATGGAAGCAATTATGATAGATGCTACTGTGCAAGCTTCCTTAGCACCTGTTGCTGGATTCAGTGGAGCTGGCCGTTCTAGAGCCACTCCGAGCACTGAAACCCAGGCATATGGAATGACCGATTAGCTAGGATCACCTCTTTACCTCCCTCTTTGTCTTTCTTTATTTTACATTTCGGATTTTGTGTTATTTGCATTTGAGGACAAATGTTTTTAGTTGTGGTGGGATGAGGCCCACCTTTGTGTGCTATTGATGTTCGTGTTTTGTTTGTATTTGGGCTACTCTATTTATAAATTGTGTTTGATATACTGTTTATGTGGATGTTTGATCTGATGACTCCTTTTGTTTTAAATTGCAAAATGATTTTTTGACCCGTTTGAAAATTTAAATTTTTGCCACCTCTCGTGTGTTGAATGTGGTTGTTCTTTGGCAAAATTTAAGTCTCGATTCCGATCAATACCGATGACTTGAATAGTGCTCTCAATCGAACGAACATGAATGCACGGCTACGACGATGCCAAATGAAGTTGCATAGACAATTTGTGAACTCTTTGCATCTCGTTATGACTAGCCTAGTATCAAATTGAGTCTCTTGTGATGATCATTGCACACTAGCAAAAGTGTGGAGTCTTGTTTGACTGTAGTGTCAATGCCTAGTGTGATGAGCTTACTTCAAACCATGCATGATAGATCCTAGAATTTGCCCCGTTGGTCCGGTCAACTAAGTGATGCTATCTCTTGATATGATCTTAGGCAACTTCTAAAAGTGTGAGCCAATTTGACATATACCTCTTTTGTGAACTACCTTGTGAGTGTGGGAACCACTTTTGAACACCCTTTGAGCCTTACCTTTCTTTGGAAGAAACTTGATGCAATCATAACCTTTCTTTATCCATTACCCATAATCCTCATGAAGTTGTGGTTCGTTGAATAGCCAACTTAGGCCAAAAGCCTAAGTTGGGGGTGAGGTGAAAAGATAAGGGCAAGTCAAGAAGTGCAAGGAAAGTCTCATCTTACCCATGGTTCTAAGAAAAATGGAACCCCTCCATATATAGAAAAAAAGAGAAAAGAGAAAGAAAAAGAAAAAGAATGAAAAAGAAAGTTTTGGAATAAAGTACAAAAGAAATGGGGTTCCCAAACAATCCATGGAAGGTGAATAATAGGATGACTTATGAGCACTAAAGAGAATGATAAAGGAAAATGAAAAGAGGTGTTGTGAGCACCACATTTCATGAGGATGAAATTCATTGAGCCTAAATAACCATACCTTTACACTCAGCCCCATTACAAGCCTTGAAAAGGCCTTTTTGATCTTGAGTGAGCTGAAACAATTGTTGATCGGAAAATACGGGCAAACCTATGGGTGAAAGCATGCATTGTGTTCTTCTTTGTGAGTGTGAGCATTGCATCTGTTTTCGAAGCTTTAAATTGAGAACCATTGTGTGAATATGGAATCATTCTTTGTGTGAGGGCATTTAAACACTATAGTTGAGCTTGAACTTGCATTTGAAGCAAGTATTGTGAGCATGAGATTCTTTGATATTGGTGAGTCACAACTTGAATCTTTGAGTGCACATTTGATCTTTGCACAAGTAAATTGAGTCTTGTTGTGTGCATTCATGATTGAGTCTTGTGTAACACTGTTCGAGACACCCTTTTTGAATGGCTGAACTTAGTATACTTGAGGACAAGCAAAAGTTTAAATTGGGGGTGTTGATGAGTCCACAAATTGGACTTATTTAGGGATATATTTTAATAGAAATTGTGTCCTCAAATGCTTATTTTATCTCAATATCTGATGAAAATCCTTAAGTTTCAGGTATTTGAAGTTTGAAGGAAAACATGGACGCTACGTCGCAAAAAGGAACGAAAAGGCTGAAAAGAACGAAGAAATGAAGGCCTGAGGATCGCCGAGTCCACTTGGCGAGTCACCGAAGGGTCTTACTTCGCCTTTTGTTCTAGTATGTTGAGCCCTGAAGGAAAGGATTGTCAGCGGAAAAAGGCATCAATCGGTGCATCGCTGAGAAGTTTCGCAAAGCAGTACCATGTTGCCCAATGACCCAGAGCACGATGATGCTGAAGGATAGTGCAAGACGGCGATAAACTACACAAAAAGGCGAATCTCCGAGTGATTGACGATTCCGACTAACGACGCCGAATGATCTGCTGCAGCACAAATCTGGGAAAGCTATAAATACTAGTTAGAGTTGTAGTTTTAGGGGTCGAACAATTATTATAATTTTCATATAGAATAGTACTTTTTGATATTTTTGCTCTAAGTTTGAGAGGGATTTGAAGACTTGAAGATCCAAAAGATTTTCATCTTCAAGATTTGGATTTGGGTCTCTTGGATTTTTCACTTTTGGCCTGTATCAAGACATAAATCTTCATAGCCAGTTGAATTCGAGCTCAATTTGGTATAAATTTCTATCTCTTATACATGTGTGGCTAAAAAACCCCAATTCTTGGGGTGTGATTTTGTGAATATGGGTTAGATTAGTTGTTAGGTCTTGCTTGCTGATAGTCTATTTGTAGTTTAAATGTGATTTCGTTTAGTGGTTATGGATGAACTTAATGAGGTTGTAGTTGTAAGTATAATCTCATATATGTGTTTTCGGCTTGCTCGAGAGAGAGGTAGTAAAACTAAGACCACTAAATTGATGGCCAGTGCGAGTGGGTCGACATGAAGTTCAACTCGAGAGAGTGAACCCTAGTCCCATGTCCACACACTCAGCTCGAGAGAGTGAGTGGGTTAAGGAGGAGGCTGTTCTTCATGCCGCAAGTGGGTGTCCGAGAAGAACCCGCTTGAAACGGGTAAGTTACTCGAGAGAGAGCTTATCTCCCTTAAAGTCTAGCCTAGTCATAATTACTCTATCAGTTCTCTATCAAAAGCATGTACCCAATGATTTAGTCTATCCCGTATTCCATTCACATTCCAAGAATCCCCCTTTCATTTATTAGATCTCTTTGTTAATTTTGCTGTTTTTGCTTACTAGTGACAAAACTCCATTGTTAATTGACACTCTTGTGTCCCCCTTTAATTTACAATGTTTTTAATCGTTAATTTCTTTAGCTACGACTAGTTAGAACTAAGTTTTATTTTTCTATAAATTCTCAAAATCACTCTCTTGGGAATGATGCCAACCCTTGGTTAGGTTACTAAACTATTGTACGATCGTAGACACTTGCATCGGAAGTTGTGTCTTGATTAAGCAAACATCAGCTCACTGATGGGAGCTACGGGCCTTATACCGTTGAACTGAGTGTTAACCATCTCCGAACAGAAGAGTGAAGGAGGCTGTGAATGAGCATGAGAGGAGACAAGAAAAGACAGAGAGATTTCCTAAAGTCCTATAGCCTCTCGAAGAAAAGTACAGGCGTCTCTGTACCATTCCGCAAGACTCTACTAGACTCGTTTTGGTACACCGAGATCAACGAATCTAGGGATCTGATACCAACTTTATCATGACCCAGACCGTCGTGATTAGCACCCATACTAACCCTCCGGTGGGAGAACTATTAATACAACCCAAACTAAACAACTTAACCAAAATCTATGCATTTAAAGATACGAAAGCAGGTTTAAGTGCATAACGAAATAAGGAGTTCCCATAAACTCTGGAAATTAAGCAACGACTAACAAAACATTGCGGAAAACAATCCCTAGAACCTGAAAGTCAATGTACTAAAACTCTAACAACTCACAAGTCTAAGGAATAGGGGCACAACCCCGAAAGCTAAAACAATTGAATATCTAAAGTACTAATCTAAGTTCGAATAAAAAGGACTAAGCAAAAGGGGAAGTCATAGCAGCCTGGAAGAACTGGCTAACCCTTGAATTCGGTCTCGATTACTGATCTCCTAGTTGAGGTCCATCAATAGCCGCTTGAAGATGCCCAGTACTCAACAAAGAATGAGCAAGTATTGTATCAGTACACAACCACAATGTACTGGTAGGATCACGTGGCTATTCCAGTACATATACCACAAATCACAACAAAGTAGATATGCCATGCACATAATATATACATAGTTAACATTTCAAGAGCAATGTACAATTTCCACGTTTGCAACAACAAGTAAAATATGGCAATTCAATAGTCCTCTCATGGAACTCATACCCAAACTGTTAGTGTACCAGATCGTGGTACCCAATCCCAATTAGTGTACCAGACGTGACACCCGATCCCATATATGCATCGGAATGTGGCACCCGATCCAAGTTTGTGTGTCAGAACATGAAACCCGTTCCTTTCATCACAACCACAATCACCATCACACTCATATGTACATTCTCATAATCAAACAATCAAGTGTTGAATCATGACATACATTTATTCATTTGTAGACATTTCATTAGGTTTGATAAAAAATGCTTCATTCACATACATACATGCATTACAATGAAGCAATTACCAACATACATTACGCAAACAAGAAGTCAAACAATCACCTACCTCGAAACCAAGCTTGAATCCTCCTAAGACACTTGAACCTTCCTTTTTCAGATTCTTTCCACTTGTTCTAGTTCTACAAACAATTAATATAACGCAAGGATCAATAATTAAGGTCTAATTACCAAGATTATAACAAACCCAAAAACCCAAGACCATACCTATGATCCTAAGGTACAACTAGAGCTTTTTCCCACTATCAAATTCAGTTCAAAACGCTACCCCAATAATAATTAACCAAGAATCTAATTTGGGGAGTAAAATCCTTACCTTTAGCATCAAAAGTCATGGAAAAGTGTCAAGGAATCACCTGGGGTCGTTCCTAACTCTCAAGAATGAAACTTGTAGAAAAATAACGTTTTTGGGATTTAATTCAGACTTAAGTCGCGACTGGCCCACCCTAGCGGGACCCAACCCGCCACAGCATCCCCGCCCAGGCGGTTTACGTGGAGACAGAATATCGGAATTAGAGTTTCAAACCTCCATTTCACAATATACCTTCAACCCATGACGTTCAAAGACTACCCTTTCATGCTAAGATCAGTTTCGGGAGTTTCGCTGGCTCGAATTTGATTCCGTAAAGTCGTACGAGTCCCTTAATGTCTTAGCTATCTACTTATGTAATCAAATTTATTATTAAATCTCTCATTCATTACCAAATTTCACTATACCTCACTGACTCAGATTTTGTCCAAATCTGGACTAGGCTAGGAAATCCCAAGTTACTAGAAAAAGTTTTTTTGGCCCCAATTCTTTCTCTGTTGGGCTTTCTTTAACAACGGGAACAAGTCATTACAGTTCTTGAAACCCTGTCTCTCCTACAATATGCCCATAATCAAACAATTATAATAATAACAATAAAAATGATTATTTTTCTTAATAAAATTTGGGCATTTTAAAAAAAAAATATTTTTTGTTTGTTTCTTTTATGTTTGGCAAATGTACAAAAATAAAAATAAAATAAAATAAATGATATTAAACAATAATAATAATAATAATAATAATATAAAAAAATACTGACTTTATTTTTATGTCTTCACGGGAAATAATAACCTCTGGTTGCATATTGGGCACAATGACCCCTATTTTATTTTCATGTCTTCACAGGGCACAATGATCCCTGGTTGCATATAGGGCACAATAGTCCCTATTTTATTTTTCATGTCTTCACAAGGCACAATAAACCTTGGTTCCATATAGGGCACGATAACCCCTATTTTATTTTCATGTCTTCACAGGGTATAATAACCCTGGTTGCATATAGGGAACAATAACCCCTATTTTATTTTTCATATCTTCACAGGACACAATAACCCCTAGGGAACAATAACTCCTATTTTATTTTTCATGTCTTCACAGGGCACAATAACCTCTGGTTGAATATAGGGCACAATAACCCCTATTTTATTTTTACATGTCTTCACATGGCACAATAACCCTTATTTTATTTTTCATGTCTTCACAGGGCACAATAACCCCTATTTTATTTTTCATGTCTTCACAGGCACAATAACCTCTAGTCGCATATAGGGCACAATAACCCTATTTTATTTTCATGTCTTCACAGGGCATAATACCCCAATTTTATTTTCATGTCTTCACAAGGCACAATAACCCCTGGGTCCATATAGGGAACAATAAACCCTATTTTATTTTCATGTCTTCACACGATAAAATAACCCCTGGTTGCATATAGGGCACAATAAACCCTATTTTATTTTTATTTCTTCACAGGGCACAATAACCCCTGGTTACATATAGGGCACAATATTCCGTATCTTATTTTTCATGTCTTCACAGGGCACAATAACTCCTGGTTGCATATAGGGCACAATAACCCTCTATTTTATTTTTCATGTCTTCACAGGGTACAATAATCCCTGGTTGCATATAGGGCACAATAACCCCTATTTTATTTTCATGTCTTCACAATGCACAATAACCCATGATTGTATTTTGCGCACAAATCTCCCTTTATTTTGTTCTATATCTATTTTGGGTACAAAAATAAAAATATATTATTTTTATGCCTAGTATAGGCTTTTATAGCTTTCATCAATAACACACAAAATTTTCCTAGTGTAAACTGGGGCAGAAACTTTGTTTTGTTTTGTTTGTTTTGTTTTAATGGCATGCAGGTTTCTACGTAGTATACAAATTTGAAGTTCAAGAATAAAGACCTCATTTTGATGAGAGAATGAAGAATGTTTTGATGTCAATGACATTTAGATTCTCTTTTGACCCATGTAACAACTCAACATATCATGAATCATCTTCTCAAGAAAACAAGCCTTCAAGAATATCATGCAGAAGAGCGGCAACGACTCAAGTTAATGGCTCCATTGTATGCGTGCATGTATGGAAATAGAGAAACATGAACCGAAACTAATGAAACGACTAAGTATGAACTCGGTGGCATTGGAAAGAGGACTCAGAGATCTTTCATTTGATATCTTGTGGGTCTCCTAACTCATCTTGTACTGAAAGTTATGGTCGTTTGAAGTTGCCCAAAACTTAAAAAAATTAAGGAATGACTTGAATGAATTCTCTTTAATCCCTTTTGGAACTGAAGGTGCTATATCTAGTGATCTAACCTTAATTCTTAAGAAATTTAAAACTCCTTGGTAAAATCCTACTTACAACGAAGAAGGGTTCAAGTCTTAGTTCAAAAATAATTTGGGGTGTTACAGATCAAGATAAAGACCACCGGATTCAAGATCAAGCTCGAAGTCCTTGAATTCAACTAGAAGTGAAGATCAAGATAAAGTTCAAGTTCAAGTTCATCGAAGATTCAAGAACAATCTTGAAAGCCCTTGAATCCAAGATCAAAATAAAGTTCAAGATCAAGATCAAGATCAAGTTCAAGACAAATTCAAGATCAAGTTAAAGAGCCCTTGAATTATATCTGAAAAGGCGAATTCAAAGGAATCATGAAGATTGTAACACTCACACTTTAAATCAATAAAACGATTGTTGCATAATTTCCATTCTTGATTATATTATCTGGACCCGAATTTTATTGTCTGCAATATGAAGTAACAATTCACTACTTTTTAAAGGGATATTTGACAGCCATTCAAGAGCTAGTTAATGAGTACGATTCCACATTGAGACACTGACGTCTCTTTATTGCAAGAGAAAAATTGTTAACCAATGACCGCATATTAGCCAATTCCAATTAACGATCACTTAATTGTTGTTAAATCCTCATCTATTGTCTATGTGTTTGATAGAGTGTATAAGAATAATGTTAAATAGAGTATATTAGGAATGCCTACATTAGCACTGCATGTAATAGTTATGCTTGAATTAATTATACATAAATTATTTTTATGCACCATTTAATTTGATGTATTAAAAATAGCATTCATTGCATAAAAAAATTATTTACAAAGATACCCGCCACTATAATGTTGGGAAAGATATAATAAGAGGTTTTGAGGGGCAATTTGGATCTTTAATCATGCTAATGCATGCATTAAAATCATTGCATTGCTAATTCCTAGAAATTCATGGTATTAGTAATACACACCTTAACAGACAATAGATTGTATAGCTAATGCAAGCATTAGTTATACATAGATTACAAAAGAGTACCAAACAAGGTATTAGTAATACACAAGGCAAATATATGCATTATTTTCCTAATACACTCTACCAAACGACACATATATGTATTATTTCTAGAAAATGTTTTGCAATTTTCCCATATCTGGTTGGCTTAAAATGTTTGAAAAATGTTTTCCAAATCATCTCATTTTCCTCAAATTTAGGAACATGACTTGCCTTCCAAAATTGAGGAAAACATTTTCTAAAACTCTACTTCATTCTTTAATTTTTTTTCTTACCCTACCCATACCCCGTACCCAACCCTCCCCATTCAAAAAAATTTAATTTTTTTAGATTTTCTTATTTTTTAAATTTCAAATATATTTTTATCCCTACAACCAAACCAGCCCCCCCACCCCAAACAAAAATTTATAAAACAAAAAATTATTTTTAAAAATATTTCAAATTTTAAGATTTTTCTTACCTCACCCAACCCTTACTAACCCTACCCCCGACCCTTCCAAAAAAATATTGCTTTGGAAAAATATTTTAGTTTTTTTAAAAAAAATAATTAATTTTAGGAAATATTTCAATTAAAAAAAAGTATTTTTTTAAGCCATCCTCCTACCCCCTTATCCCGCCAACCCCACACAGGTCATTCCCGTCAAAAAACAATTGAAGAAAAAATTAATTTTGAGAAATATTTCAAATTTTAAAAAATTTCCTTTTTACGCCACTACACCCCTACCCCCCATCCCCAACCCCACCTAGACCACCCCGTCAAAAAAATTAATTTTTTTTTGAAAATATTCCAAATTTTAAAAATTATCATTTTTTATGCCACCCCCACCCCTACCCACGGCCACCCCTCACCCAGGCCATTCCCGTCAATTTTTTTTAAAGAAAAACTGTTTTTTGGAAAATATTTTAAATTTTAAAAAAATCATTTTTTACGCTAACTGCACTCCTACCCCCACCCCCCACTGCTCCACCACCATAAAAAAAAATTAAAATTCGGAGGGCATAGATGACAAATTAAGCCAAGGGCACATTTTTGTATTACACCTTTAATATAACTAGTCTTCCAATATGTTTACAGTCTTGTAATTTTGGCATTATAAATTTTAATTTGATATGATAATACTCATATAAGCATGCATGTGAATAGACTTAAAAAAGATTAGCTGGTAAGTCATTTTCACATAAAAAGTTCTTTTCTAAATTTAGCATATGTGTTAAAGTTGAAGGTACTTCAAAAAAATTGGAATTTTCCATGAATACTTATTTAGAATTATATTGATTAGATTTCTTTCTATAATCTTTGCATTCCATCTTCTCCTCCTTTTATTTTTTTCCATGACAAACGAGAGAACTTAATAATGAAGAGTTCATACATTTTATGCCTCCTCCTGCTCTTTATAATTTGGTGCTCACCTGCATTTATTTATGTTCAAAAATCTAAATCACAAACACTGAGTGGTAACTTTATTAATTTTTCCCTCTTTATGTGTTGGGTTGTGGGTCGCCCATGTGGACCGATCCGACCTGACCTAAGAAATTGTCTGATAAGAGATAAGAACTAATTATCTCTTATTTGAAAAAGAAGAGGGGAACAATTATTAAAACTGAAAAACTTTCCAACCCCTCTTAATAAAAAGGATTTATTCCTTTATAGTAAAAGGTGAGACAGAAAACGTAAAAAATAAAAATAACAAAAGATAACACAAACCAGAAGAAAAAAAGGACTCTTTCTGTCCGAAGATACACATTTGGTTTGTGAATCAAACTTTGCTTCCTAGTGATTTAAAGTAGGACTTTGGAGCAATCGGCTTCTGCTGTAAAATATAAGGTACACAATTCGTCGATTTCTTTCTATGGATCCAACAAATGGTATCAGAGCCAGGTTGTTTTGCTCTTTGTTTGAAAATTGTTTCTTGTAATTTGTTGTTATAAGATAGTTGTTAATAATATCTATCGAATTCTGTTCAAGAAGGCTATTAAAATAAATAAGAGAATACATGTCACTCACTTGTAAGAAAGCATAGTAAAACAGATATTGATTGAAAATTAGAACCCATTATTGTGTCTTTTGATTTTGAATCATATACGTTGTCTGAGCCCCGCGAATTTAGGGTTTATTTTGTTTCTTTCATGAATTTCCAAAGAAGTAGAGACAATTCATGTTGAAAATCTGATTCGGAAAGCAAAAAGAAAGGGGTAGATGATTTTCTTTCTAACATATCTGATGTTATCAACTGTTCTTTAAAGGAGAAGAAAAAATAATTGTGCGTAGGGTTTTTTTGTTTCTTGAGATGATATATGACCTACTTATAGTAAAAAAAGCCCACAAATTGGCTGCCACATTTAAAAAAAAATAATTAGGTAATGTTCTTTATTGGGTTTTGAAAAGGTCTCCTTTTCCCTTATTTCTTCAAAAGTTATTCCTTAAGAAAGAGCATTAGTACTCTTTTGTTCTTTTATATATAAAAACAAGATCAAGTACTATTGATACTTTATATTTTTTGGAAAGAGCATGTACCTTAAATTAAATATTTATATATATGAAAGAGTAGTCACTATTAATTTTGATTACCATTGAAATTAATTTGCAGTAAGTTGTACAAGTTTTTTTGTATGCAAAAACTTATTACTTGTACTTGGATTATTAATAGTACCTCCTACTTCAATTGTTTTTGAGGAAAATTATTTAATGACTATGGCAGATCTATAATTTAATTTTAGGCAGTTAAAATATATGTATATATATATATAAAGCCATGAGTTATCTTCTTTATTTAATAAAAAATATTGACCAATTGTTTTGACTAAATTATGATTTTTATTATGTGCGTTAAAATTGGTCTCGATAAATTCATTTAGTCATTATGTACCTTAAGCAGTTCCTTGCCTTTTACGAAAAATTTGTGACATATGTTGTCGCATTAAATGGTATTAACCATATTTCCATTTTGTTCCCATTTCAGATATGGCTGAACGAGAACATGCTCAAATTACTCCAAGTGGGAGTTCTCAAAGTCGAGCAAAGGGACAAGGTAGAAGAGCAAGCCGCTGTAAGACATGTTTCCGAGGGAGTGAAATCGCATGGATTGGTGTCCCAAAGGCGACACAAAATCTGTTAAGGGATGAAAGGTCATTTGAAGGGAAAAAGAGAAGAAATTTAAAGAGTTTGAGTCTTTAAAGATGTCCCCTAATATTTCCGCACGCGATTTTATTTATTTTTTTGAAATAAAATGGGATGAACTGGCTGATCATAAGGAAATTTTCGATAGGAGAACCTTGGGTTATTTAACAGACTCTCTTCGTAAAACTTGGGGTAGTAGATTGACTGTTGTTTATAATGACATTTGGCCCAGTCAGCCTTTTAGGGTATATATTTGTTGCCTTGAAGACTTGTGGGAGGATTTTAGCCTTTAAAAATATTAGTAATTTGTTATTCCTTATTTGCTTTTTAATATATGAACTATGTAGTTTGTTTGTTTTTAATATAAATTATTAGACTTAAAAATCTTTGTTATTAAAGTCTTCAATATATTGATATACACATTAAGAATTTAGTTTCAAATTTTGGTTAAATATTTAGTTCGTAGATGATGATTGGATGCTTACGTATATTTTCTATTTTACATTAAATATGAAACCTTTATGAAAATTAATTTGCTTCAATGTGTATGTCACATGCATAATTGATTAAAAATTCTTACCTAATTATATCTCAAAACAAACATGACATCAAAAAGTATCATTACTGACTTAAATAAATGAGGAAAACTTAATAGTGACAATTAAGACATCTGGAGTCGTAAAATATAGTATGTACTGGAAGAGAAAAAAGCCCCGGAGGGTATAAATCATGTATTGAATCAACTAGAAGAGGGTAATTCTACACAACTAAGCAGGGATCTTGAAGCTTACAAAGCTTGGAAAAAAGCTAATTCCACTACACATGGAATAATAGTTAGTTCTGCGGTTGATGACCTCATACATGAATGTGAGGAATTTCCAACTGCTCATGCTATGTGGGCACATCTGCGAGGAACGTATGGGGGTACGTCTTTAACCTGCCTCTGATAGTTGACTATCAAATTTGACACTTACAAAAAAACGTCATGATCAAAATATCACACAACACCTTAAAGTGTTGTCAAGCATGATAGCTCAACTCAAAAGTGTTGGCCATGTTCTTTCAGATAAGCAAAAAGTTCAGGCGGTCTTTTCCCAATAATTGAGAATATTTGAAGGTTAACTTGACCCATAATAATAGTATCAAAACTTTTTTTGATGTTGCACACCATGTTGAACTTGAAGATGAGCGCCTTGGTGCTGCTAAAGCTGCTTCTAATGACTTTGTGGCAGAGCCAAGTGGTACAAAATCATCAGGCTTCAAGCGCAAGAAAAATTGGAAAAGAAATGGGAAAGATAAAGAGACTGGAGAATGACTCTCTAAGAAAAGGAAGAAGCCAAATTCCAAGAAAGGAAAATGGTTTCTTAAGAAGAGAGACAAGAATAAACTGAAGTGCTACAATTGCCAAGTATTGGGGGATTTCGCTCGTGAATGTACTGAGCCCAAAAGGGTAGTATTTCTAAATGCATCTCTAAGTGCTTCATATGTTTCTAACACTTTTTTACTATCTGAATCTTATCTTATGTGGATTGTAGACTCAGAATCCACCGACCACGTGAGTCGAGATAGAGAGGCATTTGTGGAGTTTCGTCGAGTTTCATCTAAATCAAGGGGGGTCTACGTAGGAAATAATGCTATGCTTGAAGTCAAAGGTATAGGCACTGGCATAGTGGACTTGCGTGGTGGTCGTCCGTTAATGTTGCATGACATCCTATATGCTCCAGAGATTCGACGAAACTTAGTATTTGTGTCTGTTCTTTTAGACGTTGGTTTTGATTTGTTTATTAGTTGTAATAGTGTTAGAATAGCTCTAGCTAATGTTTTCTATGGTTTTGGACTACATTATGATCGTTTTTATCGTTTTAGAGTGTAATCCTTTGACTTATGACTATTATGTTGACCGTTGTGTAATGACATGTTATTCAAGTAACAATGATATTGATGTTATTTCATGCCATGCAAGATTAGGTCACAGAGGGAAAAATCAAATGAATAAGTTGGCAAAAGAAGGGAATTTAGGTTCTTTCACCAAAATTGAAATGCCAACTTGTGAAATTATCTTGTTGGAAAGATTACGCATAAACCATTTGGGAAGGCTAAGAGAGCTGAGTTCCCACTTCAATTAATTCATTATGATATTTGTGGTCCAGTGAATGTAAGAGCAAGTCTGGTGCTACATACTTCATTACATTTATTGATGATTTCACGTACTTTGGTTATGTCTATTTGATTTCTCATAAAACTAAAGCACTTGAGTGCTTTAAAAGATATATGAATGAAGTTGAAAATCAATTAGATAAACGCATAAAAGCTTTAAGAAGCGATCGAGGATGTGAATATTTGTCAAAACAATTTAAAGAATTATGTAGTAAAAAGGATATTATCAGACAGTTAACTACTCCTTATACACCTCAACAAAATGATGTAGTTGAAAGAAGGAATATAACATTATTCGACATGACAAGATCAATGATGTCGCGTGTAATTTTTTCTATCTCTTTCTGGGGAGATGCATTATTGACTGCAGCTTACATATTGAACAAAGTGCCTTCTAAATTAGTGTCTTCCACTCCTTATGAACTTTGGACTGGTCATAAAACAAACTTGAATGATCTACGACCGTAGGGTTGTGCATCATACATTAAAGATCGTTTTGGTGAGTTTGGTAAACTAAGTCCTAAAGGAAAGAAATGTATCTTTATAAGGTACTCTGAACGCTCCAAAGGGTATGTGTTCATTGATGAACTAAAGGATGGAAGTATTACAAAAATTGTATTCGACATGTAAGATTTTTGGAAAATGATTTTCTCAAAAATGGAGAAATAAATGAAGTTGAGCCTCTGTACGAAATGTTGAATTCAGAAGATCCGATAATGTTTTCAAACATACTTGATAATTCAATGGATCAAGAAATAATTCCTACTCCTAGTGAAAGTTATGAATCCCAAAATTCTTATAGAGGAATCTGAACTTCAAATATGTAAGAGTACAAGATAAGGTGTACCTAAACAATCTTATGAGATTGAGGATTATGTTTTCTTGGTATCTCATACAAAATTGGATGAACCTAATTCTGTAACTGAGGCCTAATTGAGCCCTGAAATGGATGAATGGTTAAAAACGATGAAAGAAGAATTAGAGTCCATGAAAACCAACAAAGTTTGGGATCTAGTTGACCTTCCAAAGGAATGTAAAGCTATTGGTAATAAATGGATTATTAAAGTTAAACGTAAATCAGATGGGTCAATAGAAAGCACGAAGCATGGTTGGTGGCTAAAGGTTTTACTCAACAAGTTGGAATAGACTATGAGGAAACTTTTTCACGAGTTGTGAAGTTTACATCCATACGATTACTTTTAGCTATTGTTGCACGTGTAGATCTAGAATTACACCAAATGGATGTGAAGACCGCTTTTGTCAATGGAGAATTAAATAAGAAAATCTACATGGAACAACTAGTAGGTTTCGTTGTTAAAGGTTAAGAAAAAAAAGTATGTAAATTGAAAAGATCAATTTATGGCGTAAAGCAATCTTCAAGTTAGTGGTATCTGAGATTTCATAAGGAGGTGATGTCATTTGATTTCACCATGATCGATGAAGAGCATTACATCTATGTGAAAAAGTCCAATAGAAATTTTGTAATTCTTTCTCTTTACGTAGATGATATTTTATTAGCTGAAAATCATTTGGAGTATGTGAAAACTGTCTAGTCATGGCTTTCTAAATCATTTGATATGAAAGACATGGGTGAAGCAGACTATATATTGGGTGTTAAGATCCAAAGAGATCGTTCTAATTTTTTTTCGAGTTTATCTCAAGAAACTTATATAAAGAAAATATTGGAATGTTTTCGAATGAATCATTTGATATGAAAGATATGAGTGGAGCAGACTATATATTGGGTGTTAAGATCCAAAGAGATCGTTCCAATTTTTTTTTGAGTTTATCTCAAGAAACTTATATAAAGAAAATATTGGAACGTTTTCAAATGAATAGTTGCAAATCCATGGATACTCCTGTAGCAAGGGGTGAAACTTTAAGCCTTGAAATCTGTTCAAAGACTGAAAAAGAAAATAAAGACATGTCTCGAGTCATTATTCTAGTGTTGTCAGGATTTTGATGTATGCTATGATGTGTACTCTCCCAAACATTTGTTATGTTGTGAGTCTAGTTAGAAGGTATCAATCCAATCCCGGAAGAGATCATTGAAAAGAAGTAAAGAGAATATTTTGATAGCTGAAGGGAACTGCAGATCATACACTGTGTTATAGTGGATCTGATTTATTCATAAGAAGTTATACAGATGCTGATTGGGTTGGTGACCGGGATGATACAAAATCAACATTCGGTTATGCTTTCTTACTAAATGGTAGTGCTATTTCATGGAAAAGTAAGAAGTAAACTTGCACAACTCTTTCAACCATGGAATCTAAATTTATGGCTTGTGCGTTTGCACTACAAGAAGTTGTTTAGTTAAAGAGATTCTTTGAGCATTTGAGTATTACAAAGAATTCTAAGGGTCCCATGATTCTATATTGTGACAGTCAAGCGGCTACCGCATACACAAAGGATCCTATGTATCACAACAAGACCAAACACATAGACATCAAGTATAACTTTGTGAGAGACGTAGTGGCAAGTGGAGAAATAACTCTGCAATACATTCTTACATGTGAATTGATAGTTGATCCTTTTACGAAGGCCATCTCTAAAGACTTGTTTGAAAAACATGTTAACGCTCAAGGTTTGTGTAGAATTGGATGATATTTCAGTATTGTAAAATAACTTGTTTGTTGTAATATTTTCTCCTATACAATGTTATTGGATTTCTGTTCAAATGTAAAAATGCATGTGATAATTTGTAAGAAATAAAGTGTGTCAAACAAGTCACGAGATTGGCTCTCTTACACGAGCAATCACCTCTTACGTCAAGAAATGTGAACAGACGAGTTTTACCACCATATTATGACTTATTTTATGGGCTAGACAAATGTTTCTCTAAGAAAATGAATTTAAGTATCACTGAAGAGAGAAACTAGGGTTAAACACTTGAAGGTGTTTAGACCAAGATCTGTACGATGTTGGATAATCGGAATAATGGGACACATACACCAGTATAAGGTGAAAACATCATAACACGTGTGTCAAGCGATCAATGGGTTAATGAAAGAATATTCCCTGTTTCTTCATTGTGTGAGACCTAGAAAAGTTAAAATGGCTTTTCAATGAAAAACCCTTTGTTGTTTCTTGAAGTTTCAATCGATGTTGCTACTTTAGCATGTTACTAATGGCCATGAATGATTCAGAAATGTAGTGCATGTCTAGGAAAGCAAATGAATAGGAGCAGATAGATTCGAGTAGAAAGGAAAGACAATTAAATGAATAATAAACTTATATACACAAGCCGACTATTGCACTAACCATATTGTTATTGAGTGTGATTGTGGGTATAAAGTTAAATATGAACTCGAGTTAATTTCCTTAAGAGGATGCGTGATCAAATAAGTAACTACTGAAGTAGTGAATGAAGTCTGGGGTATTGTGAGTAACAGTATTCTCAAATAAGTAGCGAATTCCTTCCAAATGTGAATGAATTTCTATGTGGGGTTTGGAAAACCGTAAATTTAAACTCTTGATGCTCACATGTCGCACAAACTATTTGTTGTATGAATTGTGTGTCTAGTTGATGTTGTCTTAACTTGGGTCTTGTCCACCATGTGCGAAGTGGGAGATGTAATTTTTGGGTCGTGGGTCGTCCATGTGGATTGATGTTCGACGTAATCAACATACACTATTTCGGTTCAAGTGCCAAACGATCGCGTGTAGTGATATAACCCAACCAAGGGTTGGGATCATTCCTATAAGGAGTGGTTTTGAGAATTAATAGAAAAAAAAATCAAGTTCTAATTAGTCATAGCTATAAATATTAACGAATAAAAACATACTAAATCTAAGGAGTGACGCAAGCGTCAATTATCAATGGGGGGTTTGTATTAACTAATCAACAAAAATATAAGGAAACACGACAGAGAGACGGGATTCTTGGGATGTGATAGGAATACGGGTTAAACTAAACTATCAGGTACATGCTTTTGATAGTAAATTGTTGAGCATTTGTGACTAGGCTAGACTATAGTGGGGGTAAATTATCTCTCGAGTAACTTACCCCGAATCAACTCAGTTTCTCTCGAACATCACGCCTCCCCCACAGATATGGTGGATCATCAGCACCCAACCATGATCCCTAAACCAAAAGCAAAGGTTCCATCTTCTAGAATGTTCTCTTGCCTCTACTATTCTCGCAAGTTTTGCACTTCTCAAGCTCTTGGGGGACCCCCAGAATTTGTATGCAAGATGAGCTTACAGGGGTGCCAATCAACCGAGCCACTAGGTTTGAGAATAGGGTGAGAAAATGGATTTGCCTCTTTCATTTAGTGTTCATTGTCGAATCGGACGCTTAACCCCCGCCCCCAACTACGGGGGAAGTCACACTTTAACTTCCTGCCTTGACCTAGGCCTAAGATAAGGACCACTAGGGGCCCGGTTTGTCTTTTTACCGTTTTCTCTTCTCTCCAGCACTCTCGGACTGATCATTTTGCTGCAACAAAGCAAGCTTAGGAATGAATCTAATGGAAATTTAGGTCTCTGTCCGCTTGGACGAAAGAAAGATTCTTAAGCGCTAACGTAACTCTCCGAGTATAGAAGAGAGGTTTGGTTGCTCACTAAAAGTACAGGCCGGGTCCAAACCAAATTGTGAAAGACCGCAATCACGCCTTGCTCCCTCCTGACATCTATTGGGAGGGAACCTCCTTTCAGAGTGTGATTCGTCGTTTCCAATGCGCTTCAACTAGTATGCATCTAACTCGACTTGGTCAACATCAACAACATGCATAACCTCAAACACCTTCTGCAGCTCCTCCATAAAATTCTCTGGATCCTCGTAACATTTGACCTTGTGAATTCTGGAGGATTCATCTTGAAGAACTCCTGGATTCTGGATGTATCAGCCATATCCTGTAGAACCACTCTTTGTTGACCATCTTGGTTGGTCACCATGTGACTCAACATTCGGATAGCATCCCAGAACTCAGCATTAGTTACCTCTCCTTGGGGTTACACTTCTGGTGCATTGGGTACCCCTTGATCCTGGGATAAACATTTCTCCTTGCATAACAACCTTGAACAACTCTTCGTGGAGGCATTATCTGAAAGATACATACTAGCATGAATTAGAAAGAAACTTTTGTAGAGTTGAACTCAATCGCATTAAAAGAGTATGAAAGAAATGAAAAAATTCCTATATGTCGCAGCTTCCTAATTGGAGATGTTGCGATCTTCACACCAATAACTAGGAATCTATAGACACTACTTCATAGATATCCTAGAACATTTTAACTCTATGCTCTGATAGCAAGTTTGTCACACTCTGAGCCTACACCCTGGACGTAGTAGGCACTCAGGAACCATTGTTAGTCCCCAAGGGAACCCTTGGCCTGGCTCCGCTTAGTAAGTAAGTCAGGCCAAGGGTTTGCTTGGGGCCAGCAATGGTTCTCAAGTGCCAGCCACTTCCAGATTACCATCGGAAGAAGGAAAAGTCAAGCCAAACAGGAAGCGAACTCAAAACGGGTCCGTCTGTCATGACTTCCAGGTGGAAATTCTCGTATTCCGTATGTACATGTTCCTGCAGCTCGGATGAGTATTCTTGTTTATATCGTTACAGCTATAAACACTTTTTTCTTCCTATTAACAAAACATCCCCTTTTTCTTCGTAAGCTTATTAATCTGACCCAAATTGGTACACACCAATTCCATTTCGCAATAGGGGGCTATTCATAGTAAAAAACTACTAGACTATATGGATTCCAACTGAACTTCAACTTCTACTTGGTTGATTAATTCAGGGGCAGTGCTGGAACATAATGTTGGACGAACTTCAACTAAGAAAGAAGAAGAATAAGAAGAATTGCTTAAGTATGGCCATTTTGTGTTTGAATTCTAAACCGGCGAGGCGCTGCTGGATGCTTTTGATCAATAGAACACCAGTCCCTACCCCCATCTTTCTCTATCCCGTCACGAGCAATCAAATTTTTGGAAATGTGAAAGAAATTTTCGGTTAGAGGGCTCATTCAAGCTTGAGGCTTGTTCGGAAAAATCCAATTGCGCTCGCCTGACGCCCTATCATTTTGGTGGCCAACTTGGCTACCATTACTCTCGCTCACGCTCATTTCTTTCTCTGTTCAAAACAAGCCACCACAAAAATGAAACAAAGTAAGTCGAGTCAACTACAACACAAAAAAGATTACCACTTTAAACTTCAATAATAGAATTCTAAACACCACTTCCCGTCAGAGGCGCTATTTTTTATAAACGCTCAATTGCACCTTATCTAATACTAGATGTGGCTTTTTTGCAAAGAAGAAGGGCCCTGTTCCTATGGGTTCATGTGCTAACAAGTTGATAGGACCCCCCTTTTTACGTCCCCATGTTCCCCCCGTGTGGCAACATGGGGGCGAAAAAAGGAAAGAGAGGGATGGGGTTTCTCTCGCTTTTGGCATAGCGGGCCCCCAGTGGGAGGCTCGCACGACGGGCTATTAGCTCAAAGTAATTTGTTATTGCTTATTTGCTTTTTAATATATGAACTATGTAGTTTGTTTGTTTTTAATATAAGTTATTAGACTTTAAAAACCTTGTTATTAAAATCTTAAATATATTGAGGTACACATTAAGAATTTAGTTTCAACTTTTGGTTAAATATTTAGTTCGTAGATGATGATTGGATGCTTACGTATCTTTTTTATTTTACATTAAATATGAAACCTTTATAAAAAATTGATTTGCTTTAATGCGTATGTCACAAGCATAATTGATTAAAAATCTTGCCTTATTATATTTCAAACAGACATGGCATCAAAAAGTATCATTGCTGACTTAAACAAAGGTGAAAAACTCAACAATGACAATTACGACATCTGGAGTCGTAAGTATGGTATGTATTGGAATAGAAAAATGCTATGGAAGGTATAAATCATGTTTTGAATCAACTAGAAGTAGGTAATTCTGCACAACAAAGAAGGGATCTTTAAGCTTACAAAGCTTGGAAAAAAGTTAATTCCACTACACGTGGAATAATAGTTAGTTCTGTGGTTGATGACCTCATACATGAATGTGAGGAATTCGTAACTGCTCATGGTATGTGGGCACATCTATGAGGAACATATGGGGGTACGTATGTAACACGCCTCCGACAGTTGACTATCAAATTTATCACTTACAAAAAATGTCATGATCAAAATATCACACAACACCTTAGGGTGATGTCAAACATAATAGCTCAACTCAAGAGTGTTGGCCATGTTCTTGTAGATGAGCAACATGTTCAAGTAGTAATTCGGTCTCTTCCCAATAATTGGGAACATTTGGAGGTTAACTTGACCGATAATGATAGCATCAAAACTTTTTCTGATGTTGCACGCCATGTTGAACTTGAAGATGAGCACCTTGGTGCTGCTAAAGCTACCTCTAATGACTTTGTGGCAGAGTCAAGTAGTACAAAATCTTCAGGCTTCAAGCGCAATAAAAATTGGAAAAGAATTGGGAAAGATAAAGATACTGGAGAAAGACTCTCTAAGAAAAGGAAGAAGCCAAATTCAAGGAAAAGAAAATGGGTTTTCAAGAAGAGAGACAAGAGTAAAATGAAGTGCTATAATTGCCAAGTATAAGGGCATTTTTCTCGTGAATGTACCGAGCCCAAAAAGGTAGCATTTCTAAATGCATCTCTAAGTGCTACAGATGTTTCTAGCACTTCTTTACTAACTGAATCTTATCCTATATGGATTGTAGACTCAGGATCCACCAACCACGTGAGTAGAGATAGAGAGACATTTGTGGAGTTTCATCTAAATTAAGGTGGATCTACGTAGGAAATAATTTTATGCTTGAAGTCAAAGGTATAGACACTTGCAAAGTGGACTTGTGTGGTGGCTGTTCCTTAATGTTGCATGACGTCCTATATGCTCTAGAGATTCGACGAAACTTAGTATCTCTGTCTGTTCTTTTAGACGTTGGTTTTGAATTGTTTTTAGTCGTAATGGTGTTAGAATAACTCTGGATAATGTTTTATATGGTTTTGAACTATGTTATGATTGTTTTGTCATTTTAGATTGTAATCCTTCGACTTATGACTAGTATGTTGACCGTTGTGTAATGGCATATTGTTCAAGTAACAATGATATTGATGTTATTACATGGCATGCACGATTAGGTCACATAGGGCAAGATTGAATGAATAGGTTGAAAAAAGAAGGGCATTTAGGTTCTTTCACCAAAATTGAAATGCCAACTTGTGAAAATTGTCTTGCTGGAAAGATTACGCGTAAACCATTTGGGAAGGCTAAGAGAGCTGAGTTCCCACTTCAATTAATTTATTTTGATATTTGTGGTCCAATGAATGTAAGAGCAAGGTCTGGTGCTACATACTTCATTATATTTATTGATGATTTCACGCGCTTTGGTTATTATTATTATTTTTTAACACACTCCCTAGGAGCTCCCACCCTTTTGCTCCCTTGGTGACTCGAACTCGCAACCTTTGGATTGGAAATGAGGGGTGCTTACCATCCGAGCAACTCCCTCTCATCGCGCTTTGGTTATGTCTATTTGATTTCTCATAAATCTGAAGCACTTGAGCGCTTTAAAAGATATATGAATGAAGTTGAAAATCAATTAGATAAACACATAAAAGCTTTAAGAACTGATCAAGGACGTGAATATTTGTCAAAACAATTTAAAGAATTACGTAGTAAAAAGGGTATTATCAGACAATTAACTACTCCTTATACACCTCAACAAAATGGTTGTTATGCCGTAATTTTCCTATTTTTAGAAAAATCACGTTTTGAAATGTTCTAAGTATAAAACAATTTGAGAAAAATACTTGGAAAAGAGTCGCCACTTAATTTTTTAAAGAAATTAAGAAAAATTATAATTTTCAAAGATTTAAACAGAAAAAAAAACCATTTGAAAATACCAAAGGGGGTTCGGGGTTCAATTTACACTTCGAGAAGGGTTTAAGCATTCGAAGTGTCCGCTAACATGCGGTTGACCTGCGACTTGACTAAAACATATTTGACTATTTTTAGGAAAATAATTTAACATAAAAATAATACTTTATAATATGTGATTAACTTGAAGAAAATAATTAAATAAATGATACATTTTATATTATTTTATTTTTTAGAGAAAGGAAACCAAAATGGAACATTTGACTCGAAATACAAGTGGTTAGAATTTTAATAAAACTAGATTAATTAGAATTTATTTAATTTATTTTGAAATAATAATTTAAACCAATTTGATAAATTAAAGCATGAAAATCATTTTAAAGTAGTTGACTAACCTTTTTTGAGAAATTGACTAAGTAAGTATATATATATTTAACTGATTGAAAAGGTTTTGACTAACATTTATAAAATTTATTTGAGAAAAATACTTTAACTTAAAAACAATTTTAAAATGAATAAAATGTGATTAAGTGAAAAGCATTAAGGAGCATTTCTTTTTAAGAACCAAAGGTTTAACTTAATTAAAGATATAAAATTTTGACCAATATACTTGATTAATAAAATAAATAAACACAAAAACATGAAATGTATAAAAATTAAACCAACACAAAGAAAATAACTCATCTTTTGGGGAATCTAATTAAGCTAATTAACAATTCAAAGGTTAGAGTTAATGATAAGAAAACAAACAATAAATAAAGACAATTAAATAATTTAAAGGCAAAGGAGAAATGAATTTGGGCCCCTTTTTTTGGGCCAAACTCGCTGATGATTTGGGCTTTTGGCTCAATCCCATTTTTGGTATACAGTTGTTGTATACCAGTGTATATCTAATGCATACAACCCATTTTTCCACTTTCGAAGACCTGTTTTAGCTTCCAAATTCTTCGTACATTAACAAGGATGACTCTAAGGAGATGTTGAGCATAGCTCGGCGGGGATGTAAGGGAAAGAGTCGAAATGGATTCATCCGGATGGGATTCATGCATAAAGAGAAAGGAGAAATCAATTAGATTCACGCACATACTCGTATATAACCAATAAGAGGGACAACTAAATATCCATATCCGAGAATATTGTAACAACCTTTGGGGATAAAAGCAAACAATAATCTTTTGCACATGCTTACCTAAATTTATATATTAATAGTGTAGCTAACCTATGAAAACAAAGTAAAGAAAAATACCAATACGCATGTCATGAAGATAAGTTGCAAACTAAAACTAGATATACTAAGAGATATTCCTAAGCTAAACATGAAAAAGAAAATTTATTTTGTATTCAAGTTGAGCTAGCAAAACAGTGAAGTCATTTTAGACTTCATCATTCACAAGTAAGGCATTGTGCAATAGGGACTTAAATATATTTAATTTAAAAACAAATGAATCAAACTAATACCAATATTCAAGTGTTAATATTGAATAAAAGAAACACCATGTAAAGCATACATTTAAAGGAAAAACATAATGTAATTAAGAAGCTATCACCATACCTCTTGTAGAACACATATGGACGCTACTGTTGCAACAAACTACTCTTTTCACTAAAACAAATACCACAACTAGAGATTTAACAAATCAACAATTACTCTGCACTAGTCATGATCATTAAAAGCATCAAAAGAAATAAAACAATAAAGAAAATTAGCGTTCTAATGAGGTATGCAACCCACTCATGTTATATCCAAGTTTGAGCTAGCACTTTCTAACCTTCTGGGCATTAATAAGTAACCAAATGAATACTAAACAAACACCATTTCATAATTAAAGTTAAAACTGAGGAAAGGAAGGCATACATGATCAAGTAGGAAACTAAGAATATTGTTTAAACAAACATGGTCCCGACAACTCAAATATGGTAATCCAACCTTCAAAGATAAATCTTCGAATCACCACTTCAATGAAACACCCTATTAAGACTAAACTAAGTAAGATTATGAGATTTAAACACGACCCAAGTGAAGAAAACAGATAACATGGCCGCAAGTAATTCCTAAGTTGAAACTAGATGAACATCAAGTCATCTCGAGTGAAACGAGACAGTGGCTTAACTGACTATGGAGATACAAAACTGAGCTAACGAATATAACGACCAATATATAATTTTAAAGGAACTTTATCAAAGCTCTATTCATGCTTACAGCCCAAAAAATCACAATAAAATGATACTACGAAAACACTAAAGGAGGAGCCATATATATCTAGCAGCAAAATATATACCAAAGCTTGAACATACAACACGCCACATCGAAATAAACTGTAAGAGGGAGCGAGATTACCTTTCTTGGAGCAACGATTGAGCCGACGAGCAAAGGCGAACTATTTCACCACCACGTGAAAAGAACTCTGACGAAAGCTTTCGACGGTAGAGAACAAAGAGCTTAAGATGAGAGCTCGAGATTTGATATTTTTAACTTAGCAACTTTGGAAATCAAAATTCTTCTTATGAACCTGTATCACAGTATTTTTCCTCCATTTTCATGTCTCCCCCCCTTAAACACATAGAGAAAACGATCTTAAATAGATGAAGAATTAGGTTGAGTTTTTAGGGGGAAAATGGATGGATTGGAAGAATTTAAATTCGAAATTCAAATTCTCTTTTGGATAAGGCTGCCGGATTTCCGTGATTTGGTGGGATTTTTGGACGTTGATGGACTGTTGGATTTCAGAGGCAAGGAATAAGAAGATAACATGCAGGGGGTGGGGTTGGTTCGGTGTTGTATGGAGTCATTGCTGATTCTGTGATTTCTGGATTTATCGCGTGAAGAAGAAAAAGATCGATATGGGCAGTGGGGTCGGGGTACTATTGAAATTGCGGTTTGAAGCGTTTCTGGGTTTCTTCGCGTTGTTGGACTGCTGGAGAATAGAAGGAAGACGCAGGGGTGGGGGTCAGGTATTTGGGGTTGCGGTTGTATTGTTGTATGTTATGTATTGTTGGAAAAGGAAGTGGGCTGAAATTGGGAATAAGAGTGGGCTGCTGAATGGGTCAATGTTTGGGCCAAAGTTAGCTGATAATCAACCCAATTGTGGTCTTGTATGTGAGGGAAAAAACGAAGAAGCTTAGATTGGAATTTAGAATTGTTCAATTGGATTGCAATTATAGCCATTGAATTAAGGACTTAGCCAATTTGAGTTAATTAATGAAATCGGCTAAAAATTAAATAAGACGAATTAATATTAATTAATTAACGAGCTTCTTAATCTTAACCAAATAAAATAATCAATTTTTAAAAGATTAACTATTAATTAATTATACTAATTGGCAAAATTTAAAGCAAAACTAAAACCTTTTGATACGATTTTCAAATAAAAATATACTAATTATATACATAACTATAAAAACATATTTATTATGTTTTTTAAAAAAATTATAAAATTGACAAAACTTACATACAAATAACTTGAAAAATATTTTGAATTTCATAAAAGCTAATTAATTCGAAATTATAGCCATCATTTTAAAATACACTAAAAATATAAAATCTTTTGAGATGATTTTCGAATATTTACATGATATATTTATTTCATACATAATTATATAAAACATATATATTATTAAAAAAATACAAAAAGTGATAGACTATTTAAAAACTTGCAAAAAAAATATTTTTATTTTAGTTTTTGAAAATTTATGAAACTAATTATTTTAAATTGTTTGAAATTGAAGAAGCTCGATGATTAATCTATAATGTGGAGGTATAAAATTGGGTGTCAACAACTGTCCCTCATTTGATTTGGATTGATGAAAGAAATTTGAGGCAAATGAAATTGACTAATCCAATTTTGACCGACTAAATCTTCATCTTTAGGAAAGGGATTTTGGTATGGACTTTAGGAATTATGGCCGCACCTCGATATCAGGTTTCCTACATATCTCAGGCTATATGAGAATTCAGGCCACTTGATTTGATGCACGATTATGAAAGAATTCAAAAGTTATCCCAATATTGAATTATGAAGAGACCGGAATGCTCGAGAATAAAATTTGAGAGAGGATGTCGGAAATGTAGCCGAGTTTTCAACATTGAGCCCGCCTACATATCCTTAGACCTTAGGAATCAGGTTGTTTGTAGTTCGACTCGATCGATTGAAAAGGAAATCTATTATGCTAGATAACCTTCGTTTCTGGAAGAGTGACAAGTAAGTCGAGTATGAAAAAGAGGCTTGGAACCACTTAGCCATGAATGTGGCGCGCTTCACATCCATAATTAAGAACTTCCATGGACATAATTTCCAAATCTCTTGGTGTATTGTCACTTAGATTGGAAAGTTGATTCCAGAGGAAACCAAACATTTTCGGATGTGAAATTGAAACCGACAAACTCAAAGATAAACCCACATTCTTTCTGATAGGGGTGTGGTTTGATTGTGGTGGAAGTCGCTCCTCAGTTCGCGTCCTAAGAGTTTGGTACTCCTCTTTGGACTATGTCTCAGTTTGCTGCTAAGAAAAAGTTCCACGTTTTGCTGCATCCTTTTTGATGTCGTCTGCACGTGTGGTTTGTTTTGAGAATTCATCCTCTCAGATGCTCTCGAGAAAGACTGAGATAAAACTCATTAGCATAAAAAAAGCAATTCAAATGGAGAGATAACGTCTTTTACCGTGTTGACACTTAATTGTTCTTCTTGAGCATTTGACATCCAAAAACACTAAGATGAAATCGTATTTGCAACTACAATATCATTAAGTTCATACACAACTACTAAATGAAATCACATTTAAACAACAAATAAACCATCAACAAGCAAGACCCAACATATAATTTAGCCCATATTCACAAAATCACACCCCAAGAATTGGGGGTTTAGCTAGACATGTAAAAGAGATAAAAATTTATACCAATATCAGTTTCCATCAACTGGGTATGAAGAATTAAGTCCTAAAACACATCAAGAGTGAAAAATCTTCGAGATCCACGTCCAATATCTTGGAGTTAAAACCCTTTGAATCTTCAAGGTCTTAGAACAAAGTCTCCAAAATCCTCTAAAACTTAAACTCTCTCAAAAACTATAAAAAGTACGAATAATAGAAGTGCTACTAAGCTAGAAATTTAAAACAAGTATTTATAGTGTTTGAAAATTTGTGCCACGGAGGACCATTCGGTGCAGTTATTCGGGATTGCCGATACACTCGGCGATCCGCCTTTTGGTCAATTTCATCACCTTCTTATTTTAACCTTGAACCTCTTTGCATTTTGGGTTGCTGGGCGTTATGGTACTACTTCGCGGAACTGCTCGGCGACAAGCCGACTGCTCTATTTCATCGCCAACTTGATCATTCCCTTCAGGGCTCAGCACACTGGAACAAAAGACGATCTCCAGGCCGATCGGCGACCCGCCACTTGGGCTCGGCGATCGTCAGGCCTTCATTTCTTCGCTCTTTTCAGCCGCCTTGTTCCTTTTTGCCAAGTATTGTCCATTCTTTGCCTTAAACTCCAAATACCTAAACCTTAATGATTTACATCAGATATTGAGACAAAATATGCATTTGAAAAACACTAATTCTATCAAAATATAGCCCTAAATGAGTCCAAACTGTGGACTCATCATGGACCAACCCAACCCGACCCGATCCAAGAAATTGTCTGATAAGAGATAAGAACTACTTACCTCTTATTTGAAAAAGAAGGGGGGAAGAGTTATTAAAACTGAAGAACTTCTCAACCCCTCTTAATAAAATGATTTATTCCTTTACTGTAAAAGGTGAGACAGACAACGTATAAAACAAAATCAACAAAAGATAACACAAACCACAAGAAAAAAAAAGAACTTTTTCTGTCTGAAGACAGACATTTAGTTTGTGAATCAAACTTTGCTTCCTTGTGATTTAAAGCAGGCTTTGGAACAATTGACTCCCGCTACAAAATATAAGGTACATAATTCGTCGATTTCTGTCTATAGATCCAACACCCTCTTGATTAACGTTTCAAGGACGATTCATCCAATTCTACGTGTCAACGATCGCTAGTCAGTATAAAACCCAACTAAATGAGTTGGGATCGAATCCCACATGGAGTAGTACATGTTTCAGATTCAGTTGGGAAGTATAAACATGGTCAAATCAGTCGTAGGAGTAAAAATTATCGAATAAAGACATTATTCAAATTTAGGGATGACACGAATGTCAAATGGGGGATTTGGTTTTGATGATCAACTACAAACAACAGACACAAACAAAACAAATTAACAATAATGAGACAGTTTCTTGGGATTTGATCGATTATAAGCTAATATACACAAATGGGTAATTGCAACTATTAGTAAATAACTAGATATTAGTGAGTAAGCTAGGCTATAGGAGAGGTAAATTTTCTCTCGAACAATTTACCCCGAATCAAGTGATTTCTCTCGAACATCAACAAGCAAGCAAAATAAGAACAACCCACACCTTAGTCTATTCACTCTCTCGAGCTAAATGTGTGGGATTGGGTTTAGGAATCACTCTCTCGAGCTAAACCCAGGTCAATCAATAATTTCAGTTCTAAAACCTCTTTCTCTCGCAAGTGAAGAACACAAACATAGAATGACATTTGCAACTACAAATCTTAAATTAAATCACAATTATTGATTAAACTCACTCCTAAATATCATTTGGACTGCAATACCCATAAACTAAATCAGTCCATAATCACATAATCACACCACAAGAGTTGAGGTTTTAGCTAAACACCATAAAAAGGTAAATATCGTTACCAAATTGATTATCCATCAACTGGGTAAGATTAATTTCGTCCTTACAATGCTTCAAGTCGAAGAATCTCAAAGACCCACTTCCAATTTCTAAAAGGTGAAAAATTTCAATTCTTCAGAGCTAAAGAAAAACTAGAGAAAACTGTTTCCAGATGCTAAAAATATAATCCAAGATTGTTCTAAAGAGTAATTGATACTAAACTAAATATTCAAAAATGTATTTATAGTCACCAAATATGTGTTGCGAAGAGTCACTTGGTGAAGTAAGTCAGGCTTGCTGAACCACTTGGTGAGCCGCCCTTTAGTCTATTCCATCGCCCTTTGTCCTTAGTACACAACATCCTCCAGGTTTGTAACTTTGGACGATCTATCTTGGCTTCGCGGAATCACGCGGAGATTCGCCGACTGCTCCTTTCCATCACCAACTTGGTTCTTTCCTTCGGGGCTTGGCACACTAGAACTTTAGGCGGTCAAATAGCCCTTGATTCTCAACTACACACTTATATTTTAGGAGGGTCCTATTAGCTCCCTAAAATATTTTATAGTGCAATTATTTGCTCCCTAATGCTGAGTTGGCAAAGAAAGTGTAATTCACCTTCTTAAAGAGAGTGAGAGGCAAACTTTCTTACTTTTCTTTTTCATATTAATTTTGTGATCTTTTATGTTTTTCATTTTACTTTATTTTTACTTTACTTTTACTCTATTTATGTTTTTTCATTTTACATTCTCTCTCTTTCTTCTCTATTTCTTCATTACTCCACCAGATTTAAGTTCGCTAAAAAAAAAGGAGTATGAAATCTTCTCGCTATTAATAATTGCTACTAGTGACGCTATCTCCTTCTTCTTTTTCTCCAAAGAAATTGACTTCACTTGCAAAAATTAGAAGAACACAAGATCAAATTAAAAATAAACACTTTCCCATAGCCAAGTGTCCATAAGTTCAAGCACAACACGAAATTGAACAATATAGAGAAAACCCAGTTGAGTAAATAAAACTAACAAATCATCAAGGTCAAAATTAGTATCTTTTACAACTAAATTTTTTCCACTTCAACTACAACAACACACAAAATTGAAAAAACCTAGATCCGAATTAGATTCAAAAGTTGATTACTATATAAGTATATCAATATCAAATTCTTTAACATGAACAACCCAAATGAAATTTCTCCTTTTCGATTATTGTAAGTCGAATCAATATGCTCAAGACTTTGAAAGTTCGTAAACTTTCAAGGATTTCACCAATTAAATTCATATCTCATTCTTTTTTTTTTAATCTTCCCAAACTCCAACAATATTCTCATCAGAGAAAACCAATTAAATATCAAACCTAGATATTCAAGATTGTATAATCTTTCTTCCTCTTTATCAATACTGTCTCGAACCAATCATACATTTATATTCTTTTCCATCTGGATTTGATTTGGAAATTTAAACTATAATTGCATGAAAATTTTGTGATTGATTCAATTGTTTGAGTTTTTTAATGTGATTATAAATGTTGATAATGAAGCTCTTAATTGTGCTATAATTTGTTCAGCCAAATCAATCGATCATTACTTTTAGGTGGAGTGTGTATAATGTTCATGAAAATACTAATAAGTATATATATATATATATATATATATATATAAAGAAAAATGTTTCTTTGCATCTCTGTATCACTACAGTACTCTTCCTACGTTAGTGTCGATGGTCCATCGATCTCTCTAGTAGCCTTTCCAAAAATGCTCAAGCCCTCTTCTTTCATTCGAAAAAAGCAGAAAGTAGCCTCAATTAAAAACCAGTCTTGCATGTTAGATACCTGAACAGAAAAATAAGGTTCATTCTTTTGGCAATCTTTTTTCAATTTATATCCAGTGAAAATTATATATTCTTGAACATGTAATGTAAATATTAGTTATCTTCTTTATTTAATAAAGAATATTGACCAATTGTTTTGACTAAATTATGATTTTTATTATGTGCATTAAAATTGGTCTCGATAAATTCGTTCAGTCCTTATGTTTCTTAAGCAGTTCCTTGCCTTTTAGAAATTTGTGATATATGTTGTCGCATTAAATGTATTAACCATATTTTCGTTTAGCTCCCATTTCAGGTATAACTGAGCGGGAAGATGCTCAAATCACTCCAAGTGGGAGTTCTCAAGGTCGAGCAAAGGGACAAGGTAGAAGAACAAGCCGCCGTAAGACATGTTTCTGAGAGCGTGAAATCGTACGGATTGGTGTCCCAAAGGTGACACAAAAACTGTTAAGGGATGAAAGGGTCATTTGAAGGGAAAAAAAGAAGAAGTTTAAAGAATTTGAGTCTTTGAAGATGTCTCCTAATATTTCAACACGTGATTTTATTCATTTTTTTGGTAATAAAATGGGCTGAACTGGTTGATCATAAGGAAAATTTCAATTGGAGAGCCTTAACTTATTTAACAAACCCTCGCCATGAACCTTGGGGTAGTAGATTGACTGATGTTTATCATGACATTTGGCCCAGTCAACCGTTTAGGGTATATATTTGTTGCCTTGAAGACTTGTGGGAGGATTTTAGCCTTTAAAAAGATTAAATCTTATTAAGAATTCTTCTCATAACATAAACTTTTCACAAGCTTAAGTTATAAAAATTTGATCTTTAGACATCAGGTACTCATCAAGGGAGAACCAAACTTATCTAACCTAAAGAAGGAAATTATCAAGTAATCACTATCGAAAGATACACCCAAGCATACAAAACCTCTAACAACACTTCCTATTTTTTTCAGGGGAAAGAGAAGAGCTCTAGGTCAAGCCTCTTATTCTATTTATTTTCCTCCACGATAGTGTAATACCAAGACCAGTAAGAGAGAATGGACTTCATCCATTCGGAGCCGAAAGCCTTTTAGTCAACAAGTACGGATTTTTAGACGGGCATCTTAGAATAAGAAAGGATTGTTCCTGATCCGGAGCGAAGAAAGCGGGCTTTGCCCCAGCTACCGCTATCCTTGGGAAACCAAAAGAGCTACCTAAACTAGACTTGTACACTTGACATGAAAAGTAGAGGCGCGAAAGGTCCAAACCGTAGCCGGGAGTGAGCCGGTACCACATCGACGGAATACACTAATAATTTTTCATATATAATGTTATGACTTAGATTATTGTGAGAATGTAGCAATTAGTATAGATTGGGCATTGGGTAGTGTCCACGGATTTTTTGGTGATCTGGAATTCTGACCTTATTTTTGCCAAAATTATACTTGGACGTCTGTTAAGACCCTATCTATGGAGCCAGTTGGCCCTCACGACCAAAATGGCCCATTTTCAACGTCAAACGAGCCCTAGAGTTGGTATCCTATTCTAGTTCTTATTCACAGGAAATGCTTCCGATCCTGCTTCAGATTCTCTTTCAGTTGTGGAAACAATCCCCTGTCTTTGAGAAAGTCCCCCCGACTTGGATTTAGGGGGCTCATTGACCTGGCTTACTTACTCAGCGGAAGACTCTAAGCATTATTACAATGATCAAATGCACTTACTCAATTGTTTAATAAAATAACTTATAATGTTTACAAGTCAACATTCAACTTGGCCAAAATAGCAATTCAAGTCTTAATATATGAAATGATATGTAAAGACAACTAAACCACTAACTGTCTATGATGCCTTTAAAACAAAGAGGGATGTCGGGACAAGACCCCCGATCATTCTAACAATGAAATACTGAAAGAAAAATAAAAGGAGTCCTCCGGAATGCAAGGAGGCTCACCAACTGACTCTGCGTGCTCAACTGGCTCAACGAGGCGCTAGGTGATGATCCTGGTTACCCGTGTCTTCATAAAAAGGTGATGCATACCAACTTGCATCAGTACATTGAATGTACGAGTATGCGAGTTGGGAATGCTAAACATAACTTAAGCTTGAAAAGAATTTGAAAAGAACACTTACATTGGCTTTACTCAACTCCTGAATAACTTAACTCAATATAAAGCAATAAAGCATATCCAATATATAGAAAACTTGTAAAAACAGTGGAAAACACCTTAGTTCGTTAAAGAAAATGCAATAACCAACTCAACTTTACACATATAATAAAGTAATGTAGTTTCTGTGGGAGTTTCTAACTGACAACCACCACTATGACCCTAAGTGGTGATACAACGTCTTGCCCACGTTGGCAAAACTGTCCTATACTTTGCCGTCATATAGAACTCCTTAACTAAGTGGATCCACTAGTCTATGCTAAAAAGCAACTTAAGGAGTCGTCTAGAAAGTATGATCATTTACTACCCATGATGGCTACTTGGTTTATGGAAACTTGAGTTTATATGAACTCGCATCCTCATATCGGTGCTCAATACTACTCCAAAAATATACTTAGCTCATATGATTTAAAATCAAAATTACTTTGTTTGGTTTGAGATAATTACTCAAAACTTTAGCTTAAAAGCTCTCTTGGAAATCGGTGTTTCCCTTTCCTGTTCAAATATGAAATCATTTAAAATTCTTGGGAATACTTAGTTCCCTTATATCTTTTTGAGAAATGAACTCAACTCTTTACTCTTTGCTTAACTTGAAATTTAAGTCATAAAACAAAGTTAAAATGTTTTTGAAAGACATTGAAAACTTTATGAACTTCTCTTGACTTGCTTCTTAACTTGTAGGCTTGACTCTTAAATTTCCTTGAATTGAATTATGGATTCAAAGTACAGGATCTCATGTTTATGGATGATTTCATGATGTTTAGATGTACCTAGGAGTGTTGATATCAACTAGAAAACATAGGTACATTGCTAAGAAACTAATACGAAAAGTTAGGGGATGAATGAGGTGAGATGGCGTCCTTGGCGATCTGAGAGGCGCGGGGCGCCAGAGCATAAACTTTAGAGCTGAAGTTGTGGCGCTCTATTTGGCACGTCTCCCCAGCCCAAACTTCAGACTCTGAAGTTGGGTGCTCTGAGAGGCGCGACACCCCAATCCCTGCCCAGAAAATCTCCGATTTTTTTCCTTCCTTTTTCATATCTAAACCATCTAAACACCAATGGTTCTTTCCCCAAATGTTTAGAATCGACTACACCCTCAGAATACATCAGATTTAACTCGAAATCACACCTAAATATGTGAATCAAACTTAAGAAACTTCAACAACACAAGAATTCAAACGAATTTCATCAAAAACTCAAAGGATTTACTTTCAAATCTAATAAACTTTGCTGAATTGAATCATGATTGGCGTGTGGGTGAACTAACCCATCGGTATGTGATCTCACATATCTCGTAGGGATCACCCCTTGACGAAATCCACAAGCTAAACTAGGCTATGTTATTGTGTTCTACTGGAAAAATAAAGTTCATATGCATATATAAGATCTATAGCTCCGTCAAATTTTAGGTTGGCAACGGATATCTCTAATAAAATTATTTTTCGCAATCAAGATATTAAAGTTTTTGAATCCAATGAATATCCAATGGTATGAGACCCACAAATTAGTTTTGAAAAAGATCCAAATATTGCATGTTGAAATAGTTGTATAAGAAAATTGGGAACTTAGATTAAGAAACTAAGTTTTTTGAGGTTAAAGATGGAACTTGGAATTTCCACTTCAATGGCAGAAAATTTTTAGTCAAAGAAAAGGATAGAAAAAAGGAAAACGAAAAGAAGAAACCGGCTGAAAAAGAAAAGAAAAAACATAGAAGGGAAATAGAAAGAATAATAATATTTTTATATAAAAAGGTACCATATATGTTACGTGGCACTGCGCGTGCAACACACTGCTTACCATAAATCTGAGTGTGATCTTTTAAGGGGCAATATATTCCACTTTTAAAATATTTAAGAGGGTAATAGGACCCTCGTAAAATATAAATGTGTAGTTGAGAATTGACTAATAGATTAGGGGTTCATTTGACCATTTTCTCATTTCTTAACAGATAACCTTTAAGTTTGAATATGTAACTTACTTTCTTCCTATTCATTATTTGTTGATCTTGGTTCTTTTATAGATGTGATTTATTGTGTTCAATTTATTTGACAAATTTTATATTTGATTTATCTTTCATTCCATCCATAAATTTTCATCTCACGAGAAGTTTGAATTAAGCTATAATAGATGATCGGCTTTGAATACTCCCCTATGTTGAGGATTTAATTATATTTTTTAAATTTATTTTCCTTTTGTGGTGGTTCATAATTATTTGTTTTCAATTGTAATTTGTGCAATAGTATTGGGTGGATAAGATCTTTCATTATCAACTTCGTCTTATTGACTGTCCGAGAGAAATGAAATAAAATTCTTACTACACTAATTTTAATGAATTCATATAAATCTAACAATTGTATATATCTATCATAATATGAAGCTCGGATTTGATAATATTTGTGTGAAACGACCCCAAAAATGCCCGAAAATGTGCTTCGAAAACACCTAAAATTGTAATTTCCATATATCTCAAAATCCGTGCATCATTTCAGAAATTCGACTTCATATTCTTATTCAGGGGGTCAAATTGAGTGGGAAATGAGTCTAACCCGAATTTTAGAACAACTGTATCAAAATCCGAAAATCGCAAAAAATGCGATTTTGAGGGTCAACTTTAAAGGGGCATATCTCTCAGCACACAAGAAACTGGAAGGAGCTCAAACTATCAAAATTAAAGCTCTGTGAGTTAGCTTTCCAACGCAATTTGTTTCACCTCATTCCGAGTTAGGATGAAGGAGTTATGACCATTTTCGTAAAACCTGTCCGGCAGAAAATGCAAATTCCAGTAGCCGAAAACACTGTTCACCCGCCTCAATTTTTTTTCTAAGTGTTGGGACGTTTTTATAAAAAGGGGACATATCCATACTTAGTCATTTAACTTCAAAACATCCAAAAACTCTCTCTAAACCCTCTCCAAAATTCCACCAAGATCATCAACCAAATTCAAGGATCCCAAGCTTTAATTCCGGATTCAAGATTCAATCTCAAGCAATTCTCCATTCCAATCTTCATCAAGAATTCTCCAGAGTTGAGGTATGTGGGTTGATTGTGGAAACCTTCATTTCCACAAGTCCAACCATTTATCCTCTATTTTACTTCAAGTTTATGGGTCCTTATGATCATTTATGAACTCTTGAATTATGGAATTATTACTACACATCCTATTATGGTCTATTTTTGTATATTATCATGAAATGGAATGATTATATGATGTTTATGGTTTTCATGCCTCAATGATCAAATTATGAAGGTTGTTATATATGTATGTTGTTGGTGGGCTGTTTTATATGGATTTTGAAATTGGTTGGACTTAGTACTCTTGAAACACATGATTTTATTTACTTGAACAAGTAGCCCACCATATGTTTGATAAAATGCCATTTATAGAATTCTTATGAAATGGAAGGTCCAATGTACGTCCTATGAGTCGGATGATTATATAAGTATTGAAATGATGATGAAATGGATACATGTATATGATTTTCTCTATATAGTGTGTGAGTTGATCAAGCCTAGCTCGGGGGGTTGTAGGCCCGGGTAACCGTATCAAGGGGTTGGTACCTTGGTTGCCTAGTACGGGGGGTAGTAGGCCCGTATAACCGTATCAAGGGGTTGGTACCTTGGTTGCCTAGTACGGGGGGTAGTAGGCCCGTATAACCGTATCGAGGGATTTGTACCTTGGTTGCCTAGTACGGGGGGTAGTAGGCCCGTATAACCATATTGAGGGGTTTGTACCTCTTTCGCCTCTCCAAGGGGGTGGTAGGCCTTGGAAATACTATATTGATGGTCACTCACTATACATATACTATGTCCTACTAAATATGATTTTTATATAAGCATCATTATACATATCATCTCATTAATATGCTATCTATCGGGTACGATTATGCATTTTGCCTATGATGTCCATCCCTTGTTGCATTGCATTGCATCCCATATACTTAGTACATTCAAACGTACTAACGCATACTCTATGCCTACATGATGTCACCATGTAGGGACCGGAGCACCGCTTGACCCTCGTCCTCCGCGTGGCTAATACGATTTTCTATCAAGGTTATTGGTGAGTCCTCCATTCCGGGGACGTTGCTTATGATCTTTTGCTATGTATAAGACTTTTCCTTTTAGTTATGTTTTGACTATGAGGGTGAGCCCAGTTGTTTGTCTTGGCCCCCGCTAAAGTACCTATGTTTAGAGGTGGTGTTGGACAAGTTGTGTATTATGTTTGAGCTTGATTCATCTATGGTATTTATGTATCATTTCTTCTTTTTTTTTCTTGCTCCCTTAGTCCCGATTTCCCCCTTGATTATGCTTATCGCTTATGGTCATTTTAATTGCTTTCGCGACCAATGATGTGTAAGATACGCTATGAGGCTTGTTTGGGGTTCCTTCGGGTTCCCCATTCGCCGGTCACGTCTAGGCCCTAGGCTTGGGTCGTGACAAACTTGGTATCAGAGCACTAGGTTGATAGATCCTCGGAGTCCAACACACCGCGTTGATTAGAGTCCGATTTATGGTTGTGTTGTGCACCACAATTATGAGTAGGAGGCTATGAGACGTTTTAGGAAATGTTTCCCTTCTTCATGTTCTAAGTCGTGCGGTAGAGTTGAATTAAGTTCTTTTTTCCCCTAACGGTTGTTCTTTGCTATGCTAGATCATGCCTAATACAAGAGGAAGACGAGCCCGCGCACCCGAGGAACAACCGACCAATGGGGATCTTCGGGATGCCCTTACTTTATTTGCACAAGCTATGGCTAATCAAGCCAACCACGGGGCCAAACCCCTCAGGCTCCTACCCCGGCATCTCGGGTGAGAGACTTCGTGCGGATGAATCCCCCGGAATTCTATGGGTCTAAGTTAAATGAAGACCCTCAAGAGTTCATTGATGAAGTCCTCAAGATATTAGCTATCATGGGCGTGAAGTCAGAAGATAAGGCGGAGTTGGCGGCCTACCAACTAAAAGGGGTGGCCCAAATATGGTACAACCAATGGAAGGAAGAGAAGGGGGTAAACTATGTGGTGCATTGGGAAGAGTTCAAAACGGCTTTCCTTAATCGATTCTTTCCTCTTGAGCTTAGGGAAGCCAAATTGGTGGAGTTCATGAATTTAAACAAGGGTCTATGAGTGTGAGGGAGTATGCCCTCAAGTTAACCAACTTTCAAGGTATGCTCCACACTTGGTTGCCGACTCACGGTCTAGAATGAACAAATTCGTGATGGGTGTGTCCGACCTAGTGAGTGAAGAATGCCGGTCCGCAATGTTGATTAGTGACATGGACTTGTCCCGCTTGATGGTCTATGCCGAACAAATGGAGGAGGAGAAGTTGAGGAAGAGGAGGGGTCATGAGGCCAAGAGGGCCCGTTTTGAGGGCAAGTTCCAAAGTAGAACGGGAGGCCGGTTTCATCAAGGTCAAGGGTCTTCTCATGCGCTCCATAAGGGGTTTGCCAATGATGTTCCAAGGGCCCAAGGTGTTAGGGGTATGGGTCCTATTGATGTATGTCCGAAGTGTGGTAAGGGCCATGGTGGCCCGTGCTTGAGAAATACCGGTGCTTGCTATAGTTGTGGGGAAATGGGGCACAAGGCAATGGATTGTCCTCGAAATCGCAACAAGGGTAATGAGGTCCGTCCACAAGGTGCCAATGCGGTTCCTTTGGGGAGAGGGGGCCGACAAGATGGTGCCCCAAGGCACAATCGATTTTATGCTTTGCATGGGAGGCAAGGGGTCGATGAAGTCCTCGACGTCGTTACCGGTATGTTGAAAATCTTTGACTTTGATGTATATGCATTAATTGATCCGGGTGCCTCTCTTTCTTTTGTCACCCCCTTTGTTGCCAAAAGTTTCATGTTGAGCCCGACTTGTTGCATGAGTCATATAAGGTGTCTACTCCTATTGGTGCATATATGGTTGCTAGGAAGGTCTATAGAAATTGTCCTATTTGCATCTTGCATAAAATATTGCCTTGTGATCTTGTTGAGTTGAACATGGTCGATTTTGATGTTGTTCTTGGGATGGATTGGTTGCATGCATACTATGCTTCCATTGATTGTAGAACCCGTAGGGTCAAGTTCCAATTCCCAAGTGAACCCATTCTTGAGTGGGAGAGCCAAAATGTGGTAGTCAAGGGTAGGTTCATCTCTTGCATTAAAGCCCGTAAGTTGATCTCTAAGGGGTGTCTCTATCACTTGTGAGGGTTAGGGATGTGGAGTCCAAAACCCTTCCTATAGAGTCGGTTCCGATCGTAAATGAATTCCTTGATGTCTTTCCTAATGACCTTCCCGGTGTTCCTCCCGAAAGGGAAATAGATTTTGGCATAGACCTCCTCCCCGATACTCAACCCATTTCTATCCCCCCTTATCGTATGGCCCCGGCGGAGTTAAAGGAGTTGAAGGAACAATTGAGGGACTTGTTGGAGAAGGGTTTTATTAGGCCTAGCCAATCACCATGGGGTGCACCGGTGTTGTTTGTGAAGAAGAAAGATGGGTCCCTTAGGATGTGTATTGATTACCGGCAACTCAATAGGGTCACCATCAAGAATAAATATCCTCTTCCTAGGATTGATGACTTGTTCGACCAATTGCAAGGGGCTAGCCACTTCTCTAAGATTGATCTTCGGTCCGGGTATCATCAAGTGAAGGTGAGGGAGTGTGACATTCCCAAGACAGCCTTCCGGACTAGGTATGGGCATTATGAATTTGTGGTCATGTCCTTTGGGTTGACCAATGCACCGGCTATCTTCATGGACCTAATGAATAGGATCTTTAAACCCCACCTTGATTCCTTTGTTGTGGTCTTCATTGATGATATTTTAATCTATTCGCATAGCGAGGAAGAACATATGGGTCACTTGAGGGTTGTGTTGCAAAGATTGAGAGAGGAGAAGTTGTATGCCAAGTATGAAAAGTGTGAATTTTGGTTGAGGGAGGTTGCCTTCCTAGGTCATGTGGTGTCGGGGGATGGTATTAAGGTAGATCCTAAGAAGACCGATGTGATTAGAAATTGGCCTAGGCCATTGACCCCGTCGGATATTAGGAGCTTCTTGGGCTTAGCGGGTTACTATCGGAGATTTGTGAATGGGTTTTCTTCTATTGCTTCTTCCATGACTAAGTTGACACAAAAGAAGGCTAAGTTTGAGTGGACCGACGAGTGTGAGAGGAGTTTTCAAACCTTGAAAGATAAACTTGTGTCCGCTCCTATATTGTCACTACCGGATGGGTTTGAGGGATTTGTTGTGTATTGTGATGCTTCTAGAGTTGGCTTGGGTTGTGTCCTAATGCAAAATGGTAAGGTGATAGCCTATGCTTCTAGACAACTCAAAGTGCATGAAAAGAACTATCCTACGCATGACCTTGAATTAGCCGCGGTGGTGTTTGCTTTAAAGATTTGGCGTCATTACTTGTATGGGGTACATGTTGATGTGTTCACCGATCATAAGAGCCTCCAATATGTCTTCACCCAAAAAGACCTCAACTTGAGACAAGAAGGTGGCTAGAATTTCTTAAAGATTATGATATGAGTGTGCATTATCATCCCGGTAAAGCTAATGTGGTGGCGGATGCTTTGAGTAGGGTGTCTATGGGTAGCCTAGCTCATGTGGATATTGGTGATAGGGAAATGGCTAGGGAGGTGCATCGGTTGGCAGGTTGGGGGTTAGGTTGGAAGAGGTTGGTAATGGTGGTGTGGTCGTTGTTGATGGTGCTAGGTCTTCCTTGGTTGATGAGGTGATAGCAAAACAAGATCTCGACTCTTCCTTGTTAGAATTGAAGGCCTTGGTGAAAGAGGGCAAGGTGGAAGTTTTCTCCCAAGGGGGAGATGGTGCCCTTAGGTACCAAGGTAGGTTGTGTGTGCCTTGTGTTGATGGTTTGAGGGAGAAAATTCTTGAGGAGGCTCATAATTCTTCCTACTCCATTCACCCGGTTCCACCAAAATGTATAGAGATTTGAGGGATGTGTATTGGTGGGGAGGCATGAAGAAGGACATTGCCAAATTCGTCTCCGGTTGTCATAGTTGTCAACAAGTCAAGGCCGAACATCAAAGGCGGGTGGTCTAACCCAAGACATAGAGATTCCTACTTGGAAGTGGGAAGAAATTAATATGGATTTTGTAGTTGGTTTACCCAAGACTAGAAAGGTTTTGATTCTATTTGGGTGGTGGTTGATAGGATGACAAAATCGGCTCATTTTCTACCGGTAAAGACAACATATGGGGCGGAAGATTATGCAAGGTTATATATTCATGACTTGGTAAGGTTGCATGGGATTCCTCTATCCATCATATCGGACCGTGGTACTCAATTTACTTCACACTTTTGGAAGTCCTTTCAAAGGGGTCTAGGTACGAGAGTTAAGCTTACTACGGCCTTTCACCCGCAAACGGATGGACAAGCCGAAAGGACTATCCAAACACTTGAGGATATGCTTAGGGCTTGTGTATTGGAGCTTAAGGGTAGTTGGGATGATCATCTTCCATTGATTGAGTTTGCCTATAACAATAGCTATCATTCTAGCATCGGTATGGCTCCTTTTGAGGCTCTCTATGGGAGACGTTGTAGATCACCGGTTGGGTGGTTTGAGGTTGGTGAGGTGGCCTTGTTAGGACCAGATCTAGTTATGGAGGCTCTTGAGAAGGTTAGGATGATTAGAGAAAGGTTGAAGACGGCCCAAAGTCGCCAAAAGTCCTATGCCGATGTGAGGAGAAGGGCTCTTGAATTCCAAGTTGGTGATTGGGTCTATTTGAAGGTGTCACCCATGAAGGGTGTGGTTCGTTTTGGTAAGAAGGGCAAGTTGAGCCCAAGATACGTGGGTCCTTATAAAGTGATGAGGAGAATTGGCAAGGTAGCTTATGAGTTGGAATTGCCTAGCGAAATGGATTTGGTTCATCCGGTATTTCATGTGTCTATGTTGAGGAAGTGTGTGGGTGATCCAATGCCATTGTGTCTCTTGATGTTGTGGGTGTTGTTGAAGATAATTTGACCTATGAAGAGGTTCCGGTCCAGATTTTAGATAGACAAGTGAAGAGGTTGAGAAACAAAGATGTGGCTTCCGTTAAAGTCCTTTGGAGAAACTCAACAAGTTGAGAGTGCTACTTGGGAGGCCGAAGCGGACATGCAAAGGCGATATCCTTATCTTTTCCACTCCACTCAAGCTTAAGGTATTGATCTAAGCCCTTTATAAAATCTCAGGTCTTAAGTTCACCCCCATGTCATTGCATACATTCATGTTTAAATTGACAAGTTCATTGTGGTTTTACAACTATGTTGAAGTTTTTGAAATGAGGTGTAAGTGCATTGGTTGCATCCTTATGTGGTCTGATATTGCCATGTTTGTGTCCTCATGTACGTTTCTTTAACATTCGAGGACGAATGTTCCAAGGGGGAGATATTGAAACGACCCAAAAATGCCCGAAAATGTGCTTCGGAAACACCTAAAATTGTAATTTCCATATATCTCAAAATCCGTGCATCATTTCGGAAATTCGACTTCATATTCTTATTCAGGGGGTCAAATTGAGTGGGAAATGAGTCTAACCCGAATTTTAGAACAACCGTATCAAAATTTGAAAATCGCAAAAAATGCGATTTTGAGGGTCAACTTTAAAGGGGCATATCTCTCAGAACACAAGGAACTGGAAGGAGCTCAAACTATCAAAATTAAAGCTTTGTGAGTTAGCTTTCCAACGCAATTTGTTTTGCCTCATTCCGAGTTAGGATGAAGGAGTTATAACCATTTTCGTAAAACCTCGCCGGCAGAAAAGTGCCATTTCCAGTAAGCCGAAACACTGTTCACCCGCCCCATTAATTTTTCTAAGTGTTGGACAATTTTTTTTTCCAAAAGGGCATATGATATTCCCTATATATCATTAGTTCATTCCAAGTCTCTAAACATTTCTCAAACATCCAAAAACTCTCTCTAAACCCTCTCCAAAATTCCACCAAATCTTCAACCAAATTCAAACATCTCAAACTCTAATTCCGGACTCAGATTCAATCTCAAGCATCAATTCTCCATTCCAATCTTCATCAGGATTCTCCAAAGTTGAGGTATGTGGGTTTGATTGTGGAAACCTTCCTTTCCACAAGTCCAACCATTTATCCTCTATTTTACTCCAAGTTTATGGGTCCTTATGATCATTTATGAACTCTTGAATTATGGAATTATTACTACACATCCTATTATGGTCTATTTTTGTATATTAGCATGAAAAGGAATGATTATATGATGTTTATGGTTTTCATGCCTCCATGATCAAATTATGAAGGTTATTATATATGTATATATATATGTATGTTGTTGGTGGGCTGTTTTATATAGATTTTGAAATTGGTTGGACTTAGTACTCTTAAAATACATGATTTTATTTACATGAACAAGTAGCCCACCATATGTTTGATAAAATGTCATTTATAGAATTCTTATGAAATGGAAGGTCCAATGTACGTCCTATGAGTCGGATGATTATATAAGTATTGAAATGATGATGAAATGGATACATGTATATGATTTTCTCTATATAGTGTGTGAGTCGATCAAGCCTAGCTCGGGGGGTTGTAGGCCCGGGTAACCGTATCAAGGGGTTGGTACCTTGGTTTGCCTAGTACGGGGGGTAGTAGGCCCGTATAACCGTATCGAGGGGTTTGTACCTTGGTTGCCTAGTACGGGGGGTAGTAGGCCCGTATAACCATATCGAGGGGTTTGTACCTTGGTCCCTAGCTCGGGGGGTGGTAGGCCCGGGTAACCACATTGAGGGGTTTGTACCTCTTTCGCCTCTCCAAGGGGGGTGGTAGGCCTTGGAAATACTATATTGATGGTCACTCACTACACATATACTATGCCCTACTAAATATGATTTTTTATATAAGCATCATTATACATATCATCTCATTAATATGCTATCTATCGGGTACGATTATGCATTTTTGCCTATGATGTCCATCCCTTGTTGCATTGCATTGCATCCCATATACTTAGTACATTCAACGTACTAACGCATACTCTATGCCTACATGATGTCACCATGTAGGGACCGGAGCACCGCTTGACCCTCGTCCTCCGCGTGGCTAATACGATTTTCTATCAAGGTTATTGGTGAGTCCTCCATTCCGGGGACGTTGCTTATGATCTTTTGCTATGTATAAGACTTTTCCTTTTAGATATGTTTTGACTATGAGGGTGAGCCCAGTTGTTTGTCTTGGCCCCCGCTAAAGTACCTATGTTTAGAGGTGGTGTTGGACAAGTTGTGTATTATGCTTGAGCTTGACTCAGCTATGGTATTTAAGTATCATTTCTTCTTCTTCTTTTTTTCTTGCTCCCTTAGTCCCGATTTCCCCCTTTGATTATGCTTATGGCTTATGGTCATTTTAATTGCTTCCGCGACCAAGGATGTGTAATGATACGCTATGAGGCTTGTTTGGGGTTCCTTCGGGTTCCCCATTCGCCGGTCACGTCTAGGCCCTAGGCTTGGGTCGTGACAGGGTCTTAGTGAAGGGAAAAATGACATAGTATTGGAGCTAATTAATTAGAAAAATACCTAACTACCCCTGAATAATAACTACCAGCCATGACCCACAGCCACCAATCGATGGACCGTAGACAGATCGATGGTATGTCCTGCACGGCTATCGATGGTGGTCAAAACTTACTTTTGGAGGGTTTGGACCACGAACACTCGACCATGGATTGTGGTCCCACCAACGGTCCATTTGTTTGGGTCGTGGTTCAAACTGTTGAGCCAGAATTTGGGTGCCCTTTCATAGACCACACCTATGGTCCGTGGTCCCATCCATGAACTGTGATCCCATCCATGGTCCATGGATGGCCCTCGTGGCTGGTACCTGCAAATCCCTGAAAACTTCTATGTTGCCATTTTTGGAATCGGAGGTGTTACAAGAATGATTTGGAGTAGTTAGGTTTAGAGATTAAAAGACTTATATAGGGTCTTAGATTAAGACTAAAAGGGCATAGTATAGGGTTAGAATAGTTAGGGAAAGACCCAAAAACCGATCTTAAAATATCTGCCGACTCGATCTACCGGTCAGACGTTACAGTCCGTAGGTCCACTTAGGCACGGTTCGTAGGTCAACTTTGGGACTATAGCAACAAAACGTAGATCCCAACTTTGACCCTCAAAATTTCACCAAGTCTGGGCTCACCTACAAGACCTACCTAGGACTGGTACATAGAATGATGGACCATCCTGGTGAACCATAAAATGGTTATTCGAACTTGTCATTTTAAAAAAGCATTTACCCTTTCACTTACGATTCCTACCTACAGATTGTCTTAGCTTATACAAACTGTAGGTTGGGACCGTAGACACAGACACCAACTATTAAAGTTTTGCACTTTTCCTTCTTTACAAATCCGAGGTATTACAATATCTCTCCCTTGGGAACATTCGTCCTCGAATGGGGCTCAAGAAACCATAAGGATGGTAGAACCTAGATCTAACAGCCCAACATTTTTTATATCACATAAATGCACATATTCGAGGAGGAAACATCAACTCAAAGCTAAAGCATGTTTAAAGAATCATTCATAAGGCCTATATGCAACTCATACTCAAATACATACACACATGGAGACATAAATCCAGTCAAATCATTTTCTCAAAAATCAAGTTTTTCACGAACATGCATAAGTGAGTAATCATGGGAATATCTAAGACACATGATACTAAAAGAGTAAACCATGAGGAACTTAATACCTAAATCTATAGTAGGAACGGAGTGAAAGAGATTAGGATAACGGGTTATCATATCGGCCTCAGCCTCCTAAGTAGCACCCTCAACTAACCGATTCCTCCAAGGAACCTTCATGGAAGTAACTTCCTTGTTTCTCTACTTCTTAACACGTCGGTGGAAAGTCTCAACCGGAACTTCTTCATAAGGAAAAAGAAGTAAAGTTTTGTTCTTTTATTCGTCACGATATTCTAAGGTCATTGGTGCAAGTCAAAAGAAATTAAGGCATTTTTGTATTGTTTATGTATTTTTCTTGATTATTTTGTCACTTAAAAGAATTTACTTAATATTCGGCCATTTTCGGACAGTTACAAAAGAAGTAAAGTTTTGTTCTTTTATTCGTCACGATATTCTAAGGTCATTAGTGTAAGTTGAAATTTTTTTGAGGTATTTTTTGTATTGTTTATGTATTTTTCTTGATTTTTCGGCCTTTTGGGGTATTTATGTACTATTCAGCCAAATTTCGGACAGTTACGAAAAGAGGTAAAGTTTTGTTCTTTTATTCGTCACGATATTTTAAAGTCATTGGTGCAAGTCAAATTTTTTTCGTGGCATTTTTTTTATTGTTTATGTATTTCTCTATATTTCTCGGCAATTTTGGGCATTTACGTAATATTCGGCCATTTTTTGACAGTTACGACAAGAAGTAAAGTTTAGTTCTTTTATTCGTCACGATATTCTAAGTTCATTGGTCCAAGTCAAAAAAAATTGAGGTGGTTTTGTATTGTTTATGTATTTTTCTTGATTATTCGGTCATTTTGGGTATTTACGTAATATTCAGCCATTTTCGGGCAGTTACGAAAAGAAGTAAAAAATATTTATTTTATTCATCAAGATATTATTATTTTCATTGGTGCAAGTCAAAAAACAATTGAGCTGTTTTTTGTACTATTTATGTATTTTTCTTGATTTTCGGCCATTTTAGGAAATTTACGTAATATTCGGTCATTTTCGGATAGTTACGAAAAAAAGTAAAATTTTGTTTTTTATTCGTCATGATGTTTTAAGGTCATTGGTGCAAGTTGAAATTTTCTTGATGCTTTTTGTATTGTTTATGTAGTTTTCTTGAATTTTTGGTCATTTTGGGACATTTACGTAATATTCGCTCATTTTCTGGCAGTTATGAAAAGAAGTAATGTTTTGTTCTTTTATTCACCACGACATTCTAAGGTCATTGGTGCATGTCAAAAGTTTTTTGAGGCAGTTTTTGTATTATTTATGCACTTTTCTTGATTTTTCTGCCATTTTGGGCATTTACGTAAACTTTGGTCATTTTAGGACAGTTAATAAAAGAAGTAAAGTTTTGTTCTTTTATTCATCATGATATTCTAAGGTCATTGTTGCAAGTAAAAAAAATTGAGGCTTTTTTTGTATTGTTTCTGTATTTTTCATGAAATTTCGGACATTTTGGGGCATTTACGTAATATTGGACATTTTCGGGCAGTTAAGAAAAGAAGTAAAGTTTTGTTCTTCTATTACTCACGATATTCTAAGGTCATTGGTGAGAGTCAAAAAAATTTTGAGGCATTTTTTGTATTGTTTGTGTATTTTTCTTGATTTTTAGGCCCTTTTGGGAAATTTACGTAATCGGCCATTTTTTGTCAGTTACGAAACGAAGTAAGTTTTGATCATTTTTTCATCACGATATTCTAAGGTCATTGGTGCAAGTCAAAAATTTTTTGAGTTGTTTTTTGTATTGTTTATGCATTTTTCTTGATTTTTTGGCCATTTTGGAGCATATACGTAAAATTCGACCATTTTCTGGCAGTTACTAAAAGTAGAAAAGTTTAGTTCTTTTATTCGTTACAATATTCTAAGGTCATTGGTGCAAGTTAAAATTTTTGAGACATTTTTTGTATGGTTTATGTACTTTTCTTGATTTTTTGGCCATTTTTAGGGCCATTACGAAAAGACATAAAGTTTCGTTCTTTTATTCATCACGATATTCTAAGGACATTAGTGCAAGTTGAATTTTATTTAGGCCTTTTTTGAATTGTTTATGTATTTTTCTTGATTTTTCGGCCATTTTGGGGAATATACGTAATATTAGGCCATTTCGGACAATTACGAAAAGAAGTAAATTTTATTCTTCTATTCATCACGATATTCTAAGGTCATTGGCGCAAGTCAAAAAAAATTTGAGGGGTTTTAGTATTGTTTGAGTATTTTTCTTGTTTTGCGACCATTTTGGAGCATTTACGTAATATTCAGCCATTTTCTAGCAGTTACGAAAAGAAGTAAAGTTTTGTTATTTTATTCGTCATGGTATTCTAAGGTGATTATTGCAAGTCGAAACTTTTTTGAGGCGTTTGTTGTATTGTTTATGTATTTTTTCTTGATTTTTCTGCCTTTTTTAAGGCATTTACGTAATATTCAGCCGATTTTTCGGCAATTACGAAAAGAAATAATGTTTTGTTCTTTTATTCGTCACCATTTTCTAAGGTCATTGGTGCAAGTCAAAAAATTTTGAAGGCATTTTTTGTATTGTTTAAATTATTTTTTTCGGCCATTTTGAGAATTTACGTAATATTCAACCATTTTCGGGTAGTTAAGAAAAGAAGTAAAGTTTTGTTCTTTTTTTCGTCATGATATTCTAAAGTCATTGGTGCAATCGAAATTTTTTTGACGCATTTTTTATTGTTTGTGTATTTTTCTTGATTTTTCGGTCATTTTGGGTTATTTACGTAATATCGGTCATTTTCTAACAGTTACTAAAAGATGTAAAGTTTTGTTGTTTTATTCGTCACGATATTCTAAGGTCATTAGTGCAAGTAAATTTTTTTTGATGCGTTTTTTTTTATTGTTTGTGTATTTTTCTTGATTTTCAGCTATTTTGGGGCATTTACGTAATATTCGGCCATTTTTGGCAGTGACTAAAAGAAGTAAAATTTTGTTCTTTTATTCATCACGATATTATAATGTCATTGGTGCAAGTTGAAATTTTTTTAGGCGGTTTTGTATTGTTTGTGTATTTTTCTTGATTTTTTTGGCCATTTTGGAGCATTTACATAATAAGTGTTTTTCTTTATTTTTCGGGCAGTTACGAAAGAAGTAAAGTTTTGTAGTTTTATTCGTCATTATATTCTTATGGACATTGGTGCAAGTCAAAAAAAATTTGAGGCATTTTTTGTATTGTTTATGTGTTTTTTCTTGATTTTCGAGCCATTTATGTGCATTTACTTAATATTCGGCCATTTTTAGGTAGTTACGGAAAGTAATAAAGTTTTGTTCTTTTATTCGTCACGATATTCTAAGGTCATTAGTGCAAGTTGAAATTTTTTCAGTCATTTTTTTATTGTTTATGTATTTTTCTTGATTTTTTCGACAATTTCTGGCAATTACAAAAGAAATAAAGTTTATTACTTTCATTCGTCACGATATTCAAAGGCTATTGATGCTGGTCGAAAATTTTTGAGGCATTTTTTGTATTATTTAAGTATTTTTTTTATTTTTCGGCCATTACGTAATATTCGACCATTTTCGGGCAGTTACGAAACGGAGTAAAGTTTTGTTCTTTTAATCATCACGATGTTCAACGGTCATTGGTGCAAATAAAAAAAAATTGAGGCATTTTCTGTATTGTTTATGTGTTTTACTTGATTTTTCGTCCATTTTCGGGCAGATACGAAATGAAGTTAAGTTTTGTTCTTTTATTTATCACGATATTCTAAGGTTATTGGTGCAAGTAAAAAAAAATTGACGTGTTTTTTGTATTGTTTATGTGTTTTGCTTAATTTTTCGGCCATTTTGAGGAATTTACGTAATATTTGGCCATTTTCAGGCAGTTACGAAAAGAAGTAATATTTTCTTTGAGTCGTCACGATATTCTAAGGGTCATTGGTGCAAGTTGAAATTTTTTTGATGCGTTTTTTTAATATTGTTTATGTGTTTTTCTTGATTTTTCGGCCATATTGGGGAATTTACGTAATATTCAGCCATTTCGGACAGTTACAAAAATAAGTAATGTTTTGTTCTTTTATTAGTCACGATATTCTAAGGTCATTGGTGCAAGTCAAAAATTTTTGAGGGGTTTTTTGTATTGTTTATGTATGTTTTTTATTTTTCTTCCATTTTGGGGAAATTATGCAATATTCGGCCATTTGCGGGCAGTTACGAAGACAGGTAACGTTTTATTCTTTTATTCGTCACAATATTCTAAGATCATTAGTTCAAGTCAAAAAAATTGAGACGTTATTTGTATTGTTATGTATTTTTCTTGATTTTCGGCCATTTTCGGACAGTTACGAAAAGAAGTAAAGTGTTGTTCAGTTATTCGTCATGATATTATAAAGTCATTGGTGCAAGTCAAATTTTTTTTGAAGCATTTATTGTATTGTTTATTTGTTTTTCTTGATTTTTCAACTATTTTGGGGCATATACGTAATATTCGGCTATTTCGGAAAGTTATGAAAATAAGTAAAGTTTAGTTCTTGTATTCGTCATGATATTCTAAAGTCATTGGTGCAAGTCGAAATTTTTTGAGGCATTTTTTGTATTGTTTATATTTTTATTTTTATTTTTTTGGCCATTTTGGGGTATATACATAATATTCGGCCATTTTCGATTAATTACGAAAAACAGTAAAGTTTTGTTCTTTTATTCGTAATTATATTTTAAGGTCATTGGTGCAAGTCGAAATTTTTTTGAGGTGTTTTTTGTATTCTTTATGTATTTTTTTTGGCCCTTTTATGCATTTACGTAATATTCAGCCATTTTCGAGCAGTTACGAAAAGAAGTAAAGTTCTGTTCTTTTATTAGTCACGATATTGTACGGTCATTGGTGCAAGTTGAAATTTTTGTGTGGTGGTTTTTGTATTGTTTATGTATTTTTCATGATTTTTCATCCATTTTGGGGCATATACGTAATATTTGGTCATTTTCGGGCAGTTACAAAAAGAAGTAATGTTTTGTTATTTTATTCATCACGATATTCTAAGCTCATTGGTGCAAGTAGAAATTTTTGTAGTCATTTTTTGTATTATTTATGTATTTTGCTTGATTTTTCACCCATTTTGGGGCATTTACGTAATATTCGACAATTTTTGAGAAGTTTATGAAAAGAAATAAAGTTTTGTTCTTCTATTTGTCACGATATTCTAAGGTCATTGGTGCAAGTCAAAAAAAATTGAGGCGCTTTTTGTATTGTTTATTTATTTTTCTTGATTTTTCGGCCATTTTGGAGAATTTACATAATATTCTGCCATTTTCGGATAGTTACCAAAAGAAGTAAAGTTTTGTTCTTTTATTCGTCATGATATTATAAGGTCATTGGTGCACGTTAAATTTTTTTGAGGCGTTTTTGTATTGTTTGTGTATTTTTCTTGATTTTCAGCCATTTTGGGTAATTACGTAATAATCGGCCATATTTGGATAGTTATGAAAAAAGAAGTAAAGTCACGTTCTTTTAATCGTCGTGATATTCTAAGGTCATTGCTGCAAGTCAAAAAAAAATTGAGGCATTTTTTGTATTGTTTATGTGTTTTTTTATTTATCGATCATTTTGGGGAATTTACGTAACATTCAGCCATTTTCAAGGAGTTACGAAAAGAAGTAAAAATTTGTTCTTTTTTTCGTCAAGATATTCTAATGTCATTGGTGCAAGTCGAAATTTTTTTGAGGCGTTTTTTGTATTAATGTATTTTTTTGCATTTTTCGGCCATTTTTGGGGCATATACGTAATATTTGGCTAATTTCGGGCAATTACAAAAAGAAGTAGCGTATTGTTCTTTTATTCGTCACGATATTCTAAGGTCATTGATGCAAGTCGAAATTTTTTTGAGGCGTTTTTTGTATTGCTTATGTATTTTTCTTGATTTTCAGCCATTTTCAGACATTTATGTAATATTCGGCCATTTTCGGATAGTTACAAAATGAAGTAAGGTTTGGTACTTTTATTCATCACGATATTCTAAGGTCATTGGTGCAAGTCAAAAACTTTTGAGGCGTTTTTTGTATTGTTTGTGTTTTTATTATTTTGGGGCATTTACGTAATATTCGGCCATTTTCAGGCAGTTACGAATTGAAGTAAAGTTATGTTCTTTTATTCGTCACGATATTCTAGGGTCATTGGTGCAAGTCAAAAAAAAATTGATGTGTTTTTTTAATATTGTTTATGTGTTTTTCTAGATTTTTCGGCCATATTGGGGAATTTACATAATATTCGGTCATTTTCGAGCAGTTATGAAAAGAAGTAATTCTTTTGATCTTTTATTCGTCCACGATATTCTGAAGTCATTGGTGCAAGTCCGAAATTTTTTGATGTGTTTTTTGTTTTGCTTATGTATTTTTTTTTATTTTTCAGCCATTTTGGGGCATCTAGTAATATTCGGCCCATTTTCAGATAGTTACGAAAACAGGTAAAGTTCTGTTCCTTTATTCGTCACGATATTCTAAGGTCATTTGCGCAAGTCAAAATTCTTCTGAAGCGTTATCTGTAACATCTCGCAATTTGAAATAACTAGGAGGAAGCTAATAATTGGAAATAGTCATTTTTGTAAAAATGATGAAAATCTGAAAAATTGTTTTAAGTTAGAAAAAGTTGAGTTTTGTCAACTTCAAACGACCATGAGTCCTAACTCAGGATGAGTTAGGTGTAGTTCAGAATATGGTCAGAAAGTTCTTGGAATTATCTTTCCAACTCCGTCGAGTTTACGCGATTCCGAGTTCGTATGAGTAAGTTATGCCCTTTGAAAGTTGGGCTATTGGATTAAGGAAAGTCCAAATCCGGATGGTGAAAGGTAAACTAGTCTTTTCCTTACCTAATTTGCCAATTTCGTTTTTAGGAAGTAATTGGGGTTAAAACAAGACTTTATTCAGTTTAGAAAATTAGAATTTATGCTAGGGCTTGGAGTGGAGAGGAAAGAAGAGAAAAGAGGAGAGAAATCAAGAAATCGCCAAGAACGTTCAAGCTTTGCGAGTGGAATTCATCGGGGGTGATCCCTACAAGGTATGTGAGATCACATAGTGTTGGGTTAATTCACCCACACGCCAAACTTGTTTCAATTCAACAAAAATTGGAGTTGTCTGAATGTTAAGAAAGTGAAGTTCTTGAAGAACATTGTTTGAATTCTTGTTGGTTGACTGTTGAATGCTTAGTGTTGATTTGATTCATGGTTCCGAGTTATTTTTCGAGTTAAATCTATTGGGTATTGAGGGTATACAATGATCCTAAGCGTTTGGGAAAAGAACCATGGAAGTTTAGAGGGTTTAGAGATGAAAATCGAAGGAGAAAAGTCGGAATTTTCTGGGGAAAAAGGGTGGGGCGTCGCGCCAGCCAGCGCGCCCAAAAGGGTCTCTGAATGTTCACCCTTGGGGCTCCGCGCCAGCCAGCGCGCCCCAGACCGGGTCTCTGAATATTGAGGGCTGGCGCCCCCAGCCTTTCAAAGCGCAAGGGATGCCGTTCTTCCCATTCGTTCTCCACCTTTTAGTACTTGTTTCTTAGCAATGTACCTATGTTTTCTAGTTGATTCCAACACTCTAAGTTACATCTAAACACCATGAAATCATCCATAAACATGAGATCATGAACCTTGAATCCATAATCCAATTCAAGGAAAGTTAAGATCAAAGTCATAGAAGCTAAGAGTAAAAGTCTAGAAGTTAAGAAGCAAGTCAAAGCAGGTTTCTCAAAGTTTTCAAAAGTCTTTAACAAACGTTTTAACTTCGTTTTAAGGCTCAAATTTCAAGTTAAGCAAAGAGTAAAGAGTTGAGTTCATTTCTCAAAAAGCTATAAAGGGAACTAAGTATTCCAAAGAGTTTATAAATGTTTTCACATTTGAGCAAGAAAAGGGAACATCGATTCCAAGAGACCTTTTAAGCTAAGTTTTGAGTAATTATCTCAAACCAAAGAAAGAAGATTGTTTTTAAAACATATGAGCTAAGTATATTTTTGGGAGTAGTATTGAGCACCGATATGGGATGCGAGTTCATATTAACTCAAGTCTCCATAAACCATGTAGCCATCATGGGTAGTAAAGGATCCACTAAATTAAGCATTCTATATGACGACAAAGTATAGGACAGTTCTGGCAGCGTGGGCAAGACGTTGTATCACCACTTAGGCTCATAGTGGTGGTTGTTGGTTAGAGAATCTCCAACATAATCTAATATTATTTATTATATGAGTAAAGTTGAGTTTGTTACTACATTTCCTTTAACAAACTAAGTTGCTTTTTTACTGTTTTAAAAGCTTTTTCATATATTGCATGTGTTCAATTGCTTTATTCTTAGTTAAGTTATTCAGGAGTTGAGAAATCCAAGGTAAGAGTTTCTTTCAGAATCTTTCCAAGCCTTTGTATTGTTTAACATTCCAACTCGCATACTCGTACATTCAATGTGCTGATGTCAGTTGGCCTGCATCGTCTTTTGATGCAGACACAGGTAACCAGGATCAGCATCCAGCACCTCGTTGATCCAGATTGAGCACTCAGAGTCTGTGGTTGAGCCTCCTTGCATTTGGAGGACTCCTTTATTTGCTTTCTAGTCTTTCAGATGTTAGGATGATCGGGGGTCCTGTCCCGACATCCCTCTTTGTTTTAGAGGCTTCATAGAAAGTTAAGTAGTTCAGTAGTCTTTGCATTGTTATTCTTGTTAAAGACTTAGGTTGCCACTTTTGGCCAAGTTGAATGTTTAATCCTTGAAACATTCTCAGTTATTTTATTTTTCAGTTCAGTTAAGTTCATTGATCATTATAGATGTGAATATTGTCTTCCGCTGAGTTAAGTAAGCCAGGCTAAGGGTTCACTTGGGGCCAGCAATGGTCTTCGATGTCAGTCCGCCCAGGGTGTAGGCTCGGGGCATGACAAACTTGGTATCAGAGCACAAAGTTCAAGAATCTTCGGGAGTCTATGAAGTTCGTGTCTATAGAGTCCTAGTTATCAGTGTGAAGCGCGCCACAGCGCGCCACATCAAAGATGTATCATGATTTGAAAAGAAGTGTATTGGTGGAATAGTATGAAGAAGAGCATTGCAGAATTTGTTGCTAAGTGTCTAAATTGCCAACAAGTTAAAGTAGAACACCAAAGGCCCGGTGGTTTGGCACAGAATATAGAAATTCCAACATGGAAGTGGGAGATGATTAATATGGATTTCATCATAGGTTTTCCAAGGTCTCGCAGACATTATTCTATTTGGGTGATTGTCGACAAAATGACAAAATCAGCCCACTTTTTGCCGATAAAGACTACCCATGCAGCAGAGGATTATGCTAAGCTTTATATTCAAGAAGTAGTAAGACTTCATGGGGTCCAGTCTCCATTATTTCAGATAGAGATGCATAATTTTACTGCATAGTTTTCTGGAACTCTTTTCAAGAAAGGCTTGGGTTCAAAGGTGAACTTAAGTACTACCTTTCATCCTCAAACTGATTAGGCAAGCAGAGCGCACTATTCAGACATTAGAAGGGCTTGTGTGATTGATTTCAAAGAAAATTGGGATGATCACCTACCTCTCATTGAGTTTGCTTACAACAACAGTTACCACTCTAGCATCCAAATGGCTCCTTATGAAGCTCTTTATGAGAGAAGATGCAGATCTCCTATTGGATGGTTTTGAAGTTGGTGAAGCAGGGTTGATAGGACCAGATTTAGTTCACCAAGCTATGGAGAAGGTGAAAGTGATTTAAGAGAGGTTGAAAACGGTACAGAGTCGTCAAAAATCCTACACTGATGTTAGGAGAAGGGCGTTAGAGTTCGAAGTAGATGATTGGGTATATTTGAAAGTTTCACCTATGAAGGGTGTTATGATGTTTGGTAAGAAGGGGAAGCTTAGTCCCCGGTATATTGGACCTTATCGCATAGCTAAGAGGATTAGCAATGTAGCTTATGAATTGGAGCTACCACAGGAATTAGCAGTGGTTCATCTGGTATTTCACATCTCCATGTTGAAGAACTGCATAGGCGATCCTTAATTGATCATACCAACTGAAAATATTAGGATCAAGGATAGCTTATCCTATGAGGAAATCCCTATCCAGATTCTAGATCGCCAAGTTCGCAAGTTGAGAACAAA